>NW_005366075.1:1431637-1446567 GCF_000412655.1 Myotis brandtii | reverse complement strand
CGGCAAGTCAGGTGGGGAACGTTGGAGTCTGCAGTCACTGGAGCAAGCGAGCCTCCCTGCTCGCTTCCAGCTGCCTGGCTGCCGGCCGCCATCTTGGCTGACAGTTAATTTGCATAAGGATATGCTGATTAGCCAATGGGAAGGGTAGCGGTCGTACGCCAATTACCATGTTTCTCTTTTATTAGTGTAGATAGACTAGATGCCCGGTGCACAAAATCGTGCATGGGTAGGGTCCCTAGTCCTGGCTGGAGATCAGGGCCAATCTGTGGGGCGACCAGCAGAGCAATCAGGGGGCCCCTGCTGGCACCTGCCTTAGTCGGCCTGGCGCCACCTGCTCGCTGGCCCCACCCCCCACCAGTTGCCTCCCTCACAGGGCGACCGGCAGGGCAATCAGGGGGCCCCGACTGGCTCCCGCCTTGGCCGGCCTGGCACTGCCCACTCACCAGCCCAACCTCCAATCGCCCCACTGCTGCTACCGGTAGCCTCCCTCTACGGAGTGACCAGCGGGGCAATAGGGGGGCCCCTGCTGGCACCTGCCTTGGCTGGCCTGGAGCCTGCAAGCTGGGGGAAGCTCCTGCGTTGAGCGTCTTCCCCCTGGTGGTCAGTGCGTGTCATAGCGACCGGTCATTCCGCTGTTGGGTCGATTTGCATATTAGGCTTTTATTATATAGGATGGCTTCTAAAGTAAAGGAAAGGAAAGCTGCTACTTACAATAGAGTACTATGTAATCAAAACAGGATAGTAAAGATATCAAACTGAAATGCTTGCCTTATAACAACAATTTCTCCTTTTTCGACCACTGCTGCAGGTACATGGCTCAGAAGATCGAAGTATCAAAGTCACATCTTCTGTTTCTAATACTGTCTGATAGACAGCTTTCTGAAAATCTGTCAGAGAACAATACACCATCTACCAAGAAAAACACAAGGTAATTATTAGTATTTTTTCTATAGCAATAATAATCACAATGCACATAAAATTTCATAGATTACAATAGTGAAAATTGCACATAAACCATGTTTTTTTCTAGATACATGATTTTGACAATTTCTCCAATTCTCTCAAATTCTTTATTAGCACCCTATCCTAAACTATACGAATTATAATTTTATTTTAAAACAAACCTCCAAGAATTTGTTTTTTAATTAAAAGAAATCAAAATGTGAAAAAAACAACTTGTGAGATTTCCTTATACAGTCAAATCTCGTTTCTCCAATGTCTCCCATCTCAAACAATTTGGTTCTCTACCAAGTTGTTCATAGAAAAAATGTCTCAGTTGTTGACCAAAACTTCAGTTTTCAACCTGACAACCCTTCCTGCTGATACCTCAGCATGACAAAAAGCATCTCTCAGGCTATAAGTAAACAAAAGACAGAAAGCTTTTGTTGCTGGCAGAAATGGAAGATTAGCACAATTTTAAAACATAAAGAGGCATCAAAAATGCTAATGTTGCTAAGGGTGTGAAAGTGCTCACAAATCAACAATCACAGGCAAATGAATAGGCAGAAAAACTGTTGTTGATTGGATAAACTAAAAGTAGCAGGTGATAGCATTTCAGAGGCAGTGATATATGAAAAATTCATTTAAGGCTAGTAGCGTGTGGTCTGATAAACTTAAGAAAAGAAGTCTATATTTATAAACAGTATATTAGACATGTACTGTAAAAAAGAAAGGTAAAAACAGGGAATCATTTGGGGGTCTGGAATGGGTTGATTCAACTTACATTATTTCTAGTGGGGAAAAAATGATTCAGTTTTCAAACAAATTAGCACCGTACCCTAAACTAAACAAATTATAACTTTATTTTAAAATAAACCTCCAAGAGTTTGTTTTTTAATTAAAAGAAATCAAAATGTGAAAGCGTCTCGAACAGCCTTCCAGAACAAATTAAGTTCCAGAACCTAGGTTCTACTGTATAGGGTGGGGCAAAAGTAGTTTCATAGTTGTGAGTATGCAAAATACAGTTTGTTCTTATATTATTATTTATTAATTACTGTATTATCTTCCATATGAACAATGTAAACCTACTTTTACCTCACCATGTAGGGTTCTACATGATCAGCCTATCATGCAAATAAATGATTAAAATTTAGGTCAATAAAAAAACTAGATAAGAAACAATGGAAAATTTTAGAACAATGGCATGAATTATAATTACCAAATTACTTGGAAAACTTAGAAAAATATAAAAAACTTCATATTACTGAAAACAAGCTAAAGTATTTGTATTTAATATCTTCATATAAATCCATAATATTAGTAATAATAAGAGTTAAGTAAATACCCATGAAAGCAACTATAAGTTGCTATTTTGTGCCCAAATTAAAAAAGAAAAAAAAATATAAAATAATGCCGTAAGTTGCAGGAGATACAATTTACCTTCTATTTCTAGTAGCACTGGAAATTGGTAAAATTCTTCTAGCTATAGCTTATGTAAATAGGGTCATAAAACTAAAGACACCCATAATAGAACTTTGAGCAATATGAATAACTAGAGGCCTGGTGCACGAAATTCGTGCACTTGGGGGGGGGCGGGGGGTAGTCCCTCAGCCTGGCCTGTGCCCTCTCACAGTCTGGGAGCCCCGCGATCGATCACCCCAAAGAGGCCCACCCAGCCAGGGCTCCATGATGGATTGCCCCAAAGAGGTAGGTCCTGCCCACGCGGCTGGGGCTCCATGATTGATTGCCGCACAGGGGGTGGCCTGGGCCTCCCTCTCTGGGGCGATTGTGGAGCCCCCCCCACCATCGATCGCCCTGCCGGCTGGTGGTCTGGGCCTCCCTCTTTGGGGTGATCTATTGCGGAGCCCCTGCATCGATCGCCCCACAGAAGGTAGCCTGGGCCTTCCTCTGTGGGGCAATTTTGGGGCGATGGCGGGGGCCCCGCTGACCAATCGCATCGTACCCATCTTGGCTGGCCTGGAGCCAGTGCGTGTCATAGCATGGTCGTCCAGAAGGTTGTCCAGTCGTTCTGCTGTTCAGTCGTTCGGTCAGTTTGCATATTACGTCTTTATTATTATAGACTAGAGGCCCAAAGCATGAAATTCGTGCAAGGGGCTTGGCCCTTGCAGCCCCAGCTGCCTCGCAGTCCCACACCCCACCCACTGGTCATTCCAGAAGGTTGTTCCAGAAGGTCGTTCCACCATCCGCTCTAATTAGCATATTAGCTCTTTATTACATAGGATAGGGAAAAGTCATCCTATATAATAAAAGCCCAGCAGCCGAAATGGCGGAACAACTAGAGACCAGAACGACCACGACCCTCACCCAGGCTGGCAGCCCCCCCAGCGAGCGGTTAGGGGCAATCAGACAGGCAGGTGAGCAATTGGGGGCGATCAGGGAGACAGGCAGAGTGCTTAGGGGCAATCAGGCAGGCAGAGGTGGTTAGGGCAATCAGGCAGGCAGAGGTGGTTAGGGGTGGTCAGGCAGGCAGGCAGAAGGGTTAGGGGCAATCAGGCAGGCAGGCGAGCAGTTAGGGGCCAGTGGTCCTGGATTGCGAGAGGGATGTCCGACTGCCGGTTTAGGCCTGATCCGCAGGGATTGGGTCTAAATCGGCAGTCAGACAGCCCCCAAGGGATCTCAGATTTCAAGAGGGTGCAGGCCGGGCTGAGGGAACGCCCCCATGCATGAATTTCGTGCACTGGGCCTCTAGTTTATTTATAAATATTTATATGTGTATATCACACTACAATAGAATATTACCATAAAAATAAGACAAAAATGTGCATCTGAGCAAATACAGGAATGTCCGTATAAAACAGTGCTAGATTTAAAAATACTATACATAAAATATTAGCTATATCTTGACTCTACTTGAATACAAAGGTACATACAAGAATGAAGAGAATACAAAAAGAAGGTGGGGAGTCAATGATTAAGATGTGGAGGGAATTTTGAGTTATTATTTTTCCCAGTTTTGTTGACATATAACATTGTGTAAGTTTAAGGTGTATAATGTAATAACTTCATACATATTCATATTACAAAATTATTACAACAATAAGGTTAGTTAACACATCCATTACTTCACATAATGGTGTTTTAATATTTTTTGTTAGAACATTTAAAATATATTTTCTTGGCAACTTTTGAGTATAGACTATAGAACAGTTAACAAAAGTCATGATATTATGCATTAAATCCCCAAAACTTATTCATCTTATGAAAGTTTGTATCCTTTGACTAATATTTCTCCATTTTTCCTGACCCTTAGCCCCTGGCAACTACCATTCTACTCTTTTTCTAATAGTGTGGTTTTTTAGAAGAAATATTCTACATGTAAGAGAGAACATACAATATTTTCTTTCTCTGTCTGAATTATTTCATTTAGCATAATGTCTTCAAGATCCATCCATGTTGTCACAAATGACAGATTTCCTTCCTTTTTATGGCTGAATAATGTTCCATATCTAAATCGATGTATCACAAATTCTTTATCCATTCATCTGTCAACAGACAGGTTGTTTCCATGTCTTCACTACTGTGAATGATGTAGCAATGAACATGGAAGTTCTGTCCCTCTGAGGGCAATTTCATTTCCTTTGGATATATAATCAGAAGTGGGACTTGCTGGACCATATGGTAGTTCTAGTTTTAATTTGGGGGGTAACTACCATACTGTTTTCCATAGTAGTTCTGCCAATTTATATCCCTACAAACAGTGCACCAGTGCTCCCTTTTCTTCACATCATTGCCGACACTGCTATCACTGGTCTTTTTGGTAATTGTCATTCTAACTGGCATCAAGTAATGCCAGAATTGTGGTTTTGCTTTGCATTTCCCTGATGATTAGTGGTATTGAGCATCTTTTCATAAACCTGTTGGCCATTTGTATGTCTTCTTTGGGAAAAAGTCTATTCAGATCAGATCAATATTTAATCAGGTTATTATTGTTGCAACTGAATTAAGTCTCTTATATATTTTGGTTATTAACTTACCAGATAGATGGTTTGCAACTATTATCTCCTATTCCGTAAGTCTCTTATATATTTTGGTTATTAACTTACCAGATGGTTTGCAACTATTATCTCCTATTCCATAGGTTGCCTCTTCATTCTGATTGTTTCTTTTACTATACAAAAAGTACTTAGTTTGATAGTCTCACTTGTTAATTTTTGCTTTTGTTGCTTGTGCTTTTGGTGTCGTATAAAAAAAATCACCTCCAAGACCAATGTCAAGGAGCTCTTTCCCTATGTTTTCTTCTAGGAGTTTTATGGTTTCAGGTCTTATATTTAAGTCTTCAATCATTTCAAGTTAATTATTTGCAAGTGGTGTAAACAGGACTTAGTTTCATTCTATCACATGTGAATACCCAATTTTCCCAAAATATTTATTAAAAGACTACCTTTTCTCCACTGAATATTCTTGGCTCCATTGTCAAACATTAGTTGACTGTGGCTTTGTAGTATAGTCTGAAATCATTTTAACAATATTAATTCTTCCAATCCACAAACATGATATATCTTTCCATTTATTTGTGTCTTCTTCAATTTCTTTAATCAATGTCTTATAGATTTTTGTGTACAGGTCTTTCACCTCTTTGGTTAAATTTATTCCTAAGTCTTTTATTGTTGAATTGGTGTTATTAAAACATGTAGTAACATTTACTGAACACTTCTTACATATCACACATTTTAGAGCAACCATATGAGGCAGGCACTATTATCATCATGTACTAGATAAAGAAACCAAGGTTTGAAAGACTTAGCAAGGTCATAAAACTCATAAGTCAGGGAGTAAGGATTCAAACCTATGATATTTTATTTCAGAGCCCAATCTCTAAACTTCTATGCACAATTTTCTTTTCATAGTTTTATGGTATTGTTCTTACTAAATAGACAACTGACAACTAAATAATATATATTAAAATGCACAAAACATTTTTAAACAGTGGAGGTTCATGAAGTTTTCCAATTAAATAATATTTGCTTGAGGTAAAAAGTCAACTGTTATATCAATTTCCCCAACTTTTAAATCAGTATCATATTTTTCTTTCAATTCTATCTTTTTAAAGTAATAATCAACAGGATATCTTTTTTAAAAAATATATTTCTTTATTGATTTAAGAGAGAGGGAGGAAGAGATAGAAACATCAATGATGAGAGAGAATCATTGATTGGCTGCTTTCTGCACGCCCCCTACTGGGGATCAAGCCTGCAACCTGGGCATGTGTCCTTGGCAGGAATCGAACCCGGTACCTTTCAGTCCGCAGGCCGACGCTCTATCCACCGAGCCAAACCGGCCAGGGCTCAACAGGATATCTTAAGACTAAAGGGTATTTGTTAGAATTGCCCTTATTTGAGACAACATTAGTTAGATTTAGTTCATAGCAATTTATAGAACCTTTACTGCATTGTCTGAGCTAGAAGATCCACACAATTAAAAACCATAAAAGAGAACTACTATATTAAAAAAAATCCTCTTAAAGTTAACTCCTCAAATTTTCTTAAAACTGCATTGTCCCGTCTTTTAGTTGTATTTTTGAAGTGGTTGTTTGCGGCAGCTACTATATTAAAAAAAATCCTCTTAAAGTTAACTCCTCAAATTTTCTTAAACAATTAATATAATTGTACTTTTTCTACAAAGTTGTAAAATTCGGTTAGTTGTATCACTAAAAATAGCATTTTATAATAAACAAATGTAAAATAACAAAAAGTTTTTAACCATTTTGGTCTTGTAGCTAGAGTTAAGGTACCCAAGAATATACTGAATTATAGATAGTAGACAATGTAGGAATTACAAAATATGAACAGAAAACACATTAGGGAGAGAAGCTCTTCTTTCTTCATTGAGGAAGAATTATATAAAAAGTATTTTTGTTCTAAATAAGAGAAATCAGTTCAATGTACACTAATAATACACCTGTTAGCTGACAGGTTAGTAAAGTTAGTAAGGAAAATGATTGGGCTCAATTAATGTTTTCTAAAACTCTACATAAAGCAATTTTTTTTCACACTGTATAAAAAGCAAAAATTACATTAAAAATTATAATAGATTTCCTCTTAAAAATAATTTTTTTAAAAAAACACTCAGCCGAAACCGGTTTGGCTCAGTGGATAGAGCGTCGGCCTGCGGACTGAAAGGTCCCAGGTTTGATTCCGGTCAAGGGCATGTACCTTGGGTGCAGGTACATCCCCAGTAGGAGATGTGCAAGAGGCAGCTGATCGATGTTTCTCTCTCATCGATGTTTCTAACTCTCTATCTCTCTCCCTTCCTCTCTGTAAAAAATCAATAAAATATATTTTAAAAAAAATAAAAAAATAAAAAAAACACTCATGTAAGACTTTAGACAATAAATTATTTTTAAAAAGCACACACACAATTAGAAATTAATAATATATTCAAATGCAGTTCTCACCCGGTCTTCCTTCTTAGGCAACTGATTCTTGATTAGAGTCTTGGTACGCCTGAGAAACCATCCAGACATCTTTTTTGCAAGCCGTTGCATGGCCTTTCGGCCAGTAGCTAGTTCTCTTTTTGTTGCTGTGTGTCTCTGACCATGTTCTACTGGGTCAGAAAACTGCTTCTTGAAGTGGATCCTGCTACCTAAAAGTCCTGGCACAGCCCTTCGTAAAGGCAATAAGAAAAATATCAGTGCTTTATTAAATTATCTAAAAGGAAAGACATTGGCTTATTTTTGCTTCTAAGAAATAGACTAAGTCACTTTTTTGTAATGACAGCAATGACAAAAGGCAAGTAACAGTCTTTATGAGTTTTTCAGCAAATAACTGTAAGATGGTGATAAATTGGTAAATTAGTTCAGACATTTATTTCAGGAAACAAGAATAATATATAAAGATAGGTTTTCATGGGACTCTATTCTATATACTATGTTTGGGATCAAATACTTCTGTAAACAAATAATTGTGATTTTTTCCCCCCAGAAGTTAATAATTTGCAAACAAGATAACATTAAGGTAAGAAGTATTAAATAATTTTCCAAAACATAAAGTGTTTTCACTCACCAGTCCGTAACACACCACAGTTCTTTCATGTTGTTCTGAAGAATGGTTCCAGTGAGGCCAATGCGAACATTACACTTTAAAGCTTTCATAACTTCTGTTACTCTAGCCTTTGGATTCTTGATTCTATGAGCTTCATCCACAATAACAGCTGACCATTCCAAACTATTAAGTGAAAAAAAAAGGGGGGGGGGTAGGGGAAAATGTCCTTTGCTTAGCTTATATAATTTTTAAAAAGCAGCTTTCTCTATCAAAATTTTGGAATTTTTCCCCTCTTTACTCTTTGATGATCCCATAACAATCTCACCTAGTTAGTTAAATGGTCACAGGTTTGGACAGCCCATGAAAATAAAGTGCATATGGAGGCAAAAAGGTATAGAGATTCTATGTAATGATGGTGGAATAAAAAAAACACTCATTTTCACATCACTAAAATGACAAAATGAAATTTTAAAGTAATAAACAAGAGAAATAAATATAAAATATAGAAAGCAATACTGATAATGTTAAATCTGAATGAAAAAATCAATATAAACTCATGACTTTAAAAGTTGTATTATATAGCTTTATCTGCTAAAAAGGTTTAGAATCAATTGTTACCCAGCAGCAATGCGCACCTATAGCAGTCAATCCACTAAAAGGAACCAGAACCCCGGAGAAACAGTTGATTTCAAGTGTGCAGTAGGGGAAATAATGAAGAACCAGAAAGCACAGATGTCCAAAGACATCTCCCAAGGATCCAGGCTAATCGGAAATGTGAACATCATTAAGAATGGCTATGACGGAGTATAAAACACTGAATAAGTAAAACCCAGGAAGTTCTATGGAAGAAAAATAATTTGGGCTTTTACCTCTGAGGGGAACCAAAGTTTTGCCACCTAAAGTATGCCTTTGGGATATTGATTTTAAACTGATTATTAAGAAACAAAATATTTAGAAGAACACATGACCCTCCCCTTTCCTGCCTAAAGGAATTCAGATAGAAAAACCACTTCAAGAAGGGAATCTTCTTAGCATATTCACTTTAGCATAATCATCTTAGCACACACAGAGCAGATATGACAACCAGGGAGGATCCAACAAAACTCTGTTTGCCAAATTCCCCTGTGTCCATTGTGTGGCCCAGACAACATTTGTTTACCAAATTTGCTATTTCTTGTCTCCCTGTAAATTACCTACTTTCCCTCTGAAATCCCAGCCCCCTGCCCTCCTCCTTTGTGCAAAATGGCATATAAACCTCAACTGCCCAACGAGTCTTCAAATCTCCTATCTATGGCACCCACAAATGTATATCCATAATAAATTTTGGACATTTTCTCTTGTTAATCTGTCGCATATCAATTTGATTATTAGTCCAGATAGAAGAACTTAGAAGGTGGGAGGAAAGATATCTTTTGCATCCCCACATCTCACATACACAAAAACTAACTCGAAATAGATAATAGAACTAAGCATAAGAGCTAAAATTATAAAATGTAAGAAAAAAATCTTGTGACTCTGAGTTGATACATTTCTCAGATATGAACACCAAAAAAATTGATAAGTTGGACTTCATCAAAGTTAAAAACTTTGCTCTTGGTCTATAGACACCATTAGGAAAATGACAGGACATGCTGCAGATTAGGAGAAAGTAGTTGCATATCATAACCTAGTAAAGAACCTGTACACAGAAAGTATAAAAAACTGTTACAACTCAACAAGGCTAAAACAATCCAATTTTAAAAGCTGGGTAACGCCCTAACTGGTTTGGCTCAGTGGATAGAACATCGGCCTGCGGACTCAAGGGTCCCAGGTTTGATTCCGGCCAAGGGCATGTACCTTGGTTGCGGGCACATCCCAGTGGAGGGTGTGCAGGAGGCAGCTGATCGATGTTTCTCTCTCATCGGTGTTTCTAACTCTCTGTCCCTCTCCCTTCCTCTCTGTAAAAAACTCAATAAAATATATTTAAAAAATTAAAAAATAAAAAATAAAATAAAAGCTGGGTAACAATTTTATTAGATATTTTACCAACAAAGATATACAGATGACAAATAAGCACATAGAAGTTCTCAACATCACTAGTCATTAGAGAAGTTCAAATTACAACCATAAGATACCACTACAAACCCATTTGAATGGCTATAATTTAAAAAGACGGACAATATCAAGTGTTGACAAGGATATAGGAAACTGGAGCAGTGGTTCTCAATATGTGTATGTAATTTTTGCTATTCATTCACACAACAGATTCACCTAATTAAAATAATTCATGAAAATGACTGTCTTAGTACTGAGGCACCACATGCATAAAAGGTTGTATATAAGATTTAGTACAAGTCTTAACATTCTTTAGCAGATACTTTTGGAGAAGTTATAGAGGAAATAGAATAAGAAACTGTGGAAAATCTGATGCAGCGTTTTCCTTTTTAGAAAATAATTATTATAGACTGCCAATATCAATGATACTGAAATGAAAATAAATCATGCTAAAGAATATTTACAGCTTTTTAAAAAATTATAATATAAAGGTACAAATACAATTGAGGTAAGCAGAACAATACAATCATTCCCATTATTGCCATTACCTGTTAAGCTCCTCCAGACATAAGCGCAGTGTTTCATAAGTTGTTAGAGCGATTTCACACTTCCTCTGCTTTACGCGAATCAGCTCATTGTCTTTTTTGTTACCATGTAAAATAGTGACTCTGAAATATCCCCAGGTGTCCAATTCATCCCTCCAGTTGTAGAGGACAGAAAGAGGAGCAACTATTAAGAACATCTAAAAGAAGAAGAAAAAATTTGATTTTCTAAAAATTTCTTATTTCCTCAAAATGAAAAAGAACCTCAAAGTGAAATCCAGATTATCAATAGCCTTATTTTTTTTTTATTTTTGACACTGTAGTTAATAATAATAAATACAACTGAGAAATTGGATATATCTGGAGGTAGAAGACCACACACACAATAAAAACACTTTACTATTTCATTAGTTTTTATTAGGACTAAATAGATAGTTAACCCTATCCAAAAAAACCCAGCTATTTTTTATTTCCCCACCAAAAAAGGAGTTGATAAGAGAGAAGTAATTTTACAAAACAGAAAGAGGTATGATCAGAATTCCAGTAACAACTTCAAGGAGGACTTCATTTCCCTAGTCCATTTCCTCTCCTCCTCTTTCAGGTACTGTCAGTTGAAGATCTGGAAAATTTACTGGAAAAATCAAAGCAATTGGAGGAAAACCTTGGAAATTCCAGTCAAGATGGCAGAGGAGGTAGACGCTGTGCTCGAATCCTCCCACAACCACATCACAGTTACAACTAAGCTACAGAATAACCATCATCGAGAACTACCTAAAGTCTAGGTGAACAGAAGTCCTACACCTAAGGATATACTGAAGAAACCAGTTGGTAGGAAGGGCAGATGCTGAACAGGTTGGTCCCACACCCACGTGTGCATGTTAAAAATCAGTAGGGATATCTGGGTTGAGGAGGTTCCCCCTGAGGAGCAAGGGGTCCCACCCCCACACCAGGTTCCCCAGTCCAGGAAAAGAATTCCCATAACTTCTCACTGTAAAAAACAGTGAAGATTATGGGGGAGAGAAAGGAGAGAGAGAGAGAGAAAGAGAGAGAGAGAGAGAGAGAGAGAGAGAGAGAGAGAAAGAAAGAAAGAGAGAGAAAAGGAGGGAGGGGGAAGAAGGTAGGGGTGAAAGGCAACCATTAGTGTCAATTAAGGTGGCTACTAGTATATTTCACCACACCACCAAATGGATCTTTCTTTACTTCTCTCTTCTCCCATTCTTGTTCTAAGATATTTTAAAATATTTAAAGTATTGCTTTCCCTAGTTTTTCTCTCCCCACTGTCTGCTAAATGTCACAAGCGATACATAAGAGACATGTAAGTTCGTCACCGACATTTAGAACCGAAGAACAACTGAATCCAGGGCTAAAAACAGCACCTGGACTCTTGGAGAATTAAAACACATTAAGAACCATAATGTTCTTTTAGGATCAAATTTAATTTGATGCTCAGGATCCATTTATGCTATTAAATATAATAAAGAGAATTTAAAGTAATAATAATTACCTTAAGCCAATACTTTGCAAAAGTTTGCACTGAAAAGTCCCTAATGATACACAAAAGTAAACCTGGACTTTTCAGCAATCTATAATAATAAAAGCATAATATGCTAATTAGACCAGATGTCCTTCCGGATGACCTTCTGGACGAAGCCAGGGCTGCGAGGGAAGCCTGGGTCCCAGGTGCCAGAGGGAAACCGGTACCGGCAGCTGGAGGAAGGAAGGCCTACTCTTGCATGTATTTCGTGCATCAGGTCCCTTTTAAAAGAATCTTTTAAAACTTGTGGAAAGTCGTTCATTATCATAATATAATAAAGACTTCATAAAACCACTCTCTTCATCTCTATCCAGTTTCCTGGATGCTGAGAAATATATAAGTCAGACACATAAATATAGTATACTCTTTTTTTGCATTTCATTACTTTGTTAGAAATATTTTTTTATAAAATCATGTGTAAGATATTTAAAAACATACATCTACAAAGGAGAAAGCTGACACATGGACATGAATAGTACTCATAGTCCCATGGTCAGAGAGACAGAGACCAGCCTAGACCTTAGTCTTTCTGATTCCACCTTCAATGTCCCTTGTATAAGAAGAATTCATTTCATATTTTGGGATTGTAGTCTTCTAAGCAATTTTAAATATCAATGACACCCCTTTGCTACCAATATCTACAACTGTATCATTTTCATTCTCACATAAATACAAACAGTACATGAACTTCAACTAACTTTGCATGCACATTCATGAATATTTAACAAATTAATCAAACTAAATCATATAAATCTAGCCAAGCAAAAGATTGAAACCCTAAAACAAGTTCAAGCTGAAATTATATTTTGCCATTTTGAGAGTTAATCATATTTAACTTGAGAATAAAACTGCTAATCCTTCAAAAATTAGGTTTACAAAACAAATATTCTAATAATGTTTTAAAAGTCTTGTTTTAAAGTTTCTTTGTGCTTTTGTAATATCAGACTCATGAGTTGTATACTCCTAGGTATCTTACCTTTCTTGCTATAGAAGAAGGGGGTTCCTTTTTCAGACTTCTTAGTAAAAACTCTGGCATATTATTTTCAATATCCTCACGAGTTCCCTTTTTATGCAAAATGGCAGCCAAAAATGAAATAACCTGGAGAAAAAACACCTTTTTCAATCAATGTGTATAATGTATCATGATGGACAATATTTTACTGCTTACATAACTACCTACCTACTTAGTAACAAACACGCATTGGTTTTATTTGTATTAACAAGGATAATATGCATGTTATCCTTGAAAACAGTAAAGGAATTCTCACATTGCCTCTCCTCCATGATAAGTTCTACCCACTCAATGAATTATTTCTTGATCTCGTCAGTTGGGACATTATTTTCTTATTTGCTTTGATCCATGAAAACGAATTGTTCTATTAGGACAAACTGCATATATTCTTTTTTCCTTGTAAAATGTAAACTCACTGGGATAATATTTAGCTCATAAATTTGTGTACTTGTTTATCCAATCAATATAGGTGAAATGACACAATGGTATTTTAAGATAAACTAAGATAATTCATCAATATACATACCATTCTAAAAACCAAGTGAAAAAGATAGACATAGAAAAAAAGAAATATAACTTCATATAATGAAGAGCAAGAAATAATCAATTGTACTTTAGTTGCTTGGCAGCTATGTGAATTTGGGCCAGTTAGTTAACCTCTTTGAATAACTGTAAAAATATGTGAAAATAGCAAAAACAATATTGGCAGGGTGTTTTAGAGATTTAAGGGAAAGTATGAGCTACTCAGATGGGGGAAAAGAAGTTACTATTACTTTAGAAAAATAAATTATAAAACCTAAAAAAAGAGAGAATTAGCAAAGCTATAGGAAAATAGAATTTTTAGTATGAGTGTAGATATTTATACTCTGAATCCCAAGTAATAGAAAAACTGAAGTATTTGAAAAGATAAAAGCTGAAAACTTTAAAAATGTGACCAAAAAATAAATAAAATAAAAATCAAGTCATATAGCCCATATCCACTAAGAACATCAGGCCAAAAATATAAATAAAAATTTTTAAATCCAAAAGTTTAGGTGCTTCATAAAAAACTGTTCAAACCTTGAAACACTGAAAATAAATCTTAAAAATATTCAGAGGAAAAAACAACAGAGCAACAAGTCCACAAATAACTGAGCTTGCAGCAAAAACAATGAAAGACACTATAAATAGAATACCTTCAAAGTGTGAAAGAAAATAAATCAATCTAGTTTTATAACTAGTGAAATTATCATTCAAGTGTGAAGATATTTTCAGACAAACAAAACCTGAGACAATGCATTACCAAAACAGCCACACCAAAGAGAATAACTAAAGGATGTTTTCCGGACAAAGAAAACGATTCTATTTAGAGCAGGGAAAACTTAAGAGCAACAAAAATAATAAATACATAGAAAATATAAATGTATATTGACATTATGAAACAATAATAAAATATTTTGTTGGGATTAAATAACAGAAGAATTAAAAGATATGACAACAATATACATGAGTTATAAAGGGCACAACTGCAGTTACTATATTCAGAGGTCCTTAATGCTATCTGGTCATTTCAAATCATTGCTACTTTCTTCCACCAAATTTCACTCCTCCTTCCTCTGAGTCTAGCCCAATTTTTGTAAATGTTCTGCATACAAATTGGTTGTTACAGAATAGTCATGGAGATTTAAAGTATGGCCTAGGGAATATAGTCAATAATCCTATCTAATAAAAGACAAAAAGGGTAATTAACCATACCTCCGCTACACTTCCCATTGGCTAATCAGGGCGATATGCAAATTAACTGCCAACAAAGATGGCGGCCAGCAGCCACGCAGCTGAAGCGAGCAGGAGATTTGCTTGCTCCAGTGATGGAGGAAGCCAAGGTTCCC
>NW_005366075.1:1428334-1431036 GCF_000412655.1 Myotis brandtii | reverse complement strand
CAGAGGGATGTCTGATTGCCATCTTAGGCCCAATCCCCCGGGGAGCAGGCCTAAGCCAGCAGGTGGTCATCCCCCGAGGGGTCTCAGACTGCGAGAGGGCACAGGCCGGGCTGAGGGACCCCCCACCCCCAAGTGCACAAATTTTTAAGCATCAGGTCTCTAGTATTCTAATAATTATGTATGGTGTCAGATGAGTGCGAGATTTATCATAATGATCACTTAGTACGTTATATAATGTCTAATCACTGGGGTGTACACCTGAAACTAATATAACAGTGTATGTCAAGTGTAACTGAAAATTAAAAAATGACAAAGAAAAATAATAGAGTAAAATACTTAAAAAAAGATAATCTGACAAGAATATTACAATATGTACATTAAAATTAACAGTTCAATTTCTCTTACTCATATAGAAACAAAACTCTTAAAATATTAGGAAATGGAACACAGAAATATTTTTAAAAGGCATATATACCAAAACCAAGTTTAGTTGATTCTGAAAATATAGTTTGGTTTCACCTTCAAAATTTAGATATTAGGTGATAGGTAGGTATCATTGGTAGTATACTTAGCTTTCTTAACTCTTAACTTTCTTAAAATACAAATAGGATGACCTATTTCATTACAATATACCTACATGTTACATAAAGTGGTACTTTAAGTCTTAGTACTGTGAAAAGTTAAATATGTATATTTTCATCACTTAAGCAACCATCCAAAAAAAATTCAAATAAGAATAGTTAAAAAGTCAATAGAAGAATTAAAGTGGCATTCTAAAACTATCCTATTAACACAAAGAAAGGCAGGAAAGGAGAAATAGTAAAACAGTAAGCAGTCTGTTCAAACAGAAAAACAAAGAATAAAATGGTATATCCAAATTAAATAAAACAGGAATTACATTAAATATAAATGGGCTAAACACTCCAATTAAATATCAAATTGTCCAGATGGATAAGAGCTGTGTATAAGAGATATACTATAAATACATATAAAGACACTGACAGCTTGAAATAGAGGGTTTGAAAAGATTTACCATGCAATCAGGAAACATAAGCACACTGGAGTGGCCATCTTCATATCAGATAAAATAGATAGTATTACCAATAGTATTATCAGAAATAGACATTTCATAATGATGAAAGGGTCGGTTCATTGAGAAGACATAACAGTCATAAAGGTTTATGATCCCAATAACAGAGCCTCAAAATTCATGAAGACAAAGTGGTTAGAATTAAAGGGTAGACAAACCTACAATCATATTCATAGTGGGAGTCTTTAACTTCCCTAAAAAAATCTGAACATTATCAAACACCCTGACATGATAACTCATGTTTGTAGACCTTATCCATCTGCAGACTACATATTCTTTTGAAATACACATAGTATGTTCAATAAAATGGGCTACTAAAAAACTCAATAAATTTTTCAAAATACTGAAATATTACAGACTAGCTACTATGAAATTAGAAAACATTAATGAAGAGATATCTAGGAAAAATAGATAAACATTGCCAAATCAAATATATACTTGTAAATAACCCCAAAGATAAAAAAAAAAAAGAATCACACATAAAAATCAGAAAATCCTCTCAATTACATGAAAATATAACACATAAAATTTGTGGGATGCAGATAAAGCAATGCTTGAACATAAATTTGGAGCATAAAAAGGTAGATATGAAATTAATGACCTAAGGTTCTATTTAACAAACTAGCAAATGAAGAGTGAAATACATTCACAGTAAGGAGAAGGAAAATAATGGAGATAACAGCAGGAATCAAAGAAATACCAAACAAATGAACAACAGAGAAAATTAACAAAGCTAAAAGCTGGTTCTTTGAAAAGATAAACAAAATCAATAAACCTGAACTTGGGTGAATCAAGAATAAAACAGAGAGTATACAAAGTATCCATAAGAATACAGAGAGGTATCACTCAGATCCTACAAACATTAAAATAATAATAAAGGAATATCATGAATAATTTTATGCTAGTCAATATGACAATTTAAATGAAATGGATAAATTCTTTGAAAAATATAATTTATCAAAACCAATGTAAGAAAAAATATAAATAGCCCCATATCTATTAAAGTAACTGAATCCATTATAAAAAATAATGATAAAAATAAAATCTTTCTTTAAAGAAAACTCCAGGTCCAAAAAATTTCACTAGTGAATTCCATCAAATATTTAAGGAGAAAATAACACAAACTCTTTCAGAAAAGAGAGGAGAAAGAAACACTTCCCAATTTATTCAATGAGGCCTACATAACTTTGCTATTAAAACCAGACAAACACATTATTTGTAATAAATATAATTCCAAAAATTCTTAAAATATTAGCTAACTGGATCCAGCAATATATAAAAATAAAACCTCATTACCAAATTGGGTTTATCCCAGGAATACAATATTGGTTAAACTTAAAAAAAACAATCAATATAAATCAGATTGATTTCTATACTATAATACATTAACAGAATAAAGGAGAAAAATGTGATTTTCTAAATTGAAGCAGAAAAGTATTAGAAAAAATTTAATACACATCCTATATAAGAAGTAATATGCAAATTAACCCTCATGCTCTCACCACATGGCTGCCTACAACCAGGCCGGCAGGGGGGTTAGTGAGGGACGACCAAACGACTGAACAAGCAGGCTGCATGGGGCGACCAGGCCAGCAGAGGGGTTAGTGAGCGA
>NW_005366075.1:1423602-1428205 GCF_000412655.1 Myotis brandtii | reverse complement strand
GACCAGGCAGGCAGGCAGGTGAGCGATTAGGAGCCAGCAGTCTAGGATTGTGAGAGGGATGTCGGATTAGAGAGGGTGCAGGCTGGGCTGAGGGGACCTCCTTGTGCACGAATTTCGTGCACTGGGCCTCTAGTTTACTATAAAAAAAATCTCAGAAAGTAGAACTACAAGGGAATAAACCTGAATCTGTTAAAAGATACTATGAAAATCCTATAGCTAATATACTTAATGTTAAAATATTGAATGCTTTTTTCCTAAGATCAAGAATGAGATAAGGATGTTACTCTCATTACTTCTATTTGAATTATATTGGACTCCTACCTATCCAGTGAAATGAGGCCAAAAAAGAAATCAAAGGTAAAAAAATTAAGGAAGTAAAACTGCATCTATTTATGGATGACATGATTATTTTTATAGAAAATTCTAAGGCATCTATAAAACAACTACTAGAACTAATAAGTGAAGAATTTAGCAAGGTCAATATATAAAAATAAACTTAATTTTTATAGATAGAGTCCCCTCTTATCTTCAGGGGATATGTTCCAAGACCCCCAATGGATGCCTGAAACCACAGGTAGTACGGCACACTACATATACTACGTTTTTCCTATACATACATAACTTTTCTGTTAAAGGAAGCACTTTATGGCTTCTCTTTGGCATATCCAAATTGCCAGCATTATTACTCTTGTGCTTTGGAGCCATTATTAAGTAAAATAAGAGTCACTTGAACACAAGTACTGTAATACTGTGACGGAGACAGCTACTAAGCGACTAATGGGCAGGTGGAACACAACATGGATACTACCCTGGACAAAGGGATGATTCATGACTTGGGCAGGACAGAGTGAGAGGCTCAAGATGTCATCACACTACTCAGAATAGCGCACAATTTAAACTTATGAATTGTTTATTTCTGTAACTTTCCATTTCATATTTTTGGACCATAGTTGAGCACAGGTAACTAAAACCTCAGAAATCAAAACCGAGTATAAGGAGAAACTACTGAACCACCAGGAAAAATTAAATGAAAAAAATTATACTGATAAAACCATCACACTATAATTAAGAATGATTATTTTCTATTTTTCTGTGTCAGTTTTGGTGAATGAATTTAACAAAATATGTGTAAGTCCTATACTAAAACTATAAAATATTGTTGAAAGAAATTAAAGACTTAAATAAATGGAGCTCTTGCTTCATGTTAATTCTCCCAAAATGTTCTATAAACCCAATACAATTTAATGCAATTGACTCCACAATCCTAATCAAAATCTCAACATATCTGTTCATGGAACTTGAAAAATGTATTAAGCCCTAACCAGTTTGGCTCAGTGGATAGAGCCTCGGCCTGCGGACTGAAAGGTCCCAGGTTCGATTCCGGTCAAGGGCATGTACCTTGGTTACAGGCACATGTCCAGTTTGGGGTGTGCAGGAAGCAGCTGATCGATGTTTCTCTCTCATCGATGTTTCTAACTCTCTATCCCTTTCCTTTCCTCTCTGTAAAAAATCAATAAAATATATTTTTTTAAAAATGGATTAAAATTTTACATGGAAATACACAGGGATAAAAATAGACAAGGGATAGCCATAAAGTAACTAATATATGTTTGAGTATAAGGATAGTCAAACTGAACAATGATAGAGAATAGAAAGAACAGAAACAATCACACACACACACACACACACACACACACACACACACGAAAAAACAACTCAGTTTAAAAAATGGGCAAAGGACTTATATCTTAATCACTTAGGGCTGCTATCACAAATTATCATAGACTGAGTGGCTTAGACAACAAACGTATATTTCTCCCTTCTGAAGGCTAGGAAGTTCAAGAGCAAGGTGCTGGCTGATCTGATGTCTGGTGAGGGCCCTCTTCCTGTACATGGCAGTCTTCTCACTGCATCTTCAGATGATGGAGAAGAGAGAGAGGAGACAAACTCTGGAGTCTCTACTAACAAAGGCACTACTCTCATTATAAGGACTCCACCCTCGTGACAATTATCTCCCAAAGAACCATCTCCAAATACTATCACGTTGAGGATTAGAGTTTCAACACATGAATTTGGGGGGGGAGAGGTGACACACAAACATTCAGTCTATAGAAACTTGAATACATATTTCTCCAAAGAAGATATACAAATGGCCAGAGAGCACATGAAAAGCTGTTCAACATCACTGGTCATTATGTAAGTGCAAATCAAAACTATAATGAGACATCACTTTACTTGCACAAGGATGGCTACAATGAAGAAAATAACAAATTATGGCAAGAATGGAGAGAAATAGAAAAACTCTTACACGGCTGGTGGGAATGTGAGAGTATAACCACTATGGAAAATGGAATATCAGTTCCTCAAAAAATTAAACACAGCATTAGCATATGACCCAGTGATTTCACTCCTAGGTACATATACAAGAGAAATGAAAGCATATGTCCACAGAAACTTGTACACAAATGTTTATAGCAGCATTATTCATAATAGCCAAAAGGTGGAAACAATCCAGAAGTCCACCAAAGGATGAATGGATAAACAAGTTGTAGTATTTACATATAATGAAATATCATTCAACTATAAAGAGAACAAAGTATTAATATACTAGTACTAGTATGCTGTAACGTGGATGAACCTTGAAAACATCAAGTGAAAGAAGCCAAAACTGTATGACTCCTTTTATATAACATATTCAAAAAAGGCAAATCCATAGAGACAGAAGGCCAATTATGGTTGCCAGGGATGGTGGGAGGGGAAAACTAGGATGCTTACTTAATGGATATGGGGTGTTCTTCTGTGGTGATGAAAGTTTTGAAACCAGAGAGAAATAGGGGATAAACAACATTATGAATGCATTAAATGCCACTGAATTGTATACTTTAAAATGGTTAATTATGTTTAACTAACCATTTAATGAAAAAATTATAGCTTGCATTTTTATGAGAACACATTTCTATATTTTTAGTATTATTATTATTTTAGCTCTTGAAAAAAGTAAAAATTATATGTAAAATGTCCAGCTAGTACATATTTATGACTCAATGAATAGGAGCTATTTTTGTTAACATCATTCCACTTAGGTCAGAAGGCTTTATTTCCTTTATACAATCTTATATATCACAATAAATAAAGTAAATTTTCAGCAAGTTATCTAAAATATTATAAAATAATGATATCCAAGACTGGTTAAACTTGTACTTAGTTTTAAATTTTTCTAACAAAATTTGCATTCCTAACCCACATTATGTAAGGCAGTGTAATGCAGGAGTTATAGTAAAAACTTTGGAATTTGACCAACCAGCTTTATATTTGACCTAGGGCAATTTACATGAACTCTATAAATTTCAACTTTTTCATCAATAAAATAGGGACAATAATCCCTAGTTAACATGTATATTTAATGGAAAACACCTATCATAGAGCCTGGCATATAAGGATCATCTATATATATAAAAGCCTAAGTGACCATTGCAACTGAATGGACAACCAAACAGGCTGCATGGGGTGACCAGGCCGGCAGGGGGGTTAGTGAGGGGCAACCAAATGACTGAGCAGCAGACTGCGTGGGGAGACCAGGCCCGCAGGGGGGGGAGGCAGTTGGGGGCGACCAGGCCAGCAGGGGGCCAGTTAGGGGCGATGAGACAGGCAGGCAGGCAGGTGAGCAGTTAGGAACCAGTGGTCCTGGATTGTGAGAGGGATGTCCGACTGACGGTTTAGGCCTGATCTCCAGGATTGGGCCTAAACCGGCAGTCAGACATCCCCCGAGGAGTCCCGGATTGGAGAGGTTGCAGGCTGGGCTTGGGGAAGCCCCCCGGGCATGGATTTTGTGCACTGGGCCTCTAGTCAAATATAAGCTATAACCATAAAAACATATAATTACCCAATTCAACTTAAGAATCATGAGTGCATTTAATAAAAATGTATTTATTACCTACTACATGTCAGATACTGTGCTAGGTGCTAAGAAAGGTTAGATGAATGGCTTATTTTTATCCTTCAGCAGTATGAAATCCAACTGATTTGGAGGGGGTTGAGAGAGTGGGAAGGAGATGAGGTGAAGAAGCATGGTTGTGGAAAAATAAATCAATGAACAGAAAACAAAATTACTGAAAAGTTCATCCCACAAATGATGGGAGCAAAATGGCTGATGCACTATGTAGAACCCAGATTAAAGGAGGCAGGAAGGATATCCCATAAATGACTGAGTTTAAGCATTGGACAATTTAAATATCTTTAATATAACCTCAGTAAAAGAGCTTTGATGCATTCCTACAATTTCCAGTTTATAATGATTTTAGTTAAGTTTAAAATTATTTTTGCTTTGTATTCAAAAATATGTAAACTAAATTTAAAATTTACTGAATTCCCAGATGATGTAAACATTTATAACATTTTGGGTTCTCACCACTTCTTGGAATATAATTTAATACTGAAAGAATTACAGAAAATTTATAATTAAAAATTTAGGCAACTGGGGTATTGATTGGAAAGAGACCTGAGGAAAATTTCCAGGGTAAGGGAAATGTTCTATATCTTGATTACAGTATAGATTTTATATATATATATATATATATATATTTTTGACATATATATATATCTT
>NW_005366075.1:1418237-1423590 GCF_000412655.1 Myotis brandtii | reverse complement strand
GTTTTGACATATATATATATCATTGAACTGTAAACTTAAGATCAGTGCATTTTAGTGTTTGTATTCATACTATAATTAATGACACACACACATACACATACTATGTACACACATCTATAATAACAAAAGTGTAATATGCTAATTAGACTGGATGACTTTCCGGACAAAGCTGAGGCTGTGAGAGAAGCCCGGGTCCCTGGTGCCAGAGGGAAGCCGGTGCCAGAAGCCAGGGGAAGGAAGGCCTACTCTTGCACAAATTTCATGCATCGGGCCTCTAGTTGATATATATATTCTTTTGAATTATAGGCAACTGGTCCTCAAAGGCAACTGAAAAGATACCTATTAGAAGCAATATGACAATTTAAGTGAGGTAATATAAAAAGTAATCTTTTGCTTTGCTTTTAACTCATCTATGGATTGTTTTATTATATGAAAACTATATTCCTAATTATAATTCATAATTCAATCTATTCATTTAAGATGATATAAAATCTTAATTCTAATTTAATTTTTCAAATTCCATGAAACAAAGATATGTGAAATGTCTAGTTTATTTAAGAATTTTATCTTTATAAGAAGTTCCATAGAGGGTGACTAAATTTATAAGCTCTAATTATGGATTCGCTTTATTTAATTCACTAAATACACTAATAATTTAAAAGAAAAATCTTTGCATTTCACTTAAATAATCTACACTACCTCCTAAGATTATGCATCTACCCACCCTCCAAAAAAGTAGGTTAAAATAAAGGTAAACAACTTTAGTTGAGAATACACACTAACTGAAATACTTCTAAAATTATGTTTAAAGGTGAAAAGAACAAAAATAACCATTTAAATTAGATACCTATGCAATAGTAAAAGTCCTGCATCCTATATAATAAAGAGGTATTATGCAAATTAACCCTCACGCCCTCACAAGATGGCTGCCTATGACCAGGCTGGCAGGGTGGTTAGTAAGAGACGACCAAATGACTAAACAGCAGACTGCGTGGGGCAACCAGGCCGGCAGAGGGGCTGTGAGGGAGTGCAGTTGGGGGTGACTAGGCCAGCAGGGGGGCAGTTGCAGGTGATTAGGCTGGCAGGGGGGGCAGTTAGGAGCGACCTGGCCAGCAGGGAGGGGCAGTTAGGGGAGACCAGGCCAGTGGGGGGGGGGCAGTTGGGGGCAATCAGGCCAGCATGCAGAGGCAATGAAGAGTGATCAGGCCAGCAGGGGGGGCAGTTAGGGGCGACCAGACAGGCAGACAGGTTAGCAATTAGGAGCCAGTGGTCCAGGATTGTGAGAGGGGTCCCAGATTGGAGAGGGTACAGGCTGGGCTGAGGGGACCCCCTCTGTGCATGAATTTCAGGCAACTGGTCCTCAAAGGCAACTGAAAAGGCCTCTAGTTTCAGATAAAATATCACTATGAGAAAGCTTTCTGTTTTTACAGGCATTCCTTTCTAAATGTCAGGCAAACATTTTTATAGGCCATTTTACTCATATACAGACAGCACATGATATACAGAATAAATCAGAGGCCAAAAAAGAAAAGCGCTTTATCTTTAAAACATGAGAACATTTTTGTTTCTTCTTTAAAGGACCTGTGGCTCTGCAGGTTAATTAGTCCCTCACAATGGATATTATGGGATCTTATCCATGAAACACAGCCAATATTACTTTTTCTTCATTACTATATTCTTAAATGAATGGCATAACTTGTAATCCTAAGAACTTTTAAATTTTAGTATAGTTCTTGAATCTCAGATCATATTATCCAAAAGATGGTATTGACAATAGCCTAAGAAAGCTGTAATTATCAGCAACCCCACCATTTCTCTCAGGATTGAGGTTTACTATACATGTCTTTTTTAAACAATAGCTTTCAGAGGTAACATCTTTGATTATGTAATATCTAATAATACAAAAGCAAAGATTCAAAGAAAATCTTTATAGTTTCCAAATTTCTCCTCTGCTGCTCAAAAAGTACTAACACTATCTTCTTCACATAGTAGACAGGGAAACAAACTTGTGAAGCACATATTGTACATATTTAATAGTTTTTAAGCCTGTGCCTATTAAAGTTAATTACCAAATTAAGATTAAAAAATAATTTTGATTCAATGAGTGAGATTTTCTTTTATGATAAACCTTTCAAATACTGTACTAGAGCTATGCCCTTCAATGAAAAAGCGAGAAAACACACAAACCTTTAATGTCCTAATTGATATCACTCAAATTAGTTCTAAATTTTGGTGGGTTTTCAAAAGCAAACCCAACACAAAGAACGAAAATACCAATTTCTGTGTAAAGCCTCCCCTGACACCCACAGGCAGGCCTGCTCTTCCTTCCATCCACTTGCAAGACGGGCTGAAGACCCTTTGGCTTCATTTCTTTTGATCACCATTTGTGAACTCTGTAAGTACAGTGATTGTGTCCATTTATATTAGGTTCTTCAGAACCTAAACCACATTAGGTGCTTAATAAATGTCAGCTCATTGAATGAATGCAGTTCATTAAAAGCTAAATAAAAGACTACAAGATACAGGCAATAAAGGGTAGAGAGAGGGAAAAAAAGAATACTGAATGGAAATGAAAATAGTTACTTCCTGTATATGAACTTAGATAGGGAAGTCATTCAGTACTCCTGTTGTCTCAGTTTCTTCATTTATTAAAAAAGCTGAACAAGATTATCTCTAATATCTATTTTTAAATTTTTTAAGTAAAATGATCATCATTCTATGTATAAATATTCTCATAGACTAAACACTCTCTTAACCAACCTTCACTGAACCAAATCACCAAATTAACCAAAGTTTTCTACCACTCCGAAAAACAATAGTCTGAGCAAAGGTTGTCGAACTTCAGTGGGCCTCAAATAATCTGTTAAAACACGGACTGCTGAGTCCCACCTCTGGAGCTTCTGATTCGGTAAGTCTGGGTTAAGATCCATGAAGTTACAAGGCTAACAAGTTCCCAGGTGATGCTGATGCTTTTGGTCCAGAGATTACACGTTTGAGAAAGCACTGCTATATAGTAAGTGCCCTTTCTATCCCCCTTCTATCAGTTGAGCTATTTGATTAGCAAAGGTCAGTTTCCCAAACCTATATAGTCCAGTTGAAATTGTTTATTACAGTTAAATAGCTAATTAAATATTACGTAAATGTATAGAGGGGTGTCATTTTCAAATTACCTATTGCATTAGATGTGAGAATCCTGTAAAATATTAGGAAATTTTCATAAAAATCTAGGGTTTTACATCTCTTCTCACTATAATATTTTAGTCCAATTAAAAACTAAAAGTAAAAGTAGTAGATGATAAATCATTGGTGTTGACCATATCATGGGTACAAATGAACATGAAGAAACTTTTGGGGTGATAGATATATTCATTATCTTAAGTATGGAAATGTAGTGATCATTTCCTGGGTGTATATATGCAAAATTTATCAAATTATATACTGTAAAATTATGTAGTTTATTGTATGTCAATTACACCTCAATAAAGTATATAAACAACACACAAGCAAACACATACATACATACCTAACCAAACTGCTAAAATTAATAAGACCGACAAAACCAAATTTTATGAGGACATGAAACAACCATAATTCTCATACATTCTTGGTAGGAATGCAAAATGGTCTGAACACTCTGATAAAAGGTTTGGCAATTTCTTATAAAACTAAACACAATCAGCTCTATGACCAAATAATTCTATTCCTTATTATTTACCCAAAAGAAATAAAAACACGAGATTGTTCAAGAAAGTTGTAAATAGTTTTATTCATAATAGCTAAACTGGAAACAGTCCGTCAGCAGGAGGATGGATAAACAAAATGAAGCATCTATTTCTATACGATGGAGCACTGAAAAGGCAAAGCTAATCTCTGACGTAAGAAGCAGAACAATGATTGCCTCTTGGGGCTGTACAGAACGAGAAATGAAGACATTTTCTGAGGTGATGATAATATTCTATATCTTGAGGGGGTTTATTTTACTTATACAGAGATGTACATTTGTCAAAATTCATAGAATGGTGAGTATACTTAAGATTTGTGCATTTCATTGTAAATTTTATTTCAAAAGGAATAAAATAATTATAAATAAATTTTGAACTCTAATGACATGAGAGCTCAAGTATTTGGGGATAGAATATACTAATATCTGCTACTTTAAAATGCATCCAAAAGATGGCTTGATGGATGGTCAGATATGTGATAAAGGCATATGTAAAGAAAACAGAAAATTAACAGAATCTAAGTGGTGAGTATTCATTGTACAATTCTTCCCACTCTTCTTTGTTTGAAAAGTTTCATAATAAGATTTTTTTTGGGGGGGGGGGGAGAATCAGCTTGTAAGATAGTAGTGATTCCACTTTTTGCATATTTATGTATGTCTGTGTGTTCATGGACATGCATATATGAATTATATGTTATGCATATATTTATGTATGTTGTACCATGCTGTCAATCAGATCCTTCCAATTCACTTACAAAAACAACACATAAGTTCCTCCTATTCCTTAATGATACAAAACAAACAAAAAAGAAACTCCCTCAAAATCCCATCCTCTTCAGCTACTAGTAAGTCTCTTTTGTTTCCTTTCAAAGCCATATTTCTTAAAGAGGTGAGGCTACTCGCTGTATCCAAGTCTTCACCTACTTCTTCCTGGCTTGTAACTCTAAAATTCCAGCAAAATGGCTTTTGCTCAAGATAACAATTATTTCCATGTCACTAGATTAAATAAAAATTTTTTAATCCTCATCCCTTGAAGAATGAAAAATATTAAATTTGCCTACTTTTAAATTTGAAATGAGGGAGGCAAATTTTATTTGGTATATAAAGCAAGCTTTTTTTTGAAGAAGAAGAAGAACTCAATTTCATATTATGGCCAAGTTAGAATGTAAGAAGGGGGAAACTTAAGGGATGATAACAGAAAAATGAAAAAGGAAAAAAATAAAGAAGATAATACTATAGTTCAAACAGTAAATGTCAATGGTCTATTTTCATGGACCTAATTCTACTGCATTTTTAAATACTAGTGACCTTATTAACATCACATTTCTTTTACTGTTCACTAGTATATACACTGAGTGGCCAGATTATTATGACCACCTGACGTTTGTAGGCAAATTAGCCATACACTACATCGTATGGGATATGGAAGCCAAAGGCCTGTTCGAACACCTTTGCTGTCTGCAGTTACCAAGATAAAACGTCTCCAATTCGCACAGGAACACAAGGATTGGACAGTCGAGCATTGGAAAAAAGTCACATGATCCGATGAATCACATTTCCAGTTGCATCATGCAGATGGCAGAGTGAGAATTTGGCGGAAACAGCATGAAAGCATGCACCCCACATGCATGA
>NW_005366075.1:1414711-1417768 GCF_000412655.1 Myotis brandtii | reverse complement strand
GGTGGTCATAATAATCTGGCCACTCACGTTCAAATATATCCCACGTTCAAAGGCTGTTAAATCGCGTTGTTTACTCATATCTTCAGAAAAAAATCACTTCTACTGTTGTGGTAAACAACCTGCTTCCCTATTTATAATGGTCTGGCTTTCTAGCAACTTCAGCGCGAAATTATAGCTAATTTGCCTACAAATGTCAGGTGGTCATAATAATCTGGCCACTCAGTGTATAGTCATTATATCTCTAGACTCTATCTTATATGGGTCTCCCAAACTTCCTATTTATGTAGAAATTAGTCTCTGAATTACGAGAACCAGAGAACTAGGTCCCCAAGGACGGACTATCCAGCTAAGAATCAAAATTAGTACAGAAACTACTTCCTAATCTTCAGGAGATGAACTCTCAAAGACTTTCACAGCATATAATACAACTCAGAGCCTTCCAATGATTTTAGTGTGTCAGGTAACATAAAATCATATAGTGAAATCACTTTAAAAATTATTCTATGAAGTATAAAATATAGGGAATTTCTTTGTAACATGGACTTCACAGATGAAAACTAAACTTGAGCCTAAAACTTGCAGAAGAATTTTCACTGTACTTAAATAGTTTTAAGGTAGGGTGCCCAAACTGCAGGTCACTTTTTGTAGCACCCTCACCTTTCTGATTTGGAAAATGAACAAGCATTGGCTAGTCAAAGAAGTGTGAGAAAGAACATTCTAGCGTGGGCAAAAGCAGTAAAAGTGTATGTAAAGAGTTACAAAAGGGCTTTATGGTTTATTTACCTCTAGTATCTATCTATATATCTTAGTCACAGACAGTAGTTTCTGAAAGGCATTCTTTATTCTTGCCACCTGTTCTGAGAAAGCAAATTCATTTATTCCAGGAAGTGGGTGCTCCCTACTCCAAGGGAGGACTGCAGCATCGAGAGAGACAGAGACAGATGACCCAGCTAAACTGTACCTGAATTTGTGACCCACAAAAACTACAACATGATAAATGTGCACCATTTTTAAGCTACCGAATTTTGGTGTAATTTGTTTTACAGCAATAGATAACTAATATAGATCCTCTCAGCAGAAAAGCATGTATAGTACATGTAAATTCCAGCACACATTTTAGGGAAATGTCTACCAATAGAACTCCTAGTGGCCCAGGGATCCCAGGCTAGGAAACTTCTGATGCAATGGGCACAAAAGGCCTGTCAGAATCAATTTAACAATGCTATCCAGCTCAATAAATATCAGACCACTTTCCTTCCATCAAGTATTACTAAGAAAGTTAAACTAATACAATTGATATCTTACTACTAGTATTACCAAAGGTAAAATGAAGCCAAAACATTATGTTGAATAATATATTTCATAAATACTAAGTACTACTAAGTAAGTTCTGAGAATAAAATAATGACTAAGGCACTGTCCTTAACTTTAAGGACTTTACTGTCAGGTGGGTGACACATACACACACTAGCTATCGTAAGAACTGAGAGTAAACACAAGAGATTTCCATATGGTACCTACTCATGTTTATAATAAAATGACTTTATGGAATATTAATTGTAAAGTAATTAAAGTAATTACCTGTACTGTTTTTCCAAGTCCCATATCATCACCAAGAATACACCCTCTTCCTTGGATGAAGTGTCCATAAAGAAACTGGGCTCCTTCCCTTTGATAGTCTCTCAAATACCTATTAATAGTGTAAGGAATAGAGTCTCCATCTTCAGATAACTGAAAAGCAACAGCAGATGATGGAAATTTTCGGTCTGGGAAATAAGGTTTTTCTAAATCTTCATCATCAAATATGAAATTCCTGGAGCAATCTTTAACAGATTTTACTTCTTGAAGTCTTTTAAGAGGTACTTTCCTTTCTTGAAAATCTGAATATAAGATGATTGCAAATGACTTCCCATTTTCATCCACGATGATAGATTTTATACTTGCTTCACAAAGTTTTTCATTATCTGGAGAAGGGACAAGACATCTTTCTCCTGGGTGCCATATGTCTGTAATAATAAAGAAGAAAATAAAGTTCCCAAATCTAGCTTATAAAAGTACCACCTCATTCATCCACTGCTATGAGAAAAAAATACCTCACATAAATACTCTTTCTAAATAACTGAAACAAGATAAATTATACATATAACATGTATAAATATTTTTCTTAAATATATCATCAGATGTTCTATACAAAGGAGAATAAAGGGTACATAATCTATTTTCAGTCGTTCTCACCCTGGTTGCATCATAATCTCCTCAAACATGCTTGGACATTACCCCTGTCTATTCTGATTCAGTGGATATAGGCCATGGGCATCCGGTTTTATTACTTTGTTTGATGGTTATTGTTGAATTCAAAAGTTGATTCTGCTCCACAGCCAGGGCTGAGAACCACTGATTTAAATATCCATGATGACTCATTAACATCATATATATTATTCATGATATGGTAGAGTAATAGAGAACAGGACTTAGTAAGGAGTAAGCTAAAATCCTCTGGACAGCAATGCTTTTGTAATTCTTCTATCTTCTTTTTCATAGTTACTCCATCTTCTTTCTCTGCAGACAGCTGTTTCTTCTCATTGTCAATACTGCTGCTTCTAAACTGTTGTTTTATGTGTATGTATACAACTAACCAAGAGAACGCCCAATTCAGTGATGTGTACCAGCTTTGTCAAGGTTTTTTCCCTTCTAGGTTTTGAAGAGTTAAGAGTATTAAAAGACAGATAAATTCTAAGATCTCTTTTTGCTCAGAGTCTATTATTTTTTGGAAAGTCTGAACTCTATATACATGAATTTATTCTGTACTTAACTGTAGAGCTGTTATAATTTCTATTCAGAAAATATAGCACTATGATTGGGGAGAGGGGTCTCTATAGAGCAGGGGTCCTCAAACTTCGGCCCGCCGAAAACATTTATCCGGCCCGCCGGGTGTTTTTGCCGCCACTGCCTGTTGTTTAGCAGCCGACTAGTTTTTTTTTAAACTATAGTCCGGCCCTCCAATGGTCTGAGGGACAGTGAACTGGCCCCCTGTTTAAAAAGTTTGAGGACCCCTGC
>NW_005366075.1:1410614-1413943 GCF_000412655.1 Myotis brandtii | reverse complement strand
ACTGTACCCTTTTATGTAATGATGTTTACTTTGAATTTATATTAGTTCACACAAACACTCCATCCATGCTTTTGTTCCGGCCCTCCGGTCCAGTTTAAGAACCCATTGTGGCCCTCGAGTCAAAAAGTTTGCCCACCCCTGTCCTAAACTCTAAACAGCCAGGGCAGCAATGGGCAGGGGCAGTTCATCCCAGGCCAAACCCCTGCACCTGTGCCCCAGGCCCCCTCTTCTGACGTCTCAGTGAACCGAAGCAGACCCACCGAGGCTCATTTCCCCACCTAGTCCCTCTCCTGTTCTCGTTGGCCCTTCCTTGTTTCTCTGTCTCAGCTTTAATAATCATCCTTTAAAATTAAGAAAAAATTATAGTGATTAAACCTTGCTAAGAACCAGACTTTCTGAATCTCATTAAATGGCAGCATCGTGTAACCAACTTTTCAGGGTATGAAACCTTCAGTCGGCCCTTATTCCTCTTTTTATGTTATTCCCTACATCCAATCCATCAGAATGTCTTGCTGTTTCTACCTCAAAAATGTATTACTTTTCTCCATGAAACAACTGTTGCCAAACTATTCTGTAGAGTCCAATGTTAGCTACTTGTTATTTTAGATCTTGCAGGCCTTGCCCTTGTAATGTAAAAGAGGCCAGACAACACATTAAATGCTTGGCTATGGCTGTGTTCCAATAAGACTTTATCTACAAAAACAAGTGTTCCAGATTTGGTCCACAACCATGGTTTGCTGACTTCTGCCCTGAAGTATGCCAGCTTTGGCTTTCTCCTCAATTACTGCCATAGGCTCCCAACCATTCTCTCTGCAGCCACTATTTCCCCTACAATCCATTCTCCATATAGCAGCAACATTGACTATTTAAAAATGCAAATTATTAGCAAATCTTTAACTTAAAATCTTTCAATAACCATCCGTGGCACATAAGCCCCTGTATGATCTGTCTGTACTTACTTCTCCAACTTACCCTTGATTCAAACATGCTAAGCATGTCTTCTCTCAGCTGTTTTCATGTCATCTCCTTGGAGATTTTGTCTCTGACCACCTTATTTAAAGTAGGGTACTCCATTATTCTCTAGCTCACTATTTTATTGCCTCCACAGTACTTATCACAATGTTTCTCATGTTCACTTGTTTTTATCTGTCTTTCCCACTAGAAAATAACTTCTTTTCAAAGAAAATGTCTATATTGTTCTAAATTTTATCCCCAGGACCAGCACACAGTAGGCATTCAATAAACATGTGCTGAATTTATTAACGTAAACACATCCTTGATCTCACAGATCCTCGATATTTCCTGAGGGAGACAGCTACTGAAAGTTTACAAACATGAAATTGTCCTAAGTGTTCTGGAAGAAGAGAACAGTGTGCTATAAGAAAGAAGTATCGAGGAAACAAGGGAAAAAGGTCTAAGAGGAGTTTGTCAGTCAGAGGGTACAGCATGGGCAGAAGCCTTATGGGCTTCACACAAAAAATTATGGAATTCTATTTGGTTCCTGAGTTTGGCTAATTTCTAAAACTAAATAGTTAAGTTTGAGCTAGGGCTGGGATCCTTCAGGATTCAAACTCCAGAATAAATCGCTTAAATTGGGAGGATTTCATGTTGGATTGAATAGTGTGTGTGTGGTGGTGGTGTTTCGGGGGGTGGGGGGGAGAATAAGGCTCCTTATGATCGGGTCTGTTTTCCTCTTTAACGTCATTTCCTACCAGCTCTCCCTCTTGCATTCCAAATGGGCCTCCGTGCTATTCCTCACCTTGGCAAGCATGCTCCCACCGCGGGGCCCTTGGGCTTTCTGTTTCTTCACCAACACTCTCCCTGAATACCAGTGACTGATGCTTTCACTTCATTCAGCTCTCTGCTCTAAATGGCATCTCCTCAGAGGTGTCTTCTCTGACCACAAATCTAAACTAGAAGTCCCTGCCCTTCTCTCTTCCTCTACCCTGCTTTATTCCGTTTTCAGAGAAAAATATCACATATCTGTTACTGTTTATCTCCTCAACTTAAACATACGTTACCTAGAGCAGGGCTTAATTTGTGTTCACCGCTACCTCCTGGGCACCTAGAACAATATCTGAAGCTCAAATACGTGTAGAATGAACAACTATTGACATATAGCCAGCATCTGAAGGCTTTGTGTGTGCCAGCATGTGCTTCAGATGTAGTAACTCATTTAAGCCTCCCAACCACCCTTGCATTACTTCAGGTAAGCAATATCATCAGTTCCATTTTACAAGTGTCGCAACAGATAAAGGTTAGCCGACTTGCCCATGGTCACACAGCTGGAAAGAGACAGAGCCTGGTAGGAACCACGGTATCTGATCTGGAAGTTCGTGCTGTACCAGCTCACACATGACTGACCACTTGGTAGGAGTGGCCCCTCCTCCTTTGAACTGAGGCATGAGCATCCCAGTCACTATAATCTCCACTCAACAGCTTCATCTATTTATTTCACCTGCCAGGGCTCTACAGGTATTGATATTTGTGCTCCCTGGGTTACAATATTAATTCTGGCCTTCAGTTTTGACTTGTTACATAAACCTCTTTGAATTTTAGCTCTGAATTCATCTATTTAATGAGATCGTGATCGTCCCCAAAGGAAAGCATGTAGACAAACATTGGGCATGTTGCTGTTGTTATACCGCTATAATGAAAGCTATTAATTCGGGGGCGGTAAGGTATCACTGATGACTTGTGGCAGATAACTAAATCCTATTTAAACCCCCTCTTGGTGATTCTTTAAAAGTGTACTATAAGGCCCTGGCTCAATACATTATATATTAAGCTCTTTGTGTTATAAACTAAACTAAAAGTCTCTGCGTTTTTCATCAACTTAACAACAAACTTCTACCATGAATAAGAACCAGGACGTACCAGGATAAAGAACAAAAAATATCAAACATAGACTGAGCGCTTATTATGGGCCAGACCCTGAGTCACAAGTGCTTTGTATACACCGTCTCATTTAATAATCACAAGAACTCAGACAGGATCTCAGTTCTTCGTGCCCAAAGTTGCTCAGCAAGGAACTGTCAGAGCCAGTACTCATCCTAGGGCAGTGTGACAGCAGGGTCCGGCTCTCAGTACCGAACCGCAAGGCAGTGGGCCCAGCCTTGGAGGGGTTCGCACCTCCAGCTGTCACTCAGGGGCGCCACCGGGTCAAATCCCAGCCCCGGGGGACCGGCAGGAACAGGTCCACCCGGCGCAGCACAGAGCGGTGTCAGCGGAGTGGCAAGCTCGGAGCTTATACCTTTGCCGGCGGTTTCCACTCGGGGCTTCGGGGCGGAGGGATCCATCTGGCCCGGGGGCGGGGCCTGCAGCCTCGA
>NW_005366075.1:1387256-1410589 GCF_000412655.1 Myotis brandtii | reverse complement strand
CGCCACCACCACCTCCCGCCCGGCTCCGTGCATCGCCCCCCTAAACCCCGACGCCACCGGCGAGAGGGAGCAAAAGTGCAGCCTGATGCGGTCCAGGGAGAAGGGGCGGTGGCGTCCGAGGCAGGGGCAGAGCCGAAGAGCGCTGTGGAGGCTGGCGGGGCGGCGCTCACCTAGTCGTCTGGGGCTCCGCCGCCGAAGAGAGGACAGCCCATATGCATGGCGATCACCTGGCCCTCCCTCTTAGGGCGGGCCTCCCTCTACCGCCCACCACAACTTCCCGCCCCGACTCGGAAAATCCCGCGAGATCGGGCTTCCGAACTGTCATCGGGATCTCGCGAGAACAAAATCTTGGTTTACAGGGGCGGAGCCACTCTCCTGCGCTCTTTTCTCCCCGGAGAGCTGGAACACAAAAGTTCGCGATAGTTGGAAATGTCGCGAGGTTAGATACCGCTCGCTCACGTGGTGCAGGACCTGCTGCTCCGGGAGCCTGGGAGAGGCTCGCGGGCTCTGTCCTGCTGTGGTCCTTTAAGGGCGGGTAAGAAGGGTGGCGGCCGGGCAGCGGATGGTCGTCCCCAGGACCTGCTGATATTTGGCGTTTGGTTTCCTTGTTCCAGCTGCAAACCCAGGAGCTCTAGGAGGCGAGCGCTTCCTTCCCGGGTGCTGCTGCAGCCCCGTGGGACGCCCACGCCCCGGGACCCCCGCGGGAGGCCGAGTGAACTTAGCGCGTTTTTCTTGTCAGACACTAAGATACAGCAAGTCATAAAAATCCTAATGAGAGTACAAAACCAGCAGCACGTGCCACACATAGAAGGCAGAGGTAAAAATGCCATGAAAATCTAGTGTTTGCGTGTGTAGCTCGAGTTGCCAGTGGTTGTAGGGCACAGCACGTCTAGCCTGTTTTTTAAAGCATCTCCAGGGCAGCCTTCCGCCCATCAGTCAGTCAAACGGGAACTGCGCACCTGACACCGTTCCAGACCGAATGCATTCGGGTTAACGCAGAAAGGCTCCCTTCACTCGTTGGGATGCTTCTGTAAACTGTAGAGTAGTTTGTTGAACTGGGCTAGCCTGAGTGGACCTGTATTCGTTTCCTGAGGCTGCTGCACAAGTCACCACAGACTTAAACAGCACAGAAGTGTAGCCTTATAGAATATAGACAACACAGATTTATCATCTTACAGGTCGGCACGGTAGAAGTCTTACGCGGGCCCTATTAGGCCAGCTCATTCTTTGGAGATTCCAAGGAAACGCCCTTTTCCAGCTTCTAAAGTCTAGACATCATTGGCTCCTGGTCCCTTCCTCTGGCCTCAGAGCCAGCGATGTTGCATCCTCTGGCCCTTCCTTCCGCAGCTAGGAAAGATTCTTTGATTTTTAAGGGCTCGTATAAGATCGGATCCACCTGAACAATCCAGGATAATTCTCCCACTTCAAGGACTGTACCCTTAATCACGTTAACAAAGTCTCTTTCCAATGAAGAGTAACATTCATGGGCTTCTAAGATGAGGATGCGAACATCTTTTGAGGGTGGGAGGTGGGGATTAGTATATTCTGCCTCCCACAGGGTCCTAATGAGGAAAACTGTATGGCTCTTTGCTCCATCAGTATCAGCTTTCATAAAATTTACTAGCAGATAAAAACTTCATATCTCAGAGAAACATCTAACTCACCCACTAATTATGTGTAAGGTGTTCACTTTCACACATCATTAAGAAGTTTATAAAGCCTCACTGCTTCAGTGTCCTGACCCATGACAGCCAAGAGGCTAATAATAGTAATCTACCTAAAAAGGTTTATTGTAAGAAATAAATATACCTAAAATAGTACCTGGTTATAGTAAGGAATATATGCATTGCTATTACCATTGTTATCAATGGAAAGTTGTATTCTGCATAGGCTTTGCTTCAGTTTAGTATTTTTGGCTAATAGTTAGTACTAACATTCTAACTTAGATTAGACTTTTGGACTAGATTCTAATTTAAAACACCATAGATTGTAAGGCATATTATTTAGGTACAGCTTTTAAAGTGGTGGGGGGGGGGGTTGGAACCTACTGATTATAATTGTAATTCTTGATTTTAATATGCACCCTAATATTGGAAATTTTTAAATGTAGGAAAAATATCTGCTTCTTGCAATTGATGAAATATCTATTTTTCTTAAACCCTTCTCACATTGTTTCTAAAACCAATGGTAAAGGGAAATTTTAATCAAGCTTACTTTTTTCTACAACTACCAGAGAAGTTTGATTTATTTTATCCCACTGAAATGACTAGTTGTGTAACATAGTCTTATTTTTCTGGAGGTCCACTGATTTATGATGTTGATCCTTAAAAAGTTGACCTCTAAGTAGAAGTCAAGACAAATTTAGAAGTAAAATTTAATTTAAATGAAAGAAATCATCTAGTGGAAGGAATACCCTTTTGACTTACAGAAGAGGAGGAGGCTTCATTTTTCTGAGTATTTATCATTTAACATCACCACCGTGGCTATGATGCATAGTGAAGCATCATGACATAAAAGTATGTTTTAGTGAATTAGATGCCTCACAAATTAGACATCCTCAAACATTCTCCCCTATTACGTCCCCCCTCCTGCTCTCCTACTTAACAGTGGCTTTAATCTGGGCCCATAGCAAGAACATGCTTGTTTAGGTGCTGATGTTGTAAACATCCAACACTATGATGCTAGTCACCGCAAAATGAAATTGAGTCTTACAAAATATTCAGGAATTCCTGAGATCAATATAAGTAATGTTGAATAACTAAATCACGTGCAAAGTCATTGGCACAGAAGGATCTAGAAAAAATAAGCCTATTAAAACTACAAAAAGGGGGAAAAACAGATGATGATAGCATAGGGAAGGAAAGGAATAAGAGATGAGTAAGGACAAGGTAGAAATGGTAAAAATAGAAGTGTCGCCTTAACTGGTTTGGCTCAGTGGATAGAGCATCGGCCTGCGGACTGAAAGGTCCCAGGTTCGATTCCGGTCAAGGGCATGTACCTTGGTTGCAGGCACATCCCCAGTAGGAGGTGTGCAGGAGGCAGCTGATCGATGTTTCTCTCCCATCGATGTTTCTAACTTTCTATCCCTCTCCCTTCCTCTCTGTAAAAAAAATCAATAAAATATATTTTTTTTAAAAAATAGAAATGTCCTTTTATTACAATAAGTAATCTAAACCTTGAAGTTTAAAAGTCAAGGTTGCACAAGAATGAATATACTTAACATTACTGAATGGTACACTTAAAAATGGTTAAGATTGTAAATTTTATGTTGTTTTTTAACTAAAATTAAAACAACTCTGGTCAACAAAAGGACAATTTGAGGCTTAAGCCAGGTATAGTGAAAGATAGATAGTCAATGACAAGTTAGTGTTAGGTATATGATGAGTATTATTACATCTTGAACCTTCACCAATGCTGTTTTTACTTCAGACTCTCATCCAGTACTCTAATTTAGAGGTGATAAAATAGTTTGAGAAATAGGGGTTTACCAGGGTCACAAAATCAGAACTAGAACATGATTCCTGATTCTAATTCTAATATGGGTGTATAAAAATATTTCACAGAAGATAGTTTTAAATTTGAAAAATTAAAATCTGTGATTCTGTTTCATATACTATTTCATATCTCACATCAGGTAATAAGCCTAAAAGTCCTTCAGCAAAACACCCAAGAACTTCAGGTTGAAATGCTTTTAGGAAAATACTCAAAATGCAAAAAAGTATGTAAAATACTCAGAGACCAAACATAGAGAAGGAGCTGAAAACTAACTTATTAAGCTGGCACTTATGTCACTGCTGTCCCGGAGGCATTTGCCTATCTCAGGTACCAAAAGCTCCAAGTTTTAACAGTCTTGTGGGGACAGAAGACATGGTCTTAAGCTCTCATAAGGTCCCAAGTTGGAACTGAGATTCTCATTTGATATCAGAAACCTGGAAAGGTATAAGTTAAAGAAAATGTAATCAAACCAAGGCAGGAAAGGAGAAAAATAAAGCAAAAAACATGATTAATAGAAAGCACAAATTAGTAACGATCTATATATTTATGCAAAAGCAATAAATGTATTAAGCAGATTAATTTTCTTGGTATAGGTTCTCTCAGATCGGATAAAAACTAAATACAGCTGTATGTTATTATAAGATATACACCTGAAAAATAAAGGCAATAAAGGTTGAAAGTAAAACAAAAAGATATAATGGAAAAATAGTAAAGAAAAAAATACTTAGCTCAAAATATTAATACCAGACAAAACAAGCTTTAATGTAAAAAGCCTCAAGGATAAAGAAATTAACCACATAAATGTAAAAGGCACCTCCTGCTCCTGAGGGGTGATCAGGGCCGGCAGCCACCACTCACAGCCGCTGCCAGCGCCAGAGCTGCTGCTCGTACCCACTACCGGTGCCTGGCACCGGTCCTGATAGCTCGGTGCCGTCAGCGGGTGTGAGCGGCAGCTGCCAGCCCCGATCGCCCCTGAGGGCTTCTTCACCTCCCCCTGCTCCTGAGGGGCAATCAGGACAGCAGCTGCCGCTCGCACCCGCTGCTGGTGCTGACCCCAATTGCTCTGCACCGTCAGCGGGTGCGAACAGGACCAGCACTGTCAGCACATGAGAGCAGCGGGAGCGGGGCTGCGGCAAGAGGGGTTGGGCGGGGGCACGGAGGATGGGCCAAGACCCGCCCCTGTGCCCACCGCAGCCTCACTGCCCACAGTTCTTTCAAGATGCACGAATTCATGCACTGGGCCCCTAGTTATATATGTAATCGCTGGTGCCAATCGCATGCATGTGTTTCGATCTGTCATTGTCGATCATGAATTAGGTTGATACTTTATTATAGAGAAAGGGCAAATAGTGATATTAAAATATTTCTTATAATTAATTTCCTTTCAATGTGCATGAGTCCGTGCACCGGGCCACTAGTAAAAAATAATAAAATACTTAGGAATTAACTTAACCAAGGAGATGAAATTCTCGTACACTGAAAATTAGAAACATTTCTAAAAGAAATTAAAGAAGACACAAATAGATGGAAACACAGCTCATGTTCATGGATTGGAAAATTTAATATTAAGATGTCCATACTACTCAAAGTGATCTACAGTCAATCTAATTCTTATCAAAATCCCAATGACTATTTGAAGGGGGGGCAGGGATTGTAAAACCCACCCCAAAATTCATATAGAATTTCCAGGTACCCAGAATAGCCAAAATCAATCTTGAAAAAGAAGAACAAATCTGGAAGACTCATACTTTCTGATTTCAACCATTATTACAAAGCTATAGTAATTAAAACAGTGCAGTACTAGCATAAAAACAGACACATAGAGCAATGGAATAGAATAGAGGGACTAAAAATAAACCCTCATGTGGTCAAATGATTTTTAAAAAATATATTTTTATTAATTTCAGAGAGGAAGGGAGAGGGAGAGATAGAAACATCAATGATGAGAGAGAATCATTGATCAGCTGCCTCCTGCACACCCCCTACTGGGGATCAAGCCCACAACCCAGGCATATGCCCTTGACGGGAATCTAACCTGCAATCCTTCAGTCCGCAGGCCAGTGCTCTATCCACTGAGCCACGCCGGCTAGGACTGGTCAAGTGATTTTTAACAAGGTGGCAGGACCATTCAATAGGGGAAAGGACAGTCTCTTCAACAAATGGTGCTAGGAAAAGGAAGTCCGCATGCAAAAGAATGAAGTTGGACCCTTATCTAACACCATATACAAAAATCCACTCAAAATGGACCAAATAACTAAATTTAAGACCTATTACACTAAAACTCTTACAAGAAAACAGAACAAAAGCTTCATAGCATTGGTTTTGGCAATAATTTCTTGGATATGACACCAAAGGCATAAGTAACAAAAGAAAAAATAGACAAATTGAACTTAATGAAAATTTTAAAATTTTGTGCATCAAAAGACACTATTCACAGACTAAAAGGGCAACCAACAGAATGAGAGAAAATATTTGCAAATCATATATCTAATAAATAATTTATATTCAGAAAATATAAGGAACTTGTAAAACTTTACAACAGAAAAAACAGCCAGATAAAAAATGGGCAAAGGACTTAAATAGACATTTCTCCAAAGAAGATATATGAATAGCCAATAAACACATGAAAGGATGCTCAACATCACTAAGCATTAAAGAAATGCAAATCAAAATTGAGGCACCTCATACTACCCATTAGGATTATTATTTTTTTAAATATATTTTTATTGATTTCAGAGAGAAAGGCAGAGGGAGAGAGATAGAAATATCAATGATGAGAGAGAATTATAGGTCTGCTGCCTCCTGCACACCCACTACTGAGGATTGAGCCTGCAACCTGGGCGTGTGCCCTGACCAGGATCCCAACTGTGACCTCTTAGTTCATAGGTCGATGCCATGCTAGCCAGGCCCATTAGGATTATTTACTATCAAAAAAATAATAATTGTTGGAGAGAATGTGAAGAATGTAACCCTTGAGTACTGTTGGTGGGAATTAAAAATGGTACACCCATATTCATAGCAGCATTATGGACAATAGTTAAAATGTGGAAGCAACCCAAGTTCTATTAACCAATGAATGAGTTGTAAAATATGATATATACATACAATGGAATATTATTCCACCTTAAAAAGGAAGAAAATTCTCCAATATGCTACATATTGATAAACCTGAGGACATTATGCTAAGTGAAATAAGCCAGTTATAAAAAGACAAATACACTATGAGTCCATTTATATGAGGTACTTAAAGTAGTCAGAATCATAAAGACAAAGTGGAACCGTGATTGCCAGGGGCTACGGGGAGAGAAAAATAAGCTATTGTTTATAGGTATAGAATTTCAGTTTTATATGATGAAGTTATAGGGATGGATAGTGAACTGTACACTGAATTGTACATTTAAAAATGGTTAAGGTGGGCCCAGCTAGTGTGGCTCAGTTGGTTAAGCGTCAAGCCATCAACCAGGAGATCACAGTTTGATTCCTGGTCAGGGTACATGCTCCAATTGTGGGCTCAATCCCCAATGTGGGATATGCAGGAGGCAGCCCATTGATGATTCTCTCTCATCATTCATGTTCTTATCTCTCTCTCTCTTCCTCCAATAAAAACATTTTTTTAAAAAAACGGTTAAGGTGATAAATTTTATGTTATGTGTATTTTGCCACAATAAGAAAAAGGGAAAAAACTGTTATTTACCAACAATATGAGCATTCAAATAAAATTGCAAGAATATGCAGATAAATCTTTAGAATAAGATAATTCAACAAGGCTTGTAGGTGCAAGTACAGTTTATAAAAGTCAACCGCATTGCTATACACTAGCAACACAAATTAGAAAATATAATTTTAAAAAGAAACTATAAATTCAACAAGGCTTGTAGGTGCAAGTACAGTTTATAAGTCAACCGCATTGTTATACACTAGCAACACAAATTAGAAAATATAATTTAAAAAAGAAACTATAGTAACAACCAAAAATATAACAACAGCTAATCTTTTAAAATATATGCAATAAATTTGTAGAGGGAATAATAAGACTTTATTGGAAATTTACCTAAAAGGAGGTATATACTATGTTCATGGTGTGAAAATCTATATATATAAAAGCCAAGTGATCAGGAACGACAGAATGACTGGAATGACGGAACGACTGGAATGATCGGTCGCTATGACACGCACTGCGATGGTCAACCGGTCCATGCCGCCCATGGCCCCTCCTCCTGTCTGGCCCCGCCCCCAATTGGGGGTGGGGCCGGCTGGCCAACCTCATGTGTCCCCTCTCCCTTGCTGGCCTGGCCCTGATCAGGGTGGGCCAGGCGGACCCCACCCGTGCACAATTTCGTGCAGCAGGCCTCTAGTTTAATATAATAAAGCTGTAAATTTTCCCAAAATTAATCTGTAGATTCAATGTGATTCCCTTTGTAATTACTGGCAGGTTTTTCTCACTGGACCTTGACAAGAAAATTGTAAAGGGAAATTGTAAAGTGCCAAGAATAATCAAGACAATTGTGGGACGAGATCAGAAGTAAAGGAGCAACTATTTAATAAATAACTTAAAAACTTGATTTTTTTCATAGGGGAGAGAAATGGAGTTAAATTTCTATTTAACACAACATGCTAAATTAAATTTCAAGTAAATGCAAAACCAAATGTAAAATGCAAAACTTTAAAATTTTTAGAAAGATTTAAATGTAGAAAGAAAATATAAAACACCAACACCAGTTTGGCTCAGTGGATAGAGTGTCAGCCTGTGGACCAAAGGGTCCCAGGTTCAACTCCTGTTAAGGGGACGTACCTCGGTTGCAGGCTCATCCCCAGCCTGGGCCCTCGTTGGGGCTCTTGCAGGAGGCAACCAATCAATGTTTTTCTCTCACATGGAATTTTCTCTCTGTCTTTTCCTCTCTCTCTTCCAATATCCTCAGGTGAGGATTAAAAAATAAATAAACCAAGAGAGCAGGTTCTTTTCTCATATTCAAAATTCTTAGTCAGCCCAGCACAGCTATCCAATACTAAGTGTATGGTAAAGTAATAGGATGGTGAAGGAAGTGGTATAATTATAGCATCTGTAGGAAGATATACAAGGCAGTTGCCTTTCTAAATATATATTTTGTGTCTTTAAATGCCTAGGACTGTATTTATTGTTTGTATGTTAAAATTTGCATGGTAATGATACATATGTGGTTATGTTGGAAGTATTTCTTTTAGCATGATTTAACATAATATTTTAATTTAATGGCAATCAAGTGAAAAAGTTAGGAACATGCAACATTGATAAGAGGTATGTATTACATATGATTAATTTCTTATGAAATTTATCAGCATAAAACACAGTATCCATATAAGAATATGCTACTCAACTTTAAGTTAGCATTATAGAAATGAAGCAGGTTAAAAGTTATATGTAAATCAGCAGGTTATTATTGCTTTAATAAATATACCAAATACAGGCTTAATTACAATGATATTTTAGAATGCCCAAACTATCTTTGAAAAACTAAATACTAATGAAGGTGTATTTTTCCAAGAAGTTAAGTAAACTCCAAAAATTTATTACATATTAATAAGAGAATCTCCCTCTCCCGCCCCCCCGCAAAAGATCCAGTTAAAGTAATGATGAGAATTAATATATGACACTATATGCTTTATATATGCTTGTACTAAGCAGTATAGAAACAGTAATATCTGGATCACATAAAAAATTACAGAGTGAAAATGTTTTCAGTTCTTACCATGGCTCCTCTAATAGTCTTCAGATTATATGATCTATGGGGTCCATTTCAAGACTGAGATTCTATGTGATTACTGTTAAAGATAACTTTTCCCTAAGGTAATTTAGACCACATCACTTCCTGAATTTTCATTGCTTAAATTCTTCAAACAAGGCAAATGTTTCAAAAAAGAAGCTAAATACACATGGGTTAAAATGTTAAAGTTCAAATTTTGAAGTATGCCTATATACTTTGTAAAGGTTGTCGCCGAAGGCTTACATTTCAAATGTGTTCTCAAAAGAAGCAATACCATAGGAGCCATGAAACAACATAGTTATTATAGGATGTGCAGACTTGAATAGGAGTTTATTCTGAAAGCAAATATAATATTGTGCTTCCTTCATAAGAATCATTTTATCACATTGCCCTATATTCATCAAAATATTTGAATGAGATGGTATGAGCTGGGAATTGATAGTATTTGGTTAATAAGTTAACGTGAGGAACTAATTAAGACGGGGAAATATGAAAACCATGTAAAAGTTAAATGAGTTTATTTTTAAACTGGATACTGTTTTTCTTTATTATTATAAAGCAACTCTTTCATGGGGACTGCTCTCTCCAATTTATGCATAGATTATTTGGCAGACTAGTTGAAATATTCCACACCACTTTTGCTTAGCAGAAATGCAAAACCCAACGAATTCATATTTTCAAGACTATTAGCACCTTCTCAAATTTCAATAAATCATTCCATTTCTGTAGAAAAACATGGGCTTTATTTTTCTTACTATTAGTTATTTATATAATTCAGTTTCATAAACAGATTCTCAATATCTAAAGCCTGCAAGAATTCCACCAGCCAGAGCACGTCTGTTTGCATTTATCAATGTTGTTACAATAATGCCTCTTACAGACATGAATTGTCCTGAGGATTTCTATATTCACAACCAGGAGAGGATCCATCTTTTCTTTTTCTATCAACCTTTTTTTTTTTTTTTTTTTTTTCAGCCTCGCCGAAGCAAGGCCTCCAAAAATTAGGTTGCCTCCCCCCAAAAAAATGGGAGAGAGAGAGTATGTCAACCTTTTTATTACTTACTAGAGGCCTGTTGCACAAATTTATGCATGGGTGGGGTCCAGCTGCCCCGCCCCAGTGGGGGCCTATCGGGCCAGGCCAGTGTGGGAAGGAGCTGTGGGTGGTTGGCCAGCCAGCCCTGCCCCCGATCAGGGTGTGTGTATGTGGGGGGCTGATTAGGGTGGGACCAGCCGGGGGGAGGAGCTGCAGGCAGTTGGCCGCTTGCCCCGCCCCCAATCAGGGTTTTGGGGGCCATTCGGCCCGGATCAGGTTGGTTGGCTGCCACAGTGTGGGTCATAGCCACCGGTTGTTCCAGTCGTTCTGGTCATCCCGCCATTCTGGTCACTGGGCTTATATATATATAGATGTTCAAGAAAGGTTATGTCAGCCGAAACTGGTTTGGCTCAGTGGATAGAGCGTCGGCCTGCGGACTGAAAGGTCCCAGGTTCGATTCCGGTCAAGGGCATGTACCTGGGTTGCGGGCACATCCCCAGTAGGAGATGTGCAGGAGGCAGCTGATCGATGTTCCTCTCTCATCGATGTTTCTAACTCTCTATCTCTCTCCCTTCCTCTCTGTAAAAAATCAATAAAATATATATATAAAAAAAAAGAAAGGTTATGTCAGTTCCTAAGTCTGTGACAACTTGTAAATTTGTATGACTGTTGAAGGTGGACATTATTGTTATTATTTTAGATGTTAGTGTAGAGAAGCAGAGATTAGGGTGATGGGGGGATCATACATAGTGTTTATCATTACAAAAGAAGCATGCCACCAAGTAAAATAAGCCTACAACCATAACAAAAGTGACTTAAGCAAAGAAAACCCTCATTCTCACTTTTATTTTTTTAACTTAGCATTCATTCATATAGTTATTCCTTTTATGTATTGAGATATGATTGACAAATAACATTAATTTGCGCTGTACAACATAATGATTATATATTTGTATATATTGAAAAATGCTAACAGTAAGTCTAGTTAACATCCAGCACCATACATAGTTACAAAAATTTCTTTCTTGTAATCTACTCTCTTAGCAACTTTCAAATATACAATACAGTATTATTAACTATAGCTACTATTCTGTACATTATTAACTATAGTTATTATGGTTTCCACTTAGATATTCTTAACAGAAAAAAGAAAAGTTGCCACTTCTTTCCACTACTAAGTATTTTAATTATTGTATAGTGACTTTTAAGTATTTTATTTATTATATAGTGGTATGTATACTAGTCTAAAGGAGTACAGTACAAATTTTGTCATCTATATTATTCCTTCAAAAACAGATGTTCCTTCTAAGTTGGTCACAGTTTAGTAGAGGAGAAAGGGCTACATAGACCAAGTACAGTGTGAGAAGTGACATGTACAAAGAGATGCTGCATTTTTTACTGAGACTAATATCTTTTAGGCTCCAGATATGTGTAAAAATCAGTGATAATTTGCATGATTCCTTTCCAAACTATTTATTTTCTTATATTTAATATAATCCATAGATCATTAAATAGAATTAACTCAGTATAATGTTAAGTTCTATTAGATGTCTATTTCTTGTTTCCTACAAAAGCTCCCTAGCTATTGAAACAGATTACAAAAAAAATATTAATTTTATAGACTCTTAGAAAAATTGTCAGTTCCCTTAATGTGTATTTATTTAGTCATTCATTCGTTCAACAAATTTTATTTAGTGCACTTATCATATGCTAGGAACTATTCTAGGCACCAAAGATATAACTATGAAACAGAAGGACATGGTCCTAGCCCTCATAAAACTCAAAGTCAATAACGTCCAAGTGAGTTAGCTAAAACAGAAAGATTGTATAGACCAGCAGTCGCCAACTGGTGGTCCACGAACCACTGCTGGTCTGTGAAGTCTGAAAGGTTGGCAACCACTGGTCTAAGGAAACCTTTGAAGCAGTGGTCGCCAACCGGTGGTCCACGAACCCCTGGTGGTCCATGAGGTCCGAAAGGTTGGCAACCACTGGTATAGACTGTCCCACAGTTAAATAAGACAGGTTGCTATTATTGGAATAATTTTCATACTTAGACCCATTATACTAAAATTTAAGAATATGAAGAAACTTCCAGAGAGAAACAGCAGATCACTAACAAGTAAATAGGTAACATACTCATTTTTTAGACACTTCACAAACTTCTGCAAGGCAACTAAGTTGTATTTTTTAGTATTGAAGAAAAATCTGAAGATAGAATTTTATATTTATCCAAATTGTCATCCTATATAATAAAAGCCTAATATGCTAAGTGTCCAGTCGGCTGTTCAACCAATCAAAGCGTAATATGCTAATGATATGCTGCGCTTGCTATGACGTGCACTGACCACCAGGGGTCAGACACTCCAACTGATAGGTTAGCTTGCTGCTGGGGTCTGGCTGATCGGGACTGAGTGAGAGGGGCCGGACACGCCATGGAGCCCTCCTGTGGTCCCTCCCTGGTTGGCCAACCTCCCATATTCCCCGGCCCTGATTGTGCACCAGAGGGGTACCTCAGCCTGGCTTGCACCCTCTCGCAATCTGGGACCCTTCAGGGGATGTCGGGGAGCTGGTTTTGGCCAGACCCTGCAGGCTAGGCCGAGGGACCCCACTGGTGCATGAATTTGTGCACTGGCCCTCTAGTTTAAATATAAGAGTACAATAAAAAATAATCTCAGCCATTTCAGGCCTCAGAAACTTTGGCACACAAAGACTCTTTAAAAACAAACAAAATAAAAATCCTCTTGCTTACAATATTAGTAAGAGACTTAATACCCCACTTTTGATAATGGATAAAACAATTAGAAAATCAATAAGGAAAGAGTGGACTTGAAAAACACTATAGATAAATGTGACCTAACAGACATATCAGAACCCTCCTCCTAGCAACAGCATAATACAAATTTTCTCAAGCACACAGGAACATTTTTCAGAATAGACCCTATGTTAGGCCACAAAACAAATCTTAATAAATTTTAAAGATTGAAATTATACAAAGTATCTTGTAATTACAGTGTAATGACATGAAATCAACATCAGAAAGGACACTAGAAATTTCACAAATCTGTACACATTAAGCAACACACACTTAAATAACCAATAAGTCAAAAGAGAAATTACAATGGAAATTTAAAACATCTTGAGAAAAATTAAAATAACACAACAAAGTTAAACTTGTGGGATGCAGCACAAGTTTACTAAGTGGGAAGTTTATAGCTGTACACACATTAGAAAGAAGAAAGGTCTCAAATCAACAACCTAATTTAAGGAACTAGTCAAAGAAATGAAATCCAAAGACAGTAAAAGGAAGGAAATAAAGATTAGAGCAAACCCACAGTCAACATCATACTCAATGGGCAAAAACTAAAAGCATTTCCCTTAAGAAAGGAATAAGACAGTCTTCTTTCACCACTCTTATTCAGCATGGTACTGAAAGTACTAGGCACAACAATCAGACAAGAAAAATAAAAATCATCCAAATTGGAAAAGAGGAAGTAAAACTCATTTGCAGATGACATGATTTGTATATAGAAATCCGTCAAGATTCCAACAAATAACTACTAGATCTAATAAATGAATTTGGTAAAGTAGCAGTTTACAAAATTAATATTCAAAAACCAATGGCATTTTTTACACCAATAATGAACAATCAGAAAGAGAAATTAAGAAAACATCCCCATTTGCTATTGCAACAACAAAATATAAGGTACCTAGGAATAAATTTAATCAAGGAGGTAAAAGACCTGTACTTGGAAAATTATAAGATACTAAAGAAAGAAATTGAGGAAGATCTAAATAAGTGGAAGCATATACCATATTCATGGATAGGAAAAATTAACATCACTAAAATATTCATACTACCCAAAGCAATCTACAGACTCAGTGCAATTCCTATTTAAATACAAATGGCGTATCTCTCAGATCTAGAAAAAATGTTCCAAAAATTTATATGGAACCACAAAAGACCCTGAGTAGCCTCAGCAATATTGAGAAAGAAGAACAAAGATGGAGGTATCACACTACCTGATATCAAACTATACTACAAGACCATATTAAAAAAAAAACAGCATGGTATTGGCACAAGAACAAACATATAGATCAATGGAACAGAATAGAGAGAGAGCACAGAAATAAAACCACACTTTTATGGTCAATTAATATTTGACAAAGGAGGCAAGAACATACAATGGGGTAAGTCTCTTCAAAAATGGTGTTGGGAAAATTGGACAGTTATATGAAAAAAAAAAATGAAACTAGACCACAAAATTACACCATACATGAGAATAAACTCAAAATGGATTAAAGACAAATGTAAGTCACAAAACCATAAAAATCCTAGAAGAAAACACAGGCAATAAAATTTCAGGGATTTCTCATAGCAATATTTTTGCAGCTATAGCTCTTAGGGCCAGAGAAACAAAGGACAAAACGTTTTTTAATGGGACTATAAACTAGAAAGCTTTTGCACAGCAAAGGAAACCATCCACAAAATGAGAAGAGAACCCACTGGGTAGGATAACATATTTGCCAATCAGACATCTGATAAGAGGTTAATTTCCAAAATATACAAAGAACTTATACAACTCAACACCAAGAAGACAACCCAATTAAAAAATGGGCAAAGGACCTGAATAGACACTTCTCCAAAGTGGCCAATAGACATATGAAAAAAATGCTCAACATCACTATTCATCAGAGAGATGCAAATTAAAACCACAATAAGCCCAGCCAGTGTGGCACAGAGGTTAAGCACCGACCCATGAACCAAGGGGTTGCTGGTTCTATTCCTGGTCAGGGCACATGCCCAGGTTTTGGGCTCGATCCCCAGTAGGGGACATGTGGGAAGCAGCCAATCTATGTTTCCATCTCACCATCTTTCTCCCTTCCTTTCTAAGATTAATAAAAACATTTAAAAAACAATAAAATAAAACCACAATAAATGCCACCTCACACCTGTCAGAATGGCTATCATCAATAAATCTACAAACAACAAGTATTGGTCAGGATGTGGAGAAAAAGGAACTTTAGTACACTGTTGATGGGCATGCAGACTGGTGCAGCCACTGTGGAAAAGAGTAGGAGTTTCCTCAAAATATTAAATATGAAAATGCCTTTGACCCAGTGGTCTCACTTATATCCAAAGAAACTCAAAACACTAATTCTAAAGAATATATGCATCTCTATGTTCATTGCAGTGTTAGTTAAAATAGCCAACATCTGGACACAGCCCAAGTGCCCATTAGTAAATGAGTGGATTAAAAAGCTGTGGTACATCTACCCAATGGAATACTACTCAGCTGTGAAAAGGAAGGATATCTTACCCTTCGGGACAGCATGGATGGACCTGGAGATTATTATTCTAAGTGAAATAAGCCAGTCAGAGAAAGACAAATACCATATAACCTCACATGTTGAATGTAACGAACAAAAAAACCCTGACAAGATTGAAACAGGAATAGATACATGGAACAGACTGACAGCTATCAGAAGGGAAGGGGGTTGTGGGGCTGGATGAAAGAAGGTGAAGGGATTAAGCATAATAATAATAATAATAATAATAATAATAAAAATACACACACACACACAGGCAGTCCTCGGGTTATGTCAGACTCGACATACCTTGTTTCGTGGTTTTGTCGCCATCTCCCATTTATTTATAAAAAATAAGTTCTTTCATTTCAATGTATGTACATATGTGCTTTATGTTTTTTATTATTTATTTACCACAAGTAAAGGTCAGGAATTGTTATCTTTCTTTTACATTTTTTTGTTTCACTTCATTACTGCTGTGTATGTGCTCCATGTGAGTGACTTAGGTGCTTATGTAGGTGAGTTCCGACTTACGGCGAAAATTGCATTATGTCGCGTCGTAGGAAAGGATCTCCGATGTAACCTGAGGACCTACTGTATACACACACACACACACACACACACACACACACACATTTCACATAGACACAGACAACAGTGTGGTAATATCCAGAGGGAAAAGGTGGGTGGGGGTGGGGGTAGGTGGAGGTGGGCAAAGGAGGAATGAATGGGGATAGGAAAAAGACATTGCTTTGGGCAATGGTTGCACAATGCAGTGTGTAGATGATGTTTTATGAAACAACTAGAGGCCCAGTGCACAGATTTGTGCACCGGTGGGGCCCCTCGGCCTGGCCTGCAGGGATCAGTGGACCTCTGGGCTGCCGCAGCCCGGCCTTACCCGCCAGCTCATCCGGCTCCAGCCGCTGTCTGTGTTGATCCCACACAGCACGAAGTAGTGTGGGAAGCAGCAGGTGGTCGGGGAGGAGCCCGAACCCAGTCTGGGCGCTGGCTCCACTCCTGCTCATCCCGGCCCCACTGTGCCTGCTGCTCGGGTGTGCAGGGGAAGTGTCCACGGGAGAGGCTCCTGCCGCCGCAGCTGTACTCACCAGCTGTGATCTTGGTGTCTGGTGCCCATTGGTCAGCTGAGTAGCACTCCCGCTGTGGGAGTGCACTGACCACCAGGGGGCAGACACTCAAGCTGCCCCCTGGTGGTCAATGTGTGTCATAGCTACCGGCCAGTCATCCAGTCATCCAGTTGCTTAGGCTTTTATATATATAGATGTCACCCCAATAAATTCAATTATAAAGAATAGACTCTTTTTCTTGGAAGTGTACCATTGAATTTAGATTTCTCATTTGTCTTCCTTTTCTTTCACTCTGTCACTCTTTTTTCCTGCCTTTTCTCCTTTATCCCTTCTCTCTCCCTTAAATACTAAGAATACTATATGCTTTTAAATGGCTTGTATAATGTAAGTGAAGAAACTAATCACCATAAGAAAAAAATAAAGTGGCCATTTTTCTACTCCTACACCTACCTATACTAATAAAAGGGTAATATGCTAATTAAACTGGACATCTTCCAGACGTCCTTCCAGACAAAGCCACGGTGGTGGGGGCTGAGGCAGAGGCAGTTAGAGGCAACCAGGCTGGCAGGGGTGAGCAGTTAGGGGTGACCAGGCCGGCAGGGGAGGGCAGTTAGGGGCGACCAGGCTGGCAGGGGAGGGCAGTTAGGGGTGACCAGGCTGGCAGGGGAGGGCAGTTAGGGGTGAACAGGCAGGCAGACAGAGTGGTTAGGGGCGATCAGACAGGCAGGCAGGTGAGCAGTTAGGAGCCAGTGGTCCCGGATTATGAGAAGGATGTCTGACTGCCAGTTTAAACCAGCAGTCAGGCCTCCCCTGAGAGGTCCCAGAATGGAGAAGGTGCGGGCTGGGCTGAGGGACCCCTCTCCCGTGCATGAATTTCATGCATTGGGCCTCTAGTCTATATATATAAAACCCTAATATGCAAATAGACCGAACGGCGGAACAACCAAGCAACTGGTCACTATGACGTGCGCTGACCACCAGGGGGCACACACGGAACATGGTGGGCATTGGCAGCAGGCGGCAGAGCGCAGAACATGGCAGGCATCAGCCATGGCAGATGGTGGAGCAGGTGAGCGGGGGCACCAGACCAAGAAGGGGCTCCGGTTGCTGTCATTGGGGCAAGCCTCTGGTGGTTACTGAAAATTCCTTGCTCCCACGCACCACGGTCCCACCCAGCACTCACACCTGCTGCTGGTGCCAGCCCACTTGCACCCACTGCCAGCACCGATTCCGCCACTCACACCCTCTGCCAGTGCCCAGCACTGGTCCCAATTACTCGGCGCCATCAGCAGGTGCGAGCAGTGGCTGCCAGCCCCAATCGCCCCTGAGGGCTTCTCCACCTCCCCTTGCTCCTGAGGGGCGATCGGGGCAGCAGCTGCTGCTTGCACCCACTGATGGTGCTGGCCCCGCTTGCACCCGCTGCTGGCGCTGGCCCCAATCACTCTGCACCATTAGTAGGTATGAGCAGGGCCTGGGAGCGGTGGTAGCGGGAGCGGGGCTGCGGCAGACAGGGAACCGGGGACCATGGCGGGAGGGGCCAGATGGGGGAATGAAGGATGGGCTGAGACCCGCCTCTGCCCACCGTGGCCCATAGTTCCTTTCAAGGTGCACTAATTTGTACACTGGGCCCCTAGTTACATTATAAATTGTCTATAAAGTCTTATTACTTCAAAACTCACCCTCATCATTAAATAATATGTGCATGGCCCTGACAGTCACTTTTCATATACTTTCTTTTTCTAAATAAAAGGGAAAACTATGCTTGAAGAATTAAAAATATATATATTAGAGCAGATATAAATAGAAATAATAAAAAAGATAACACCATGGACACAGACAATAGTGTGGTGAAGACCTGGAGAGGGCGGGGATGGGAGCAGGGTGGAGGGAGTCAATGGGGAAAAAGGGGGACATCTGTAATACTTTCAACAATAAAGATAAGTTTTTTGTAAAGATAAAGGAAATTGGCAAACCTTTAGCTATATTGATCAAGGGCAAAATAGAAAAGACTAAAATAAAATCAGAAATAAAAAAGGGGCCGAAACCGGCTTGGCTCAGTGGATAGAGCATCGGCCTGCGGACTGAAGGGTTCCGGGTTCGATTCCGGTCAAGGGCATGTACCTGGGTTGCGGGCACATCTCCAGTAGGAGATGTGCAGGAGGCAGCTGGTCGATGTTTCTCTCTCATCGATGTTTCTAACTCTCTATCTCTCTCCCTTCCTCTCTGTAAAAAAATCAATAAAATATATTTAAAAAAAAAAAGAAATAAAAAAGGGGACTTACTACTGATTTTACAGAAATAAAAATATAAGAGAGTACTATAAACAATTGTATATCAACAAACTGGATAAAATAGATGAAATGGACAAATTCCTACCAAGACTAAATCATGAAGAAATAAAAAATCTGTAAGGAGATCAGTAATCAAAACTGTTAATAAACAAAATCCCAGAACCAGATTACTTCACTGGTAAATTCTATCAAATATTTAAAGAAGAATTAATACCAGTCTTTCTCAAACTCTTCCAAAAAAAAAAATAAAGAGCAACATTCCTTAACTTATTTTATGAGGCCAGCATTACCCTTATACCAAAGCAAAACAAAGAAAACTACCAACCAATATTACTTATAAATATTCATGCAGAAGTCCTCAACAAAATATTAGCAAACCAAATTCAACAGCATGTTAAAAGGGTTATACACCATGACCAAGTGGGATTTATTCCTGGAATGCAAGAATGATACAATATACAAAAATCAAGCAAAATAGCACCACATGAACAGAATGAAAAAAAAAAAAAACACGATCATCTCGATACAGAAAAGGCATTTGATGGAATTCAACACACTTTTGTGATAAGAGCACTCAACAAGCTACGTATTGAAGAAAACTGCCTTCACGTAATAAAGCTCATTTGTGGAAAACCCACAGCTAACATACTCAATAGTAAAAGATTGAATGCTTTCCTCTAAGATCAGGAACAAGGCGAGGATGCCTGCTTTCAGTCAGCATAGTACTGGAAGTCCTAGCTAGAACAATTAGGCAAGAAAAGAAAAAAAAGGCATACAAATTGGAAAGGAAGAAGTAAAATTATCTGCAGATGATATGATCTTATATGTAGAAATCTCTAAAGACTTCACAAAAATGGTTTTAGAACTAATAAATGAAATCAGCAAAGTAGCAGGATGCAAAGTCAATATGCCAAAATCATTGCATTTTCATTCACTAACAAAGAACAATCTGAAAACAACCCAATTCAAAAATGGGCAAAAGACTTTTCATAAACATTTATTCAAAGACAGTATGTAAATGGTCAATAAGCACATGAAAAGATCACTTAAAAATCACTAATCATTATAAAAATGTAAGTCAAAATCACAGTGTGTTGGGGAGCACGCGAGACTTGGTTGGAAAGTTTGTAAGGAGGACATTCTGAGAAAAAGGGAAGGTTGTCTGCCCTGTTTATTGGAATTCTGACTTAGGGGAGTGCCGAAGGCGGTGCCCCTAATTATACCTTGACCCCCAGGTGTTTACTGGAATCCTTATGCTTAATCTTTTGGGTGTCCTTGCTTAAAAGACACTACAAACAGATGTGTCCTCCCAAGATTACTTAACCTGCTGATTGTATCTAAAAGATAAACTTTATCTCAAACTGCTATTACAATAAAACGAGGCAGGCAATCGAGGCTATCTGGTTCCTTTAGCCAGGCAGCCCCTTAGCCCTCTCTTTCACAGCAAACAGTTGTGTCTGAGTAATCCATTCACCCGCAGCTCAGGGTCTGCTGGTCAGCTCTGGCAACAATGAAATACAATGGAACCTCATTTCTTGAACTTAGTTAGTTCCAAAAGACTGTTCAAAAAGTGACTTGTATGATAACCAAATCATTTTTTCCCATCTATAATAATAAAAGCATAATATTCTAATTAGACCGGATGTCCTTCTGGACATCCTTCTGGACAACCTTCTGGATGAAGCTGGGGCTGTGAGGGAAGCCCAGGTCCTGGGTGCCAGAGGGAAGCCTGGGTCCCAGGTGCCAGAGGGAAGCCAGTGCCAGCAGCTGGGGGAAGGAAGACTTATTCTTGCATGAATTTTGTGCATCGGGCCTCTAGTTAGAAATAATGTAAATTGAATTAATTTGTTCCAGACCCTTCTTATATACAGTACATGTATAATGTACCATTTAATCTATAAATACATTTCTTAAATTTACCGAATCACCCCATACTAGCTTAAAATGAATTTTTCACATATCACTGCCTTCAAAATGCTATTACCTGCTAACTGTTTTTCCTTTATTTAATCAACAACAGTTTTTCTACCTATTCAATTGCCTGTGATTGTTGTTTTGTGAGCACTTTCACACCCTTAGCAACATTAGCATTTTATGTTTTAAAATTGTGTTAATCATCTATTTTGCTAGCAACAAAAGCATTCTCTCCTTTTTGCCTGAGAGACACTTTTTGTCATGCTGAGCATGAAAGGGTTATCAGGTCGACAACTGAAGTTTTGGTCAAGAACCAAGACATTTTTTTCTGTGAACAACTTGGTCAGAACTGAATTGTTTGAGACGGGAGACATTGGAGAAACAAGGTTTGACTGTACCTTACTTCACACCCATTAAGATGTAGCCCTGGCCTAGTTGGTTGGAGCATCATCCTGTACACCAAAAGGTTTTGAGTTTGATTCCCAGCCAGGGCACATACCTAGGTTGTGGACTCGATCCTGGGTTGGGGCACATACAGGAGGCAAGCAATCAATGTTTCTCTCTCTCTCTCTCTCTCTCTCTCTCTCTCTCCCTCACCCTCTAAAAATCAATAAAAGCATATCCTCAGAGGAGGTTTAAAAAAAAGATGGCTATTAATAAAAACAAAGTGTTAAGGATGTGGAGAAACTGGAACCATATGCATTGCTTGCAAGAATGTAGAAGTAAAATGGTGCAGCCAATATGTAGAATGGTATGCCAGTCCACAAAAACTTAAATATAGAATTATCATATGGTTCTAAAATTCTAGATTCTAGATTAGCATCAATTTAGCAATTCTCTGCAGGTATATATAAAAGAATTGAAAGCAGGAGCTCAAACAAGTGTTTGTATATTCACATTCATAGCAACATTATTCACAATAACCAAAAGGTGGAAGCCACCCAATGGATAAACAATATGCGGTATATACATACAATAGAATATTTTTCAGCCTTAAAAAAAGAAAATTTGGACAAGTGCTGTAACGTGGACATTATGCTAAGTGAAAAGCCAGACACAAAAGGACAAATGCTCTATGATTCCATCGATATGAGGTACCTAAAATATCCAAATCTTCAGAGACAGAAAGTAGAATGGTGGTTCCCAGGGTCTGGAGGAAGGAGGAGATGGAGACTTATGGTTTAATGGGTACAGAGTTTCAGAGATGGAGGGTGGTGATGGTTGCACAACAATTTGATTGTACTTAACACTGCTGAACTGTACACTTAAAAAGTTACGTTTGCAAATTTTATTTTGCATTATGTGTATTTGACCACAATTAAAAAAATAAAGAATAGTTAAAATGGTAAATTTTATGTCATGTATATTTTATCACAATTTTAAAAAATACGAACACTTTTGGAAGAAGAACTCCAATAAGAAAAGAGAGAAATTCAGCATGCTGTTATAGAGATATGGAATGTAAGGGTGAACAAATAACTTTTTAAAATTTGTATTTGTCTAAAAATGTAAAGAAAGAAAATAGTGGGGAAACAAGGATGAAAAAAATGGAGAAAAACACATTTATAACAATCCCAAACTGAAATTCTATGGGAACCAAATTATCTCAGGGAAAATTTGAAAAAAGATGAGATAATAAATACTAAATTATTTGTATTGTTTGAGGGAAGATACAGATATTGATGACTTGGGAACTAGCAAAATAAGTTTGGGATAACCCCTTAGAAGAATAAGATTAGAATGTAAATCTCAAACCACAGAATATTTTATTTATTAATTTGGAATAAAGCAAGAGAAAATAAGAAGAGGAAAAAGGAACCATAATAAAAGGAAATATGAAATACAGAGGCAACATAAGTAATTACAGTAAATGTAAATGCTGCTCATATTGGATTACGCGACAAAACACTAAATGCAAAAATAAGAGACCTTCCAAACAAAAAGATAAAGGTAGAAGTTAAAAGTGTTGAAAAATGTACAAAAGAAATACAAACAGCAACAGTGAAAAGGGCTAGAGTACCAATCAATCGTCACCTTAATAGTTAGCTAAAAGACACAGAGATAGCTCTGGCTGGTTTGGCCTACGGACTGAAGGGTCCCGGGTTCAATTCCGATCAAGGGCACATGCCCAGGTTGTGGGCTCCATCCCCAGTGTGGGGTGTGCAGGAGGCAGCCGGTCAATGTTTCTCTCTCATCATTGATGTTTCCATCTCTCCCTCTCCCTTCCTCTCTGAAACCAATAAAAATATATTTAAAAAAAATGACACAAATATATAGCACACACACACAATACCAGGTCAAGAAGATAAGTCAGGAAATTCAGCAAAGACTGGATACAAGATCAATTTTTTTCCATATTTTTATTGATTTCAGAGAGGAGGGGAAAGAGAAAGAGATAGAAATATCAATGATGAGAGAGAACCATCTATCGGCTGCCTCCTGCACGCCCCCCACTGGGGATCGATCC
>NW_005366075.1:1363178-1385278 GCF_000412655.1 Myotis brandtii | reverse complement strand
CCTAATGCATGTGCAGTATAATGTAGGGAGATGGCAAGGCTTACTTGCTATGGAGTTAAAAAATACTGAGTGAAATAGGTGATATACAGGTGTAATCGAAGATAAGCATAATCAGGAAAAAGCATTCTGGAAAAGATGGCATTTTTAGCTGGCATTGAAAAATAGTTATATTTAGATGTGGAAGTAAAGTGAAATGTTATTCAATGGAAAGTAAACGGAGAAAAGTCAGAAAATGAAAATGGTTCATGCCAAATGTGGAAAACAGTGATTGAGTTTTGCTGGAGCATTCGGTGCATGAATGGAAATGAGTGAGAGAGCTCTCAGAGGACCTGAGAGGCAAGGCTAGAGAGTCCAGCTAGTGCCAGGGCAGTAGGAACCCGCTGAAGGTTTGTAGCAGGAGAGTGGCATTGCAAGGACAGAGGGGTCATTGCTGATGCTCCCAGAGTTCCTGCTGACCTAAGCTGTCACGTCCATTTGTTTTTCGACAGTGATTTTTGGGACACAACTAGGGTTCTGATTTCCTCATACTTCCAAACCAGGTAGGGCAGTACAAGATAAATTTTTAAAAGTCAATAGCATATCTCTGTACTAATGATGAGCATCTAGAAACATATCAGGAAATAAGCTATTATACAGAGCAGAAGAACAACTATGAAGTGCCTAGTAATAAACTTTAAAAATAATATGCAAGACCTCTCTGGAAATTTTTTAAAATCTCATTACAGGGCATAAAGTTCTAAATAAATAGTTTACCCTCATGGATAAGGTAACATTCTAAAAATATCAATGCCCCTCTCCTCAAAGCATGCATAAATTCTGCGGGATGGCATCAGAATTGTAGCTAGGTGTTTTTGGGTACTTCAAATACTTACTTTTAAATGTATATAAAAGAATAAAGATCTGCAAATAGCTAAGTCAACTTTGAAAAACAAGACTAAAAGAGGGGAATTTGCCCTACCAAAACTTATACAATAGGAATAAAAAACAGTGTGGTACTGATGCAAAAGCAAACAAACAAAAAAAATGAAGAAATGGAACAGAATTGAGATTACAAGACTAAAAGAGGGGAATTTGCCCTACCAAAACTTGTGCTATAGGAATAAAAAACAGTGTGGTACTGATGCAAAAACAAACAAACAAAAAAATGAAGAAATGGAACAGAATCGAGATCTCAGATGGAAGCCTAAGGAAAGCACAAACTATTTACTATATGCTAACGGGGAAATTAGCTCGCCATTTTGAGAAAAGTAAAACAGATCCATATCTTATACCATACACACACATACACATGTGACATGTGCATGTGTAGCTAGAGATATATCTCAGATGAACTGAAGACCTAAATATGAATGGTAAAACTACAAATCTTAAGAAGAAAATATAGGCTAATTTTATAATCTTATATTTTAGTGTTATAGTGAAATACTTCGTAAACAAGATATAAAAAGCACACATAAGAAGGTAAAAAATTGATGATTCAATTTTATCAAAATTGTTCAATGAAGGCTACTGTAGCCAAATTAAAACTTACATGCTAAAATTTGCCCTAGCTGGTTTGGCCCAGAGGATAGAGTGTCAGCCTGCCGACTGAAGGGTCCTGAGTTCGATTCTGATCAAGGGCACATGCCCAGGTTGTGGGTTCAATCCCCAGTAGGGGCGTCCAGGAGGCAGCCAATGAATGATTCTCTCTCATCATTGATGTTTCTATCCCTCCCTCTTCCTTCCTCTCTGAAATCAATAAAAATATATTTTTAAAAACCTATATGTTAGGAGTGTCAGCCTGCCGACTGAAGGGTCCTGAGTTCGATTCTGATCAAGGGCACATGCCCAGGTTGTGGGTTCAATCCCCAGTAGGGGCGTCCAGGAGGCAGCCAATGAATGATTCTCTCTCATCATTGATGTTTCTATCCCTCCCTCTTCCTTCCTCTCTGTAATCAATAAAAATATATTTTTAAAAACCTATATGTTAATTTTAGAATGCACAAGAAAACCTCTGCAAATCAATAACAAAAAGTCAGGAAAAACTAATTGGAAAAAGCACAGGCTATATACAGGCAAATTATGTAAGTGGATACCTAAATGGCTAAAGAATATATAAGGAATATTCAAATGCATTAAAACTGAGATGAAATTAATTTAAACAATTTCATGAATTACAACCAGGCATCCATTAGATTAACAAGTGTTAGGAAATCAGATAAGATCAAGTGTTTGCAAGGATGTAGGAAAACAGGAACTGATGTGTGCTGCTGCTAAGAGCAAACTGGTATAGCTAGTAAGATTCAGTGCTTAGTACTACTGAATATACCCCTACCCTCCACACCTGCCAGCCCTTCCCTGGGTATATATAACCCACAGAGATTTCCACACACAGTAATCACTGAAGCACTGTTTGTGGTGACAGGTATTAAAGGAAATCTTTGTGTTTGTCACTGGAGAATGAATGAATAAAGGGTATTGGCAGCTTGAAGTAATAACAAACCACAAAGCAACACGAATAGATCTTAAAAACCCAGTGCTATGCCGAAACCGGTTTGGCTCAGTGGATAGAGCGTTGGCCTGCGGACTGAAGGGTCCCGGGTTCGATTCCGGTCAAGGGCATGTACATGGGTTGCGGGCACATCCCCAGTGGGAGATGTGCAGGAGGCAGCTGATCGATGTTTCTCTCTCATTGATGTTTCTAACTCTCTATCTCTCTCCCTTCCTCTCTGTAAAAAATCAATAAAATATATTTAAAAAAAAAAAAATTTTCGCCCTTCATAGCCTTGAAAAGGCTACATTAATACATTATGGAGAAAGAAGGCAAAAGAGGCCAAGGATTAGAACAATGCAATTAGATGCCTGCAAAAGGCAGTCATTTAGCAGGCGTTTCTGTGACCATCCTCATGTAAAATAAATATTTTACGAACCTACACAACGTGTAGAGATTAATGTTCCAAATAAAGTTATGATTGTCTTTCTTTTTCAACATTTGTTCTTATTTTCTAATAAGCCTAAATCTGTTCCTTCCTTCCTAATGCATGTGCAGTATAATGTAGGGAGATGGCAAGGCTTACTTGCTATGGAGTTAAAAAATACTGAGTGAAATAGGTGATATACAGGTGTAATCGAAGATAAGCATAATCAGGAAGAAGCATTCTGGAAAAGATGGCATTTTTAGCTGGCATTGAAAAATAGTTATATTTAGATGTGGAAGTAAAGTGAAATGTTATTCAATGGAAAGTAAACGGAGAAAAGTCAGAAAATGAAAAAGGTTCATGTCAAATGTGGAAAACAGTGATTGAGTTTTGCTGGAGCATTCGGTGCATGAATGGGAATGAGTGAGAGAGCTCTCAGAGGACCTGAAAGGCAAGGCTAGAGAGTCCAGCTAGTGCCAGGGCAGTAGGAACCCGCTGAAGGTTTGTAGCAGGAGAGTGGCATTGCAAGGACAGAGGGGTCATTGCTGATGCTCCCAGAGTTCCTGCTGACCTAAGTTGTCACGTCCATTTGATTTTCGACAGTGATTTTAGGGACACAACTAGGGTTCTGATTTCCTCGTACTTCCATTTTATTGAATAATAAGGAACTTAGCAAATTGGAGCTACCTCCAAGGAACAGTGATACTAAGTCTGGGAAACCCCTGATGTCTAAAATTAAGCTCTGTGTGTTCTTGGTTTCTTGTTGCTGTTTGTTTCAGCTTCATTAAATTTCTGTTCCTGTTTCCACTCTAAGTCATTATGGTCCTTATGTTCGTAAGTCCAACAAATTTTTGTACTATAGGTATTAAAACCCAGCCTTGGGCTAGGCTGACATCAGACAAGCCAGGAGACTAGCAGTGGCTGCATTAGGTTACTGCATCTAGGTAGATAACTAAAGAGGTGAACCAGAGTCTTAAGTGCCAGGGTTGGGAAGAAGGCAGGTCTTGGGATGGCAGGTGAAGGCAAACACTCAAGATCGTAGGGATCTAACTTGAAGTAGCCAGGTTATCCTGCCCTGGAGACCTGGTCTCATTGTCTTTATACTCAGTTCTACAATTTAGCAAGCAACAGAATAGAAAAAGCTCAGCTCAGTTCTCCTGCCTTCTCTCGTCACTCAGTGAATGTGAATGTTATTGGATTATTCTTTTCTTCTTGCCCAGTTCCTTCATGCAAAGACTCCTTTGCCAAGAATAGTCCTTAAGTCCCTGATCCCAGTTATCTAATTCCCTGGAACTGACTTTTGGTATTTAGATATTTTTGTCCATGTCCTTCTTGTCTGACTTTTGGAGATTTCCTGAAGCTTTGCCTCACTGAAACCCTGACTCCAATAGCAGGTTCACTCTTACCTGAGTCCGTAAAACCAAACCAGATGTTAATACGAGGAATTAAGTTTCTGTGACTCAACACTTAGATACTCTAACAGCAAGGATGCCCAGTGATGTCATGCTGTAACCCTGAGACCCAGTTTTCACAACAGATTTTTATCTTGCTCTTTACCTTGCACACTTTGCTCTTTACTTACAAAAGTCCTTGAGTGGCAACATTCTTGGTAACAAGATCCCTCCAGGTAATAATAGCTCAGCCTTGCTCTTGCACTTCACCTCGCCATCTCTTCTGCTGCCCTCTCATTTCCTGAAGCTTTGCCCTTGAACAATGGCTTCCTGGTACTTACCTGTCATACTCAGTATAATGACTGTGCCACAGAGAATTAGTAAGGAAATGCATATGTTCTTCATTGGGGGAGGGGGAGGGTAGGGCCAAGGATCCATTAAAAGGGTGATATCCATTACTGAGGTCTCTAAAGCTACGAATTGTCAATTTGGGCCAAGAAAAGATCTATTGTTCTACCTTGATTGCATATAAAATTGGGGCTAGAGGGAAAGTGTTTAGTGAACTTCAAACCCAGGGATAACTGTAATAGTCTGCAAGTCATATTTCAAACATCAACATCTGCCATTCTATATTCCAGGAAGGTACCTGCCCCCTGGCCCACAACACACCATCTTTATAACAGGGAAACAATCCCTGTTTTCAGTCCAAATTGATATTAGGGGAATGTCTCAGCAGAAGATAGAGAGCACGGGTGGGCTATTCCTTCTTAAACCCTTCTATTTTCTGGAAATCTTAAATCCTCACTTCTGATGCCTACCTATATTACTAGCCATCCCATCATAGTTTCCCTGTAGTTCTGACTTTACCAGCCTTCTTGCATACTAGCAGTGGAAGACTGAATAGATCACATGTCCAGACTGAACAACAAATAGGTGATAGTCATTTTGAAAGACGATCTTCTTACTCCGCAGAACCAATCAAGCAAACTGTTGGAGTCACCAGGAAAGGGACCATGGATTGTTTATGACCTTACCAGGAGCACTACAGTCTTGACGGATACCACATGTAGATCACTTATGACTTCTCAGGAAAGGTATGAAGAGGGGAGAAGGTGGGAGATCATTTTCTGGAGGCACCACAAACTGGGACCAATATCTGCTGATCATTGTAACAAATGATCTTTATATTTGCTAAAATAAATATCAACGTGTTTAAATAACCAGTTTTAATAATGACTTTGGTTTTTAGCAAATCCTAAAGAGACAAAACTCATTAGAATAATTTAGAGGTGAGAGAAAAGGTCACAAACCAAAGTCTAGTCCTCAGGTATCCATTGAGCATCTTACTTGGAGAAGGGATTAGGTAGTTTGATAATCATGTAAGGGTTCTATAACCTTTCTAACTTCTGCCATACTAGCTGCTTCATTACCCCATTTCTCCTCAGAGATCAGGAATAATATTCTTAAAATTAAAAGGGCCTATGTGCTTAATTCAGTGAAGAAGAAAATGAGAAATTAGGGAGATTATGTGGTAATGTGGGGAACACAATTCCAAGGGCTAGAAAGCAACTCAGCTAGAGAAGAAAGAAGGCTAAGTTTCAGGGTCTCCTTCAAAGACAGAAAGGAAAATCCTAGGCAATAGACTGGGTCAGATACAGTTTTTATGTGACTGCAGTTCAAAGGCTTACATAGACTTTCTGATGGAGTCAAATACCAGAGGGTAATATTAGTTCCAAGCCCAAATTAGGTTCTAATATGTTATAGCTTTTAGATATAATCCTATATAGTAAAAGGCTAATATGCAAATTGACCAAACGGCAGAACAACTGGTCCCTATGATGCGCACTGACCACCAGAGGGCAGATGCTCAACACAGGAGCTGCCCCCTGGTGGTCAGTGTGCTCCCACAGGGGGAGTACCACTAAGCCAGAAACCCTGATCTGGACTCACAGCCGGACTGTAAGAGGGCACAGGCTGGGCTGAGGGACCTCTCCCGAGTGCACGAATTTCGTGCACCAGGCCTCTAGTCTCTATATATAATAGTAAAAGCCTAGTATGCAAATTGTCCCCTCAGGAGTTCGACTGGGAGACCAGAAATTCAATCGCTAGCTATGATGTGCGCTGACCACCAGGGGGTGGTGCAGAATGAAGGAAAGCCCTGGCCAGCAGCCAGCAGCCAAGGGAAGGAAGGCCCCAGCCAGCAGCTGGAAGGCCCCGATTGGCCCTGATCTCCGGCTAGGCCTAGGGACCCTACCCGTGCATGATTTCGTGCACCAGGCCTCTAGTATTCAATATAACTCTTGACATTTTGTTTCACATACAGCCTTTTTCCTATCATTCTTTTAATAAACATTTATTAAATATCTATTCTATAGCAGGTATAACTCTAGGTAAACTGGCCAGAAGTTAATTAATTGCAAGCCAGTCTCCTATACACCAATTTAGCAAAGGCTCTATTTGTCTAATAATCAATTTGCTGAATTTATCAAAAGCGTATTTTAAGAAATATTCTTCTTGAAAATATTAAATGCATGTATTCATGAGAACATTTCAAGGAATATTCAACTTGTAACAAGTGATGACATAGGCAATCCAGTGTTCTAATGACCATTTTCTTCTATTGTAGTCTTTACTAAGTATTGATTAAGGAATTTATCTTTAGGTTCTTTGTATTTGCTATGCCTTCAGCCTGGACTATTCTTTCCCTGGATACTTTCATGGCTCATGCTCTGAGTTGATTCTGGTCTTGGTTCAAATGCCATTTTGCCATATACTTTACTGGATGTGTCTGTTTAAAATAGCACCCCCATCACTAATCCAGGATAGGGACCATGGATCCACACATGACTTTACCAGTGTCACTCACTTTCCTGGCTGCTCTCCAGGGGATGGAAACAAGATCTAGACCACTGATATCCAGTCTGAAACAAAAGGAAGAGGAGGTGCGGGTGGGACTTTGTAGCACCTATCACTACCTGATGTTATTCTATGCATTCATTGTTCATGTCCCCTAAATGATGAGAGCAGTGACTTTTTATTATTGAAGCTCCCTCATATGAGTACAACACACCGAACATATCTGGACACAGTAAGCACTCAATAAACACCTGTTGAGTGAATTAATTGAATATATAAAAGAATAATTTCTTCCCAGTGGGCAAATATGTTCAAGAAGGGTATCAGCTAAAATTAATTTCTGGTAAATTAACTTTTTAAAAAATTGATTTTCAGAACCCTGGCCTCCTCTACCAGATAATGTACCTCAAGAGTTTACCAGCTCTCTCTTTAATTCTCAATTTAAATGACTAATTAAATGAACTTTAAAAATCTCCTTTTCTGGGTTTAATCCTCTTCTATACTATAAATGATTCTCAGAGGCATGTTGTATAGTAACTCAGATTATACATTTTACTATTTCTTTTTATAATTGAATTTATGACCTTCTGGGCCAGAAACACATATGCTAGCTATATAAGGCTCATTTTTCCCAAGTATCAAGTTAAAAGGTAAATTTTGAAAAGACTAAAATGTTGCCCTAAAATAAATATTGTGTACAAATAGTCAAATCGGTCATAAATAAATGTTGAGTTTTCATCTTATTTTGAAAAGAGTTTAAAGAACTAACTTATCAATTATAATATATTTGTAATTAGTTTCATTTGCAGTTTTACTGATATTTATAGCTTGGGTCAATTACCAGTTTCACAGTTCTTTACAGACTGTCTTACTTTATGCTACTCATTATACATTTTAGAAGTAACATACAGATTTCCCTCACACTTAGTTGGCACAATAAAAATGTGGTTATCTTTATAAACTTCATTCATTTTTAGGTATTCATAAAATGTTATTATTTTAGAAGCAGAAAACCAGCCATCTAGATAGTTCTAAGACTTTGCCCATTAGTACTGAATAGTATATTAAAAATCACAAGATAATGCTAAGGGGAAAAACAATGGCACACTGACAGAAAAATTATATTTTTAGTGTAGTGTACCCTACTCTAAATAAAAATGTTTGGATTACTTACAAGAATGCAAAGAGGTTGAATATGAATGGCACGAGTCAATTGATAAATGTGTGTTCCATATTTTGCTATGAAGTCATAAATACAGGAGAGAGGTCTTACTTAATGGCACTTACATTTTCTAGAGTCAGAAAGACTTTCGTTTATTGGATAAGGCCAAGTCTTTTATATATGCAATGGTAAAAAGCCAACATAAGCATCTGTAAGTCAGGTCAAATGTTTAAGATGGATCTAAAAGACTAAACTTAAAATCCATAAGAAGTACACAGGAGAGATGAACAAGTTAAATGACACTATGAAGAAATAATCAAACACATTTGGAATGTAGGACATTATGCAAAACAACTGGCCTGGACACTTTAAACGTTTAGTGCCAAAGAAAAGGAAATGTGTTTTTTGACGGATGGAGAGAGCAATGGTCTCACTTGAAAGAGACTAAAGAGACGCCAGAAACTAGCTCTACAATATATTACATAAAATATACGTAGGGAAAAATGAAGAAGTGTGTATATGGGTGGGGTTTTAGACAGGATTATAGAAGCATTGTTAATTTTCTTGGGTGTGTTGATGATACTGTGATTATGCAGTAGAATGTCCTGTTTTTAGGAGAGACAGCTAAAATACTTAGGAAAGAGTTTTATGAAGTGTGCAACTTCTTTTGAAATGGATTCAGCAGACACACACACACACACACACACACACACACACACACACTCAACATGCACACAAACATATAGGGCAAAATGTTAATAGTTGTTAAATCCAGATAGTAGGTATATAAGTGATATGAATGTTTATTTTTTTCCTTCAAATTTTCTCTCTGTCTGAAAATGTTCTCAATAAACTGTTGGATAAAACAAATATTATTTAAGCATTTATAATAAAAGACAGATCCTTTTATAATTTTTCTAAAGGATCTAAAGGAATTTTCTTTATTGAAGATACAGAGCTAAGCTGAAGAATGAACTCTTTACAAAGAATGTCATTAGCCTATTACTAAATAAAACGCTAAGAAAATAATGTAATCATTAAGATGTGGGCAGTTGGCTTTACAATATCAGTTATCTGTGTTTCTCCATATTATGTATGCTCTCAGCATAAATGAGGATGCTAATGTCTTAGAACACTACACAACTTTAAACTTATAGAGATCAGTATACTTTTAATTATTTTCAATGTGACTTAGTATAAAATCTAACAATCTTAAGCAGAATGACTGAATAAACATTTTACAATTCAGCTAACATAGCACATTAATCAGTTGAATTTACCTGAGTAAGTGTGGATCTCATTGAAATTGTGTCTTGGCATCTCTGTAATACTGCGTTTAGTCAAAATGCTTCCCAGTGGATGTGTCTTTTTTACAGCTCAGGTGGGAGAAACAAGCTTAGTAGCAAATTGGTCTACCTGTTAAATATAAAAGTGAAACACTGAGCTGAAGAAATATCTGTGTTGTGCAATTATTATGAATTTTCCCCTAATACCTGGCATTGACATTTATTGATATAATAGTAAGCAATATGATTAGGAATAAGTTACTTATTTAATTCAGGAGCTTTTGACAAAATGTAGTTACATAAATTAAAATAAGGCCTATGTCATGTGCTGTGTCCTAAATTAGCATTGAAAAGTTTAAATTTAAATAATTGACATTAAATACTTTTAATTATCCTTGTTTTCACTCTACAATGAATAATGTTACTCTTTTTTTTCTATTTAGCTTTCTTTTGTTCTAATGCCCTATGTACCTTTTGCTTTTTCCCTTCACTTTATTTATTTTTATTTTTTAAACTGTTATGATATCCTGTGGCTTCCAGCAAGCCACAGGAGCATCAACAAGTTCTTAGTCATTATCCCTCCATCATATTCTCAAACCCAGCCCATCACTGCGGCTTCATCTTTACTAGAGCTCCCAGGACTGTCAACCCGTTCTCAAGTGCTTGATGATCTAGGTCTGCTCTGAAACCTACAGTGAATAATATAAATACAAGGTTGTTCAAGGCAATTGGGAAGAGAGGACCTGGATCCCATGGCAATCTAATATTAACTTTAGCGTTCTAATTACCTTTAGTTGACTGTAGATTTCCACCTTGCATTCAAAAGCCCATCTTTCCGTCAGCTGCATTCAGCGATCTTATGCTGATGATGACTTCTTAGGAGGAAGGTTTTATTTTTCTGAAAATCTGAAACACTAGAAAAAAGTCTTATTCTTGGATGCCAAGTAAAGAACTCTTTTTAAAAAATCTGTAAAGCAAGTCATTGTCTTCTGCTGTTTTAAGAGTTAGAACTTGGTAGCAGTAAGCACTTTGCATTAATATAGCATTCTAATCTCTTGAAAAGAAAGTTTCCCATTATAGACTTGGTTTGTTGTTATGATTGAGGTAAAGGCCACCTGCAGGGAAACTTCTACACAGAAACTCATTTCTTCTGCTGGAAGATATCAAAAGTAGAAGGTGGGTAGTCATAGTGAGATTGCTTATCACCAGTGAACACGTCAATTGAGTCATACAAAGAACATTTTAAATGGATTTTTAAGAAGTTGAAAGGTTTGCTTCTCTTGATTAGTAGTGCAGGGAGGGGAGAAATAAGCATTCAACAACTAACAGGTAAATATAGTACTCTTTCCTGTAGACTCAGGACATTTGAAGAAGCTCGTGCATGAATAAATCAGCAAGAAAAAAAATAGTGCCAATATAAAAGAAAATAGCTAATTTTCTTCTTGTTCCTATGAAGAAAGTCTTTTGTTTGCAGATTCATACTTCTGCAACAATTCCGAGAATAGGAAGCTATGCCAAGGATTAAAGCAAAACTTGGAGAATTTCCTTTAGTATCTAATTATGGTTTTATAAATTCTCCATCTTGATTTGTTAGAAGTTTAGACCCATAATTTACAAAATTATGAAATGGGGACGGCGTAACAACCTTCCCTCCTTCTCTCCTTGTGGTTTCTCTGTCCTGCCCTTCCTCACTGGTGTCCCTCCTGGTCATGTCATCTCTGTGCGCCTTCTTTGATCCCTTTTCCAGAACATCACTGCTCTCTCAAGGATGGACGAAATGACTGGCTTGAAAATCTGTTTAGCAGAGGATTTGAAACCCTCCATTTGTATTTATTTTAAGCCATCTCTTTTCTTTTTTCCATTTGTATTTTATGGCATAGTTGCCATGGGCTACTGGAATTTTGGTTTTAAAACAAACCAGAAACATTAAAGCCTATCTTTCAAGTGAATTATATTTTGTGATGTTGTTTGTTGACTTTTATTACAAAATTAGAGCTACATTATTCTGGAAGTAATTATAGTGTCTGCATAAGGCTAGTTTTTAAAATGATATATTTAAATGAATTATTATAGGTAAAAATATGAATGATTCTAAAAATATTAATAATTTCTAAACCACTAAGAAAATACCAATATATGCCTAAGTGACCATTACAATCGGTTGACCGGCCACCCAGCTGGTAGCTATGATGGGCACTGACCCCCCAGCGGGCAGACACTCAATGCAGGAGCTGCCCCCTGGTGGTCAGTGCGCTCCCACAGCCAACCTCCCAAGGCCAGCCAACCTCCTGTGGTCCCTCCCCCTGGCTGGCCAGCCCCAATTGGCCCTGATCTCCGGCCAGGCCGAGGGACCCCACCCATACACGAATTCGTGCACCAGGCTGCTAGTATAGTAATAACGGAAAATAAGATTTCCCAAGCACAATTATTGTAAAATATCTGGATTTCGGTGCTTTTTACACATTGTCCCCATGGTTGTGGCAATTCTACATCTTTACATTAAAACTTTATAGTAATTTAGTTCACTATCTCCCGTCTTGAAATAACATCGAACTTTTAAGTTTATTTTGTGTATAAAAGCATGTGCCTTTCTGGGACCCTGAGATTTTCCCATGTTCTGTAACTGGAGTCCTATCCCAGAAGATCTGGCCAGCATCCTGCTCCCATTTGAGATAGGAGAGAGGTTGGGTTTGACTTCTTCATTGGGTCCCTGGCTTCCAGATAAAAGACCATCCTCAAAGGAGATATATCTCCTCCTCCAGCATGCTACCTCATAGGAAGAAGGCATATTCCTTTTCCAAGCGAGAGGCATCTGGAGTTATGGCAATTACATTCTGATCCAAACCCTAGGCTGCCTTTTTTTTCCCTTTATAAATAGGCCAAAAAAATAATAATCTTTCTCCTGTTGCCTCTTGATGCCTTCTCAGGACCCTGACATAAGATGATGACCACAAGATATTATCACAAAATGTCTTGAATTCAGGGTGGCCATTTCTATTCAACCTAACCTCAAAGCCATGGCATCATTTAACTAAAAATAGACCATAGTGGTAATGATAACTCACTGTCCGCTCTGCGGAAACTCCATATTCTCGCCAGATGTCTGGGGCAGCTGTTGGAAGGCACTCATTTCCCACTCCCGAGGTTTCTAGGCAGAGGTCATCCTTTCGAGGAGCACAGTGCGGCCTCCTCTCTCTCCTCTGGGAGGTAGTGACTGATCTGAGCAGGGAGCTTGGGCTAATGAACTGAGCATACAGCTAAGCTCCTCCCTCCTTCTGTATTGTTGGGGTCTGCTTCCTTGCATGGGCTTTAGGCTCTTCTTGATTGTGAAGTAAATGATACGGGCTTTGTCAATACAGGGGAGCAGGGGGCTGTGGTTTCCCAACACCGCCTTTAAGGGATGAATAAATCTTTTAATCCTGAGGTTAGAAATCAAGAATTCCATTCTTCTCTTGTTTCCGTACCTTCTTCTCCCAATGCTCTATCAATAACGAGGCTGACATTTTGTTCTTCATCTGCCTGCTTCCACTTCCTATCTCAAATGGTTCCGAACTCCCATGTAAAACAGGGGTATAAATGCATCGACCTCCTTGTGTGACAGCAGTCTCCAAAAGGAGGGGGTTCCAGGAACTGGTCCTCGGCCCCCACAAGGTAGCATCCATTTTTCTCTTTCCACCTCAATGATGAAGTCTTTAGTCCTGGCAAATATCAAAAACACCTGTGATGCCCCCAGTGTCACAACCTCTTTAACCAAAGGTACTGCTCCGGCTGTTGCTGGAATCAAAGTTGTAAAGGCCTGAAGGTGAGGACAGTGCTATCTATACAAAGGGCCCTCTTCATTGTTGCTGGTGGTGCTACTCCTCTTATCACCAAAGCTGCTGACACCTTGGCTCTCAATGTCCCATAGATTCAACATATGACCCCCATATACCCTTCTTCTTGGGACCATGGCGTGAACACATGAGGACAAGATGGAAGGACAACCTGAGAGAAGTACTCCATGCTGTCCAGTGCACAAATTTTAAGAGTGCCACTCAATGAATTTTATGTATGAGTATATCTGTGTAATGTCCACAAGAGAAATTCCAAACCTAAAGAAAGGGTTATTTGAGTCAAGGCTGAGGGCCAGACCTGGAAGTAAAATCTCAAAGGATTGAGCTGATGCTCTGGGGAGCAGCAGTTTTGCAGCTCATATTATATATTAGAATCAAAGGAGAAGACATAAGGAAGGTTCCATGAAATCCATTGGTGATGGATCAAGGAGGTGGGAGAAGGCAAAGTGGGGAAATCTCTAGGCTGGATAAAAAGCAAAATGGAGAGATACATACATCTCTTACATTGGTGGGTGCAGGACAGTTAACATTTAACACACACAGCTTACAGAAGGATGCGGGTAAGAGATAATGAGGAATGTTGGTGCAGCCTCACCCGGGACGGGGGTGTTTCTCTCTGGAGGTCTGGAGAAGAGCTCATTCTGACATTTGAAGTATGTTATCCTAGTTTCACAAAAACAATGGACAGCGCTTGCTCAAGGTAAAGATCAATCTATTATTTTAGGCCTAAGACCTGTCTTCCCATTAGAACCTGCTCAGTTAGGAATTTTTATGATCAGAGCATCCCATATGGTTTATTTCCGTTATTTAGCTCGTCAGGCCTGCCAGGTAGCAGAAACAGAGAACATTGTCGGCACTCCAGGAGATCCCTCTCCTGCTTCCTCGGAGCTCAGATCTCCCCCGGCCCAGAGGTAATCATGGTCCTGCTTTCTATCACTATAGGTTGGTTTTGCCTGTTCTTGAGCTTGAGGTAAATGGAATAAAATACATATTCTCTTGTCTATCCCATATGGTTTATTTCCGTTATTTAGCTCGTCAGGCCTGCCAGGTAGCAGAAACAGAGAACATTGTCAGCACTCCAAGGAGATCCCTCTCCTGCTTCCTCAGAGCTCAGATCTCCCCTGGCCGAAAGGTAATCATGATCCTGCTTTCTAACACTATAGGTTGGTTTTGCCTGTTCTTGAACTTGAGGTAAATGGAATAAAATACATATTCTCTTGTCATTTATGTGAGACGCATCCATGGTGTTGCATACATCTGTAGTTTGTCTATTGTATGCAAATGCCACCATTTATATTTCCATTATGCTGCTTTGGTTGGTACCAAATATGTCTTTTGATGGGCATATGCACTTTTTTTTGTTTCATTTTAACAGACTTTATTTTTTATAGCAGTTTTAGGTTCACGGCAAAATTGAGCAGGAGGTATAGACATTTCCCATATACCTGCTGCCCACACATATACACAACCTTTCCACTGTCTACATCCCACACCAGAGAGGTACATTTTTTACAAATGATGAACCTACATTGACACATCATTATCGCCCAAAGTTCACAGTTTACATTAGGGTTCACTCTTGGTGTTGTACATTCTATGGGTTTTAACAAATGTATAAAGACGTGTATCCACCATTACAACATCATGGCATAGTCTCACTGCCCTAAAAAGCCTCTGTGCTGTGCCTGTTCATCATTCCCTCCTCCCTATCCCTGGCAACCACTGACTCTTTTAATGTCTCCTTACGTTTGCCTTTCCCAAAATGTCAAGTGGTTGAAATCACAAAGTATGTAGACTTTTCCGATTAGCTTCTTTTACTTAGTAATATGGATTTAAATTTCCTTTATGTTATTTCATTGCTTGATAGCTCATTTCTTTTTAGCACTGAATAATACCCAATTGTCTGGATTTGCCACAGTTTATTTAACTATTCACCCGCTGAAGGACATCTTGGGTTTTTTTTTCTAAATTTTAGCAATTATGAATAAAGATGCTCTAAACATGTGTGTGCAGGTTTTTGTGTGGACATAAGTTTTCAACTCTTTTGGGTACATAACTAAGAAGTACAATAAATAACTGGATTGTAAAAGTGTGTTTAGTTTTGTAAGAAACTGCCAACTGTCTTACAAAATGGCTGCACCATTTTGCATTCCCACCAGCAAAGAATGAGAGTTCCTGTTTCTCCGCATTTGATGTTGTCAGTGTTCCGGATTTTGGTCATTCTCATAGGTATGTAGTACCATCTCATTGTTTTATTTTTCGTTTTCCTAATGACATATATGATGTAGGACATATCTTCATATGCTTATTTGCCATCTTTATATCTTCCTTGGTAAGTTTTCTGTTCAGATCTTGACCCATGTGTTAATTGGGTTGTTTTCTTATTGTTGAGATTTGAGGGTTCTTTGTATATTTTGGATAACAGTCTTTAATAAGATGGGTCTTTTACAAATACTTTCTCGCAGTCTGTGGCTTGTCTCCTCATTTTCTTAAGAGTATCTTTTACAGAACAGACATTTTTAGTTTTAGTGAAGTCCAGCTTATCAATTCTTTTTTTATGGCTTTTGCCTTTGGTGCTGTATCAAAAAAGTCATCACCATACCCAAGGTCATCTAGATTTTCTTCTATATTATCTTCTAGGAATTTTATAGTTTTGCATTTTAAATTTATTTCTATGACTCATCTTGAGTGTTTTTTATGAAGGGTCTCAGGTCTGTGTCTAGATACATTGTTTTGCATGTGGATATCTAGTTGTTATTGCTCCATTTGTTGAAAAGGCTATTTTTCTCCATTGTATTGTTTTTGCTCCTTTGTCAAAGATTAGTTGAATGTATTTGTGTGGTACTACTTCTGGGGTTTCTATTCTGTTCCATTGATCTATTTGTCTGTTCTATGTGTCTATTTTCCAATATTCTGCTTGATTACTATCGCCTTATTGTCATTCTTCAATTCAGGTAGTGCCAGTGCTATGATTATATTTTTCTCCTTCAATATTGTGTCCACTATCCAGGGTGTTTTTATCTCATAAAGAATTTAGAATCAATTCGTTGATATTCAAAAATAATTTGCTAGAATTTTTATTGGGATTGCATTAAATTTGTAGATTTAATTGTGATGAACTTTATAATATTGAATCTTCCTATCTACAAACATGGATGATCTCTCTATTTAGTTCTTCTTTGATCTCTTTCATCAGAGTTTTGTAGTTCTTCTCATATAGATCTTGTACATATAAGATGTATACTTAAATATTTTATTTTGAGGGTGCTAATGTGAATGTATTGAGATTTTAATTTCAAATTGTACTTATTTATTGCTGGTTTACAAACATGTGATTGGCTTCTGCATATTCACCTTGTATCTTGAAACCTTGCTATAATTACTTACTCATTCCAGGAGTACTTTTGTTGATTCTTTCAGATTTTCTACATAGACAATGTGTCACCTGCAAACAAAGACAGTATTTATTTATTCTTTGTCCATCTGTACACTTTATGTTTTCTCTTGTTTTCTTATTGCATTAGCTAGAACTTCCAGTACAATGCTGAAAAGGAGTGATGGCACGGGACATCCTTGCCTTTGCTCTGATCTGAGGAACAGTTTCTAGTTTTTAGTCATTAAGTATGATGTGCTGTAGTTTCTTGGTAGATATTCTTTATCAAGTTGGGGCTGTTCCCCTTTATTCTTAGTTTGCTGAGAGTTTTTTTTTTTTACAAACTGGGGATGTGCCCGCAACCAAGGTACATGCCCTTGACTGGAATCGAACCTGGGACCTTTCAGTCCGCAGGCTGACGCTCTATCCACTGAGCCAAACCGGTCAGAGCTTGCTGAGAGTTTTTATCACAAATGGGTATGTTGGATTTTGTCAAATGCTTTGTCTGCATCTATGGATATGATTATGTGATTTTTCTTCTTTATCTTGATTATGTGATGGATTGTATTAATTGATTTTGAATTTTGAAAACACCTTGGATGTCTGGAATAAATACCACTTAATTATGGTGTATACTTCTTTTTATACATTTTTATATTCAATTTGCGAATATTTTGTTGAGGATGTTTTGCATCTTATATTCATGAAGGGTATTGGTTTATTGTTTTTTCTTGTAATTTCTTTGCTTTTGATGTTAGTGTAGAATAAATTAGGAAGTATTCCCTCTGCTTCTACATTCTGGAAAAGATTGTAGAGAATTGGTATAATTTCTTACATAAATATTTAGTAGAATTCAACAGTGAACCTGTCTGGGCATGGTGCTTTCTGTTTTGGAAGGTTATTAATTATTAATTAAATTTCTTTAGTAGATACAGGCCTATTCAGATAGTCTGTTTTTTCTTGTATACATTTTAACAGATTGCCTCTTTCAAGAAATCAGTTCTTTCATCTAGAATATCCAATTTTCAGACATAGAATTGCTCATAATATTTATTATTTTTAAAATTTCTGTGGGATCAGTAGTGGTGCCTCTTCTTTCATTTCTGATATTAGTCATTTGTATTGTCTCTATTTTTTTTCTTAGTCCAAGTAGAGGCTTATCAGTTTCATCAATCTTTCAAAGAACCAGATTTTGTTTTCATTGATTTTTCTCTATTGATTAGCTGTTTAAATTTTATTAATTTCTGCTCTAATTTTTATTATTTCATTTCTTCTCCTTATTTTTGATATAATTTGCTCTTTTTTCTAGTTTCCTAAATTGAAAGTTTCTATTATTGATTTTAGATCTTTCTTCTTTTCTAATATATGTATTTAATGCTATTAATTTCCCTTAAGTACTACTTTTGCTGAATCCCACAAATTTTGATAAGTTGTATTTCATTTTCACTTAGTTAAAATTGTTTTTAAATTTCTCGAGATTTCTTCTTTGATCTATGATTAATCTAGAAGTGTGTTGTTTAATCTGCAAGTATTTGTGAATTTTCCAGCTATCTTTCTATTGCTAGCTAGTTTAATTCTCTTGTAGTATGACAGCAGGCATTATATGATTTCTTTTCAACCTGTTAAGGTGTGTTTTATGTTCCATAGTGAGATTTGTCTTATTGAATGTTCCATGTGAGCTTAAGATAACTATTCTGTTGTTGTTCAAAAAAGTAGTCCATAGATATTAAATATATATGTTTGATTATGATTCTGTTGAGTTTAATAATGTATTTATTGATTTTCTGCCTGATAGATCTACACATTTCTGATAGAGGGGTGTTGAAGTCTCCAGCTGTAATAATGGGTTTATCTATTTCTCCTTGCATTTCTATTAGTTTTTGCCCCATGTATTTTGAAGTTCTGTTGTTAAGAGCATAAGTTAAAAATTGTTGTATCTCCCTGGAGAATTGACCCCTTCATTATTAAGGAATGCTCTTTATTTCTGATAACTTTGCTTGCTCTGTCTGAATTATTATAGCTACTCCTGCTTCCTTTTGGTTAGTGTTAGCATAGTGTATCTATCTCCAGCCATTTACTTTTCATCCATATATTTCTTTATACTTAAAGTGGCTTTCTTGTGGACAATAAATAGTTGAGTTTTAGTTTGGGATCCACTGATAATTTCTCTCTTAGTAGTATAGTTAGGCCATTGATGTTTAAAGTGATTATTGATAGAGTTGGATTAATATGTACCATATATATTACTGTTTTCAATTTGTTGCCTTTTTATGAGGTGTAATTGGCATATAACATTATATTAATTTCAGGTGTACAACATAATGGTTCAAAATCTGTATCTTTTGAAATGATCACCACAGTAAGTCTAGTGAACATCCATCCCATAGTTACAAAAATTTTTTTTCTTGTGATGAAGACTTTTAAGATTTACTCTCTTAGCAACTTCTACTTTGTTCCCATATTCATATTTTTTAAACTTATTGATTTGAGAGAGAGAGAGAAACATCAATTTGTTGTTCCACTTATGCATTTATTGCTTGAGTGCTGTATGTGCTCTGACCAGGGAATGAACATGCAACCTTGGCATATTGGGATGACCTCTAACCAAGCTGCCCAACAGGGCACTTTGTTCTTATTTTTAAATTAAATTATTTTTCTCCCTTTTGTGGTTTTAATTGAGCTTTGTGTATGGTTCCATTATGACCGAACGACCAGAACGACCAGTTGCTATGATGTGCACTGACCAGGGGGCAGACGCTCAATGAAGGAGCTGCCCCTAGTGGTCAGTGTGTTACCACAGCCAACCTCCTGCTGCTGGCCAAACTTCCGCAGTCCCTATCCCTGGCCGGCCGGCCCCAATTGCCCGATAGGGTCCTGCTGGCCAACCTCCCATGGTCCCTACCCCCTCCTCCTGGCCAACTTCCCATGGTCCCTCCCCCGCACCTCTCCTGTGCATGAATTCATGCACCAGGCCTCTTCTCTATAATAATAAAAGACTAATATGCAAATGATCATCAGGCCCTCATGCTGTAATGGCTGATCAGCAGGAGGCTGCATCCCCGCCTGGTGCGGGCCGGGGACATGACTGATGCTGCATCTCCACATGGAGATGTGCTCTGACCAGGGAATGAGCATGCAACCTTGGCATATTGGGATGACCTCTAACCGAGCTGCCCAACAGGGCACTTTGTTCTTAAATTAAATTATTTCTGGCCCTCCATGAGGGCTCCATAAATGCCAGCCAGGGACATGATGTGCCGGCGGGGCTTGACGGGGGTGGGGCCGGCTGGGTCTGGGTCTCGCGCAATTTCAAGGCACGCGCGGGTGGTTGGGGACTTGACTCTGGGTCCTGTGGCAGACCCCAGAATCTGACAGGAGGGAGGAGGGAGCCAGATACCTGCACCCAAGACCCACACAGCAGGGCATCAGCAGTTAGGGGTGATCAGGCTGGCAGGGGAGGGCAGTTAGGGGCAATCAGGCCAGCGGGGAAGCTAGTTTGGGGCAATCAGGTTGGAAGGGGAGGGCAGTTAGGGGCAATAAGGCCAGCAGGGGAGGGCAGTTAGGGGTGATCAGGTCAGTAGGGGAGCAGTTAGGGGCATCAGGCCAGCAGGCAGAGGTGGTTAGGGGCGATCAGGCAGGTATGCCTTGTAATTTTTTTCTTGATAGCTGAATGTAATGCACTGGGTAAAAGGAATTTCAGTAAGTAGGCTTTTAGTGGCATGGTGCCCAGAGGAGGAGAAGCATTCTATAGTCCTATGAATAGGTCTCAAGTTTTTAGTGAGCTTATGCCCTGGGCTGTGAACTTCACAGTGCTTCTCAGTTCTTTCCCTCTCCTGAGGTGAGACAGGATGGCTAGAGTGAAATGGAGTTGGGCTTTTCCCTTCCTCAGGTTGGTTAGGTTCTGATAAAACCTAACAGGTTATATAACCGGACAACCAAGGGGTCTGTGCTGCCTGTCCCTACTTGAGCCAATTAAGCAGAGACAGGGTTGAATCATATATGAGCATCTATTCTAATCCTGCCGGCAGCGTGGGAGAGCAGCAGGTCATCCACAAAAATGTGCTCTGCAGCCCCATTAGCCAGCTGCTTATATACGGTAGGACAAGGATTACATGGGGAAGTAGGGATACAGGCCTGGGGAAGTGGGCTATGCAGGCTGGGCTGGGACTCCATTGTTTGGGCAACAGGGTTGTCAATCTTTCCATGATTATAGGCAGTTCTTGAATGAGAATGGACCACATTCAAAGGTTGACGCCCAGGTCCAAGGTTGACTCCTAGGTCCTGCAGTTCTTGAATGAGAATGGACCGCATTCAAAGGTTGACTCCCAGGTCCAAGGTTGACTCCTAGGTCCCGGGGCGTACAACTCCCAGCCAGGTCAGAATGTCTTTTCTTTAGCCAACACAAGGCAATCATGGTTAACAGAGCATGATTAATATTTCCCATAACCACAGCTAGTCCCCAGTATTCTATTCTTGCCCCTAACAGATTCTGATAAACTAGTTTCTCTTGTGGGCAGGTCTAGTTTAAAAAATAAAGAAAGAAAGAAAAAATGCTCTGGCTTATTTCAAAATGGTTTCTTTTCCCCTCTCCTTTGCTGGAAGCATGAGGGGATTTTTCTTTGATACTCACAGTGAGAACTTCATAGAACTAAAGAGACTCACAGCTTTTACTGGAGCTAAAACTCACAAGTGTGTCCCTCCCCCTCTAGGATTTTTAAGTCTCAGACTTGTCCACGTTGAGCCTTCAGCAATTTGTCAGTTACAGTTCAGGTTTTCTGACCTTGGCACTGGTTCCCACGGAGGTTTCTGCTCAGGAGTTTCAGCTCCAGTAAAAGCTGTGAGTCTCTGTATTTGCCTGTTTGTCTCTCTACTTTTGGAGGTAGGGGGTTGCCCTGTGATTCACTTCACTGACACATCTAAGAGTTGTTTTATTTTTCTGTTTGTTCAGCTTGTTACTTGTTGTTAGGATAGAGTTGTTACTGTAGGTAGCTAGGTATTAATAAGAAAGGAAGCAAAGGGAATCAGACATTGTTGAGATTCATGGGTGTTCGGGTGCCACATGTGCCGAGCCAGCTCAGCCAAGGGTTCAAAAGCCTGAGTGAGGGCGGGGAAAGGATGAAGAAATGACAGACAAAGAGAATAAGCTGGGTCTAGGTGGATCTTCCTGTGCCTGGCTGAGGCCACAGAGAGAGATCCAGCAAGTTAAGGAGCCTTTATTTTATAGCCAGAGGTAAACAAGGTAGTGGTCACCATAGTTACAATGTTCTTGTGAGTTTCACTTGTTTTGGCAGCACTTGCTGCA
>NW_005366075.1:1359579-1363067 GCF_000412655.1 Myotis brandtii | reverse complement strand
GACTTGCTTGTGGCTTTGCCAACAGGTCAGTCTGAGGCTTAACCCTATAGCCGCGCCCTACACATGGGCTGGGGAGCATGAGCCTGTTTGCTTCACCAGGAAATTGTAGCTTCACACACACTCCAGGGAATCACAGCATTGCCCCCAAAGAATTAACACCCTTCCCTTGCCCCCTCCAGTACCAGATCGTTGGGGGAGCAAGGGGAAGTAAGCACATGAAAACCTAAGTCAAAATAGTGCAGGGGAGGTGCTTGACCATAGAGGCCTGTCAGTCATTGGTCAAGGAATTGGAAATTCCTTGGTTATTTTGAAAAAGCTGCGGGTTCTTCCCATGCCCAAGGTAATATAAACCCAGATTAACGAAGAAGCTCTCTCTCGTGCTGGGTGACCAGCACGTACCCTGTGCACTCATGCATACTCTCTACATAGCCATGTGGCCTTAGCAACCATGTGGCTGACAGTGCGTCGTGTGGACTCCAAACACAGACTCCAGGGGGGGAGGGGCCTGGATACTGCAGCACAGCAACGAATTGCAGCCGGGAACACAAGCTAAGCTAGCCAGACGTTGCACCGGATGAAGCGTTAATACAGCCTGGGCTCTCTGGACGTTGGCCTTCTTTCTGGCCCAGATTTTCCATGGCAAGGTGGGACATTGGGAACCCAAGAGGGGCACTCTTTTGATTCTGCATTGAGCACCCAAATAAATCTTACCACCAGACCTTATTCTCCCTTGCAGATCCCCAAAAGTGCTTTTTCATGCAGCACCACCGGGACCCCACTTCCACTAGCAGCAGAGTGATGACTTCCAGCTTCTTTAGGTGCCAGACCAGAAACGGGATATACACTTATTTCTGTCACCTAGGAATAGAATTTCTGGGTCATGAAGTATGTTTTTTCATATTGCTAAAGCGTTTTCCAAAATGGTTGTACCAATATACATTACCTTCAGAAATGAAAAGAGTTCTAATTGCTCCACACCCTCACTAGCTCTTGGAACTGCTAATTTTTTCATCTTTGCCATGCTGTGTAGGGCACCTCATTGTGCGCAGTGCTGTGTAGGGGTATCTCATTGTGCGCAATGACTAATGATGCCGCACGCACTTTCATTCCATGCTGTATTTAACTTTTATTTCAGTCCCTTCGTTTTAGACTTATTTACCTGAAACTTCTCTTGCTTTCTGAGGTTGACTCTGAGACATTTGGCTCGTATTTCCCCTTTCCCTTATGTCTATTGCTATTTGCCTGCTCTGCCCATTGAGTCCTGCACCAGCCTCCAGGATACTCAAGCCTCACTCTTTCTGCTCCAACTACCATGAGGGTAGTTAAGAAAGAACTAGCTCTGGCCAGGCTGCTCAGTTGGTTGGGGCATCGTCCTGTGCACCAAAAGGGTATGGGTTCAACTCCAGGCAGCCACATCCCTAGGTTGTAGGTTTGATCCCCAACTGGGGCATGTGCATGAGGCAACCGATCAATGTTTCTCTTGAACATCAATGTTTTTCTCTCTCTCCCCACCCCTCTCTCCCAAATCCATAAAAACATGTACTCAGGTGAGGACTTAAAAAAAAGAGAAAGAAAAAACTAAACACCAACACTTTCTTCCTACAATAACTCCCACCCTCTAACTTCCCACCAAAGCTCCCTGGATCCCCATGCGATAGACCCCCAGTCTCTTACTATGTCTGGTGATGCCCATGTGTCATGGTGAGAATGGCATTACCTCAGGCAGGGGCTCTGCCACACTTAAGTAAATTAAAGGAATAATTTAAAATTTCATTCTATGGATTTTTATTGAACAGAAAATGCCAGAGATATGACTTGGACATGACTATGGGTTTCTTCTAAAAGACAATTCAAATTTTCAGTTCACAGAGATTCCAAAACCAAAATTTAACTGGTGACTCTCCAGCTGCTGCCACTGAGGGCTGGCCATTAAGAAGCCACAGGTCTGTTAAAAGCTTTTGAAAAATAGAAGCTGTCTTCTACAGTTGGTGCTAATAAAACTATATCTTTGTCTAGGAATGATTTTAATTTTAGAAAGTTAGTAAAAGTAATAGAGAGAAATGACTTAGTTTGGAATGAAGTTTCCAATTGCAAGTACAGTAGGTTCTAGAATAACTTTGTTTCCTTCAATGCCGTTTCATCACAACGTTGAGGAGAATAATGGGTTCTGGTCGGGGCCACTGTCTGTGTGGAGTTTGCCTGGTTTCCCCGTGTCTGCATGGATTTTCTCTGGGGACTCCAGTTTCCTCCCACATCCAAAGATGTGCACATGATGGAAACTGCAGTGTCTCACTTGCCCCAGAATGGCGAGTGTGGGTGTGTGAGGCCTCCCGTGATGGAAGGGTGTCTGTCCCACCTTGCACCCTGAGCTGCCAGGAGAGGTTCTGGCTACTGGAAACCCAGAACCGGAATAAGCGATTTGAAAATGTATTATCTTACTTGTTTTTAGTAATCTTTCTTAAATGTATGGAAAGCTCACATTTATCTCAATGTTTAATAAGGTTTTTGGGTCTCTATTTAGAAGTTTGCTGATATTTTTGCGACTAGAAATTTGCCGTAGGAACATACCTCTTGTTTATATCCATTAGCCTGTGGTAAATTGGTTCCGTTACACGTCATTTCGCTTAAGGTCACGGTTCCCAAGAACCGGTAGACAATGTTAAGAGAGGATTTGTACTCATGCTACTGTTGGTTACTGTATTGAATTGAGATCCCAATTATTTGAGCAAGTTAAAAGTTATGCATTACCCACAGCTGATTATGATAAAAACCATAAACATTACCAGAGAGTGGTGGCTTAATTTAGAATTAATAAGTTGAAAGAAATAGAAGATACCATGAGTTTTGAACTTAAATTAGCAAAATCTTTTTAAAAACTTGATTCTTTATTTGAAGACTGTTTTCAACAGTAAACTGCTCAAATTTCTTCTGTGTAGTATTGAACCAGTTTCTACATAAAAAGAATTAAAGAATTGGTTTCAAGTCTGTCCACAGAAATCAATCATTATGCATCTTTGAAATATAAACGTATTATTTTGAAAGTTGAAATTAAACCTTAAGGGTTTCAGCAGGATTGATTTTAGTGTGTAAATTCTAGCATTGGTTTCCCAAAGTGAGTTTTAAAACAGATTCTCAAACAATAATATGCACCTGGGGATCCTGTTAAACTGTAAATTCTGATTCATTAGGTCTGGGGGGTGGCCTGAGATTCTGCATTTTAACAAATTCTCAAGAAATGCCAATGCTACTGGCCTGCAGATCACACTCTGAGTAGCAGGGCCGGTGACCCCTGAGGAGCCCTCATTATTTATGAAAACACAGCTGGGAATGGTACTGAGAGTGATGTGTTGCAACAGGAAGAACAATGCCCAAGTATCAAATGACATTAGTTCAAGTTTAAGTCCTGCCAGTTGCTAGCTGAGCATTCTTAAACAAATTCATGCAATGATTCTGAGCTTCCGTTTCCTTACCTATTATATGTGTGTAAT
>NW_005366075.1:1357391-1358221 GCF_000412655.1 Myotis brandtii | reverse complement strand
CGATGGTCTTAGGCGACCCCTGTGAAAGGGTCGTTCGACCCCCAAAGGGGTAGCGACCCACAGGTTGAGAACTGCTGCCTTCCACCATATACAAAAAATAACTCAAAATGAAACAAGAACCTAAACATAGAAACTAGAACTATGAAACTCATAGAAGAAAAGAGAAAATTAAAACTCAGAAAACTCTTAGAAAGCTTCATAACATTGGATTTGGCAATGATTTCTTGGACATGACATCAAAAGCACAGGAAAGGAAAAGAAAAAAGTAGGTAGAACTTCATAAAAATTAAAAACTTTTGTGCATCAAAGGGCACTATCAGGAAAGTGAAAAGATAACCCATAACATGGGAGAAAATTTTGCAAATCACATATCTGATAAGGGATTAATATCCAGAATATATAGAGAATTCATAAAACTCAACAACAAAAACTTAACCACCCAATTCAAAAATGGACAAAGGTTTGAATAGATATTTCTTCAAAGAAGATATACAAATAGTCAATAAGCTCATGAAAAGATGTTCAGGATCACTAATCATTAGGGAAATGTTAATCAAAACCACAGTGAGATATCAATTCACACCCATTAGAATGGCTATTATTTAAAAAAAACTAGAGGCCCAGCGCATGAAATTTGTGCATGGGGGGGCTCCCTCAGCCCAGCCTGCACCTTCTCCAATCTGGGACCCCTTGGGGGATGTCTGGCTGCCAGTGTAGGCCCAGATCATCCCTCTTGCAATCTGGGACCATTGGCTCCTAACCACTCACCTGCCTGCCTGCCTGATTGCCCCTAACCTCTCTGCCTGCCTGCCTGATTGCCCCTAACTGCC
>NW_005366075.1:1352897-1354578 GCF_000412655.1 Myotis brandtii | reverse complement strand
TATGCATTGTTGGTGGGAATGCAAAGTAGTGCAACCACTGTGAGAAACAGTTTAGCAGTTATTGAAAGAGTTAACATGAATTACCACATGATCCAACAATTTGTATATACTAGTATATATTCAAAGAATTGAAAGCAGAGACTCAAACATATACTATACACCTATGTTAATAGCAGTGTTGTTCACAATAGCTAAAAGGTAGAAACAACCCAAATGTTCATCAACAGATCAATGACTAAACAAGATGTGGTAAGTACATACAATGGACTATTATTCAGCTATAAAAAAGAATGAAATGTAGATACATGCTACAACACAGATGAACCCTGAGAACATTATGCTAAGTGAAATAAGCCAGACACAGAAAGACAAATCCTATATAACAAAAGCCTAGGTGGCGTCGCGCAACATCACCACAAGATGGCTGCTGTGACGATGTCACAAGATGGCCACCACAAGATGGTCATCACAAGATGGCTGGCAGGGGAGGGCAGTTGTGGGTGATCAGGCCTGCAGGGGAGGGCAGTTGGGGGTGACTGGGCCTGCAGGGGAGGGCAGTCTGGTGTGACCAGGCCTTCATGGGAGGGCAGCTGGGGGTGACCAGGCCTGCAGAGAAGGGCATTTGTGGGCAAACAGGCCAGCAGAGGAGGGCAGTTGGGGGTGATTGGGCTGGCAGGGGAGGGCAGTTGGGGGTGATCAGGCCAGCAGGGGAGTGGTTAGGGGGCGATTAGGCTGGCAGGCAGAAGTGGTTAGGGACAATCAGGCAAGCAGGCAGGCGGGCAGGCCAGCAGTTAGGAGCCCACAGTCCCGGATTGTGAGAGGGATGTCTGACTGTCGGTTTAGGCCTGATCCAGGCCTAAACTGGCAATCAGACATCCCCCAAGGGGTCCCAGATTGGAGAGGATACAGGCTGGGTTGAGGGACAACCCCTCCTCCGTGCACGAATTTCGTGCACTGGGCCTCTAGTATTATAAAATTTCATTTATATGAGGTACCTAAAATAGGAAAATTTAGAGAGAGAGAAAGTAGGATAGAGGTTATCAGGGACTTGGGAGTGGGATGGGAGAAAGCAGGGTTATTGTTTAAATGGGTACAGAATTTCTATTTGGAATAATGAAAAAGTTCTGGAGATGGATAGTTGTAATGATTGCAGAACAATGTTAATGTACTTAACATCAATTAATTGTATATTATACAAATGGTTAAAAGGGTAAATTTATATTTTACCACATAAAAACAACAACACAGATTCCTGGGACCTATCCCCAGAATTTCCGAATCTATAGATTTTGTTTGGAGCCAGAGAATTTACAATTATGACAATTTCCCAGATGATGCCCAGGCTGATGGCCTAGAATCCATACTTGAAGAACTCTCCTTTAAAGACTGGTTCTTCTTACCCAACAAGAACAGGAATTCAAAAGAAGATTTTAAAAAATAAAAATGATTTCAAATTGTGTGCCAACTCTGATTGAAGGTGGTAGATGCCTGAAACTCAGTGTTAAGAAGGAGTCTTTATTTAAAAAATATATTTTTATTGATTTCAGAGAGAAAGGGAGAGGAAGAAAGAGATGGAAACATCAATAATGAGAGAGAGGAGAAACCAAGATGGCGGCATAGGTAAACACTGGAAATTGCTGCCTCTCACAACCACTTCAAAAATACAACTAAAAGACAAAAC
>NW_005366075.1:1351749-1352581 GCF_000412655.1 Myotis brandtii | reverse complement strand
ATTGCTGGGACACTGAGACTCGGGGCCTCTTAGGGTAGGACTGAGGATCAGCCATAGCTGTTTGCTCCACCCTGTTGATTTTCTGAGACCCCACCCCACCCAAGCTGGTCACAGAGGCTTTTGCATTTGAAAGGCCTAGCCCTTTGCAATCTGAAAATTACCTAACAAACTGCAGCTGGGTCAGAGAGACCCAGAACTTCCAAAAGAAGGCCCAAGGCCCCACAGCAGCTTGCATTGCTTCACAGCTGGGCCTCATCTGGGCACCTCCAAACCCCAAACAAAGAAGAGGAATCTGCAGATCTCTCCATAGCTCCTGCTGGGTAGCCTCAGGCAGAGGCTTAATTAGCACCTCCTTAGTGATCCAAGAGCCAGTATACCCAGTGATCAGAGTGGGACCATCCAGATTACAACTCCTCAGATCCATAAGGGACACACTCAGGGGGCAGACTCAGTGAGCACCAAAGCCCCACTGAAGCAAGTCTTGCCCCAGAAGGGTGTCTCCAGCACAGAAGTTCTCCCACTGTAGACACAGCTGATTCTCACAGCCAATTGGCCTGGAGGTCAATTCCTCCCAGTGATACCTACAACAATCAAGGCTTAACTACAACAAGACTGTGCACAAAGCCCACAAAGGGGTGCACCAAGAGTGTCCACCTCAGGTAATTGGGGAGGCTGAGCCACTGGGCCCTATAGGACACCTAGCACACAAAGCCACTCTACCAACACAGGGAAGCATAAAAAATGCGGAGACAAAGAAACAGGTCACAAATGACAGAAATGGAGGAAAGCAAACTACTGGATATAGAGTTCAAAACCACACTTATAAGGTTTT
>NW_005366075.1:1335628-1351043 GCF_000412655.1 Myotis brandtii | reverse complement strand
TAAAAATCAAGTGAATAAATAATCTGATGAACAGAATAAACTGGTGAATATAATAGGATCAGGGGCATAGAAAGGGAGTGGACTGACTATTCTCAGGGGGGGAAAGGGTGTGGGGGTGAGGGAAAAGACTGGACAAAAATCGTACACCTATGGATGAGGACAATGGTGGGGGGTAAGGGCAGAGGGTGGGGTGGGAACCGGGTGGAGGGGAGCTATGGGGGGGAAAAAGAGGAACAACTGTAATAATCTGAACAATAAAGATTGAATTAAAAAAATAATGACAGAGAATCATTGATTGGCTACCTCCTACATGCCCCCTACTGGAGATTGAACCTGCAACCCAGGCATGTGCTCCAACCGGGGATTGAACTGTGACCTCCTGGTTCATAAATTAACGCTCAACCACTGAGCCACGCTGGCCAGGTGAGAAGGATTCTTGAATCGTGCCCAGGCTCAGTGGTAAAAGTCTCAGTACAGAGTAGCAATATCCACCATAGATTTAGGAGGAGTGGCTGACAGCACAAATGCCACATATGTATCACCCACAGGTTGATGGTTTTAGTCTTGTTCTTATGGTATCCATTTTATACACTCAATTTAATTAATATCACAGAATTAGATCTCTTTGATGGAAGGCTGTGGAAAAGGTAAGTAAATGTGGCCTAGCCAGGGTGTTGGGTCTTACATTTTGGTGGGGATGGGATGGGGAAATAGAGGAGGAGATGAGAGAATTGGAATAAAGAGAAGAAGGCACAAGGACAAAAACTGAGAGAAAGGAGCTGGAGAAAAGAGTAGGCAATAGAAAAGTATGTGCAAAATTTTCTTGTAGATTCCCAAGTACTCAATTAATAACAGACCGAAGCTGGAGAACTGGGTTGAAGACTAAAGACTGTGAGGGGGGTAAGGGTGGGCAATGCATTTTTCAGGGACCAGCCTCATCACTTGCTCAGCTCAGAATCTCTCAGGCATGGCTTTTCTTAGGCAAGTTGTACCAGAAGCCTGGGTTACATCTGGAATTCCAGAACTCTCCGTGATTTGAATATGGCCAAGAGAACACATGTGGTCCACAGGCTGCATTTTTGCCACCCACAACTTTGGGCCACATTTATAGGAGCCAGTGAGAGAATCAAACTGCTGAGTCAGAATAAAATCTAACACTTTAAAAAATATTATCCAAATAGACAGCCATACATGTTGCCATATTAAGCAGGAGAGTCATCCCATTAACAATAATCTATTGAGACACAAAAGGCATTTACAGCACAAATTATGTTATAAATGGAGGTAAAGCAGACGGGAATGTGAAGTCAGGAATCCTAAATTCTGCTGCAAGCCCAAGCTCTAAAAAAAAAAAAAAAAAAAAAAAAATGCATTCACCTCTCAATTCAGTTCAGTTTAATAATATTTCTCTAGTATCTACTAGGCACTTAGATGGTGTATGAATAAGACCAAGCATCTGACTTGAAAGTACTTAAAATCTAATGACAGAGATAAGGTGAATACATAAATCAATAAATGCATGACATGGTATTAAAGACACTATGATGAGAGACAAGCAAAACATTGACCAAGATTAAAAAAAAACAACCCCACAGTAAGCTATTAACTTATCCAAAATCAATTGGAGTACACTTAGTACGTCCAGCTCCCGACACAAAGTAGGCATTTAATAAATGGGTTTTTTTTTGTTTGTTTTTTTTTACTGAATTAAATGACCATATCTCTTCCCAGGCCTAAACAGTCTTATAATGGCCTAATTTATTCACTCTTAATTTGCATAACTAGACCAGTATCTACTTCTGTGCCACAAAAACATACATTGAGAATTGTGAAATGGCCCTGGCCTGCGTGGCTCAGGATGCATAACTAGACCAGTATCTACTTCTGTGCCACAAAATCATACATAGATTACTGCATTGAGAATTGTGAAATGGCCCTGGACTGCGTGGCTCAGGTTGGGCATTGTCCTGTGCAGTGAAAGGTTGCCAGTTTGATTCCCGGTCAAGGCACGTGCCTGGTTGCAGGCTTCCATCCCCAGTAGGGGGTATGCAGAGGCAGCTGATCAATGTTTTGCTCTCATATCAATGTCCCTCTCTCCCTCTCCCTTTCTCTCTCACTCTCTCTCTCTCACACACACACACACACACACACACACACACACAAAGAATTGTGAAATGCTTTATAGTCCTGGGCTCCTCAGGTGGAAGATGAGCAATTTGGGTACCATCTACAAAATAAAAACATAAATCAAAGAGAGTTTAAATAGAAGAGGATCTTGAGAGAGCCATAAATAGAAACATGGCTAAGGAGAAGTTAAAATCTGTAGTAGGGTCAGTAGAGTTGAAGGCAATGCTTATGTACTGTTAACCGGTGAAACTCGTGTTTGCTTCTACCAGAGGAGAATGGAACAATTCTCAAGAGCAGACTGTAACAAGTTCTACACACCATGTATGAGTCAGTCACCCAGTTCTCTGTCAGCACCCAGTTCCTATCCCCCATCCTATTGGGCGCGCTGACCCACTTTGCGGGGCTGAGGTGGAATGTTTCTGAGGGCTGGGACCCCTTCATTCTGCACGGAGGGGGCGGGGGCAGCCCCGCAGATCCGGCTTCCTGTGCTTGGCAACAGGGAGCCCACGTTGCGGAGGAAAAGGAACAGGAGTAGAGCTCCTTGGAATTTCTTGGCAGTGGAAAACAGTTTTTAAAGGAAGTGACTTCAAGGCAGTGACTCAAAAGTTATGAGGTTCTAAATGTGTTTTAGCAACTTTTTTTTTTTTTAAGGAAAAGCCTAAAACTGATTAATTTACTTCTGTTCTTCTGAAGAATAACCATAAATATGTTATGGTTCTTAGTCATAATTAACCTCACTAAACACATAAGCAAGCAAAAGCCCAGGTGAAATAATACAGCAAATAGAATGAACGGAGAGAAATCAGGCCTTTTGAAGAATATGATAGAATGCTGCAATACAGGATTTTATTATCTGCTTTACAGTTTTTATAAGGATGAAATTACAATTCCTTTCACTTTTCTGTATAAAATGTCTGTCTTTAGTGCATTACTACTTGACAAATAAGTGAAGGTCTAAGTAACTAACATAATAATATCACATTTACCATGTAATGTGTTAGGTAATAGTGAGGCATTCCTTCAGCCACCAACCAGTGTCCACACCTAACGAAATTATCTAGTTTCTCTGGAACTAATTTTCTGCCTCAGATTGTGTGCCCCCAGAAGGAGACCCAGAAGCAGATCGGAGTGCAAGCAGTTTCATGAGGAGGGACGGGAGTGGTGTGCTGGCCTCGGCGCTCTGGCTGCCCTGCTGACTGTGCACATCTCTTCTCAGGTCAGCGACATCACGCTGACATCTTGGAAGAGTGGTTAGACCAGGTGATCAGCAGGTGCTGCGCATCAGGCTGCGGTATTTTTGCTTCGTTTTCCCTGTGCTGTGAGCACCAGTTTACCGGCACACATCGGTATAAGAAACAGCGTGGAGCGGAGCAGTAAGGTAGGGAAGGGGAAGCAAACAGTTAAGGGCACGTTGCTAAGCCTGCTTCCGCTGGAATTAAACTGGAGTTTAACTCTGTGCAGAAACTGTGGGGAACAGTACAGGGCCCACTGCGAAGGTATAACCGTACAAAGGGGTAGCCACTGCTGAGGGTTGGGGAAGCTGGGGTATTTATACCCCAGCCGCAACCTGTCACTGTAAAGGCTGTGGGAGCAGGGGTGGCTGGTGCCCCCTGGCACTTCTGCCCCCTGTGAGTGGGGGGCCGTGGCCGCATCCTCAGAAGGAGATGAAGCCCCCAGCAGCCAGAACGTGGCTGGCCAGCATGAAGTGATAGGACCCATTAGGACACCAACAGCATCTGTTATAATATCTTACTGTGGGAGCAGGGGTGGCTGGTGCCCCCTGGCACTTCTGCCCCCTGTGAGTGGGGGGCCGTGGCCGCATCCTCAGAAGGAGATGAAGCCCCTAGCAGCCGGAACGTGGCTGGCCAGCACTGAAGTGATAGGACCCGATAGGACACCAACAGCATCTGTTATAATATCTTTGCCTACAAAATAAAAATAAAAGCATCTACCGGCTCATCTCACATGAACTTAATGGAAATATTCTAACACAAAATATATACACATATATTCTTTTATAGAAAGTACTTGACATTCCTAAGAGAAAGGCAACCTGTTCATTCATTGTATTATTGTTGTTCTAAAAATGATAATGAATAATAATAACCCACCAATCTAGAAAAAATAATTCCTTAACAGAAAGTATAGTTTATTTTTTTCATAAATAAATGTCACTGCTGGTGGCCAGCAATCTGTGAAGCTGAAATTGCTGGGCACATAGTATACAATTTGGGGCCTAGGCAAGGGCCTCTAAAATTACCTTCTCATGGGACTATTCTGATCCCTAACATTTCCCCCATTGGTTCCCTCACTGGGTTTGGAGCATGAAAGGCCCTGGTGATGATTAAGTAAGTCATTTAAAATATATAAAAGCCTAAGCGACTGGCCAACTGGCCAACCAGCCGACCGGCTGACAGCTATGACATGCACTGACCACAAGGGGGCAGATGCTCAATGCAGGAGCAGAAACCACAGGCATGAAAACATGGAACAGACTGATGAATCTCAGAGGAAAGTGGGGAGGGAGAAGGGTGGGAAGAGATTAACCAAAGATCTTATATGCATACTAGAGGCCCAGTGCACGGATTCATGCACTGGTGGGGTCCCTTGGCCTGGCCTATGGGGATCAGGCCGAAACCAGCTCTCCGACATCCCCCAAGGGATCCTGGATTGCAAGAGGGCACAGGCCAGGCCAAGGGCATGCACCGGGCCTCTACTTTTAAAATAATACATGAACCCACAAGCTGAACTGATATGCTTGCACTGATGAGCTATCAGAATGCTGGATGTTAAAGGGAGTTTTACAATAGAAGCAGCTTGGGGAAAATTCAGAACCTGGACTCCTGGGTGAGGACAAGCCAGTGCAGACTGGAAAAGTCAGAAAACAGAAGGCACTCCACTCCAAGATCTGCCCACAGCTGTCCTGTCTCCACAGGCCTGTCCCTGGCATAGCACTGCCAGGGTCTGGCCTTGGTATATTAAAGTAGTTGAGTGGCAACTGACCCTAAAATGCTTCAGTTACTCTCTTTATGATGCCTAAAATTCTGTTATTTCTTGGGCTTAAAATAGAAATCCCCTTGTAGACTGTAAGCAACTGAGCCTTAACAGTAAGTTAACGGTTTATGGGTAAGAGAAGGCTCAGGAGAGGAGAGGACTCTGAGATAGGAGATAGCAACGACACAGGATCCCTGGAAGGTCTGTGTGGTCTAAGAGAGAGGATAAAGGAAGACCAATAGGAAAGAAGAAGCAGACCAGGAAGCAGGTGTGGGCATGTGTTCCAAAATGGCCTAAGCCAGTTTGGCAGCGTACCATTCTTAGGCTCCATTTGGTCTAAGGTAACAGTAGCTGAGAGAGAAGTTTTCTGTGGGTGAGGGTTAGTGAATTACCTACAACCTCACTATCAGGTTATAATGAAAGGAAGTCTCAGTTACCTTCCAAACATTTACCAAACACACATTCTCAGTAAGTGGGCCGCAAACACTTCTTATCACCTGTTTCATAAACTGCACAAAGTCCCAGATTGCTACCCTCTGACCACTACATTGCATGAAAAGGATCACTTGAGAAAAATGTGACAATATTCGAAGCAGGATTCTGTGAACCTTACCACTTCCCTCATTGGAACTTTTAACCAATTGCTGGACACAAGACTGTTCAGGGCTCAAGCGTGGTCACTATGGCAAAGGGTGCGCAGACTATAGAATCATTTGATTCTTCATTCAAGGGGGAAATTTAAAAAACAAACAAAAAAAGTTTTAGCCAATCCAGGCCTTTTTAAAAAATATATATTTTATTGATTTTTCACAGAGAAGAAGGGAGAGGGACAGAGAGCCAGAAACATCAATGAAAGAGAAACATCGATCAGCTGCCTCCCGCACACTCCCCACTGGGGATGCGCCCGCAACCAAGGTACATGCCCTTGACCGGAATCGAACCTGGGACCCCTCAGTCCGCAGGCTGATGCTCCATCCACTGAGCCAAACCAGTTAGGGCCAATCCAGGCATCTTGAATACCTTTAAATTCAGCATTTGGAGCTCATGTATAGCATTTATCATGACAGTCAGCAGGTCACTGCTTTCACCTACAAAATCCCATCTTCTGTGCTATTTATAAGAGCCTCAAGTGTTGGTCAGAGAACAGCCTCTGAGTGTGGCCTTTCTGCTAGAATGCAAGTTTGCTGTCTTAGATTGTGGATTCTTGGTTAGAATAATTCCTAGCACACAGATCTGCACAAGTATTTTGTGGTCAATTGTAGACATCATAATCATCCATGTTTGGAGTGGGAGGAGGGTGAGGGTGCATCAAAGACAAAATTCACATACTTAATAATTTTGAGTAAAACTAACCTAACTGGAATTTCCCAGCTAAGTACTTTTCTTGTTTTTATTAAACACATCCTATCAATTTTAATTTTTCAGGCTTTTGATTTTCTGGGCAAATAAAGCTGTTGGCTTTTCTACAACAAAGAAAATTGTTTACTCTTATCTTATCTCCACTGGAGACATACACTTCCCTTACCTCTCTTCTCCAGTATGCCTAAAAGATTACAAATTGAAATGATAACAGACTTCAAAGGATACATTTGTAAAATTGAATTTCTTGGGGTGACATTGGTTAATAAAATTATATAGGTTTCAGGTGTACAATTTTTATCATACATCATCTGTATATTATATTGTGTGTTCACCACTCCAAGTCAATCACCATTTATCCTCCCTTTACCCACTTCTACTTACCCCCACCCTCCTCTCCTGTTGATAATCACCCTACTGTTGTCTGTGTCTATGAGGCTCTTCTTTCTTGCTTAATCCCTTCACCTTTTTCACTCAAACCCCCTCTACCCCCCCAACAACCACCCTCCCCCCTGACAGCTGTCAGTCTGTTCTCTGTATCTATGGGTCTGTTTCTATTGTGTTTGTTAGCTTATTTTGTTCATTAGATTCCACATGTAAGTGAAATCATATGGTACTTGTCTTTCTCTGACTGGCTTATTTCACGTAGCATAATATTCTCCAGGTCCATCCATGCTGTTCCAGAAGGTAAGATTTCCTTGTTGTTGTTTTTTATAGCTGAGTAGTATTCAATTGTGTAAATGTACCATGGCTTTTTTTATCCACTCATCTACTGATGGGCACTTGGGCTGCTTCCAATTCTTGACTACTGTAAATAACGTTGCAGTGAACATAGGGGTGCATATATTCTTTTGAATTAGTGTTTTGGGTTTCTTCAGATTTACCTCCAGAAGTGGAATTGCTGGGTTAGGGTTAGGGTTAAGATTTAAAAAGTTCTATTTTTACTTTTTTGAGGAAACTCCATACTGTTTTCCACAGTGGCTGCCCCAGTCTGCATTCCCACCAGCAGTGAACTAGGGTTCCTTTTTCTCCACATCCTCACCCACACTTATTGTCTGTTGATAGCAATCCTGACAGGTGTGAGATGACATCTCATGGTGGTTTTAATTTGTATTTCTCTGATGATTAATGACATTGAGTATCTTTTCATATGTCTATTGGCCATCTATATGTCCTCTTTGGAGAAATGTCTATTCGTGTCCTTTGTATATTTTTTAATTGGGTTGTTTGTCTTCTTGGTGTTGAGTTTTATAAGTTTTTTTTTTTTTTATAAATTTTGAACATTAAGCCCTTAGCAAATGTATTATTGGTAAATATGTTCTCCCATTTAGTGGGTTATCTTTTCATTTTGCTGATGGTTTCCTTTGTTGTGCAAACACTTTTTAGTTTGATGTAGTCCCATTTGTTTATGTTAAAATAGTACATTTCGCCCTGGCAGGGTAACTCAGCTGGTTAGAGCATTGTCCCACTACACCAAGGTTGCAGGTTCAACCCATGGTCAGGGCACATACAAGAAACAACTAATGAATGCATAAATAAGTGGAACAACAAATTGATGTTTCCTTCTCTTTCTCAAATACATTTTAATCGTACCTCCTTTCTGAATAGCCACTGCAGGTGACCTAGTGGATTTTTATGAACTCATCTGTAACATATCTGTCAATAACAATTTGAAATTAGTAATCTGATAGCTCCTTCATTGCTGTGCCTTCTTGGAGTTAAAACACCAAAACTGCAGAAACATCAACCTGAAATATGTCAGGCTGGAGGCATTCTGGGCAAACAGTCTTCTAAACCTTACTAACTTGGGCAGTGTTTCTGCTAATATTCCACCAATAAATAATCTAAACAGAAAAACTAGGTTGGGAATCAGAAGAGAAGGAGTCAGAGAAGAAAACACTTGTCCAAATTCCTGTGCCATCACAGGGTAATGCTGCTCATTGGCAGGGAAGTGCAAGGAGACTTGTACTGTCCTCTTTCATCAAGAGATGAGATTTGGACCCTAACCGGTTTGGCTCAGTGGATAGAGCATCGGTCTGCGGACTGAAGGGTCCCAGGTTCGATTCCGGTCAAGGGCATGTACCTTGGTTGTGGGTATATCCCCAGTAGGGGGTGTGCAGGAGGCAGCTGATTGATGTTTCTGTCTCATCGATGTTTCTATCTCTCTGTCCTTCTCCCTTCCTCTCTGTAAAAAATCAATAAAATATATATTTTTAAAAAATATAAAAATAAAAAAAGAGATGAGATTTGGGGGGTTACTAACAATTAACCAATAAACTCGGATGACAAATCACCAATTCCTACTTGAAGTATTTCTGAATGTTTGGGTTCCTAAGTCTAACTAATTCTATAGGTAGACACAATGCAAGCGTTAATGAGCCTGAAGCAAAGTGAGGATCTCATCGGTTCATAAAACTTATTCGGCAAAGCAAAGAATTCATGAGCCTCGAATCGGCTGTTTTGTGGGAGCAGCTTCCTTGCTGGCCACATTAGTAGACAGTTTAATAGACCGTTTAAAACAATCTGTGACTACCCCATGCCTGGCGACCCCGTCCTTGGTTTAGGAGACACTGCTGGAATAAATGGTCTGGCTAAGGAAGAAGGCTGGCATCTTAATTAAAACTCTCAAAAACAAACAGAATTCCACTTAACTCTGAAAATAAACCGGTCTTTAAAAAAACAGAAGTAAATTAAATCTCAACAGGAGACAGCCACATAAGCCACCAAAGAATGAAGACGAGGGGACAGGGTGGCTCCTGGTGGGGATGCAGTGTGGGGCTCAGGGTGTTGTAGTTGGACTCTGGCAGCTCCTTCCTCGACACATCCTCAGGACAATGCCGGTGGCTATTAAGAGTAATTTGGAAAACGGCACTTGGTGAACATTTTTATGCCTCCAGAGTTATTTCACTCTTGCATGGATCTGGATATTTAATAACTATTTACTTCAATGAAAGAGCGTGTATTACTCCTTCAAGATCGACTCCCAGGTACCTATCCTATTTTCCTTACACCTGAATCACCATCCCCACGCCCCTGTGCTGCAGGTGTCTCCATCTAACATTGAGCTTCCTACAGGCTTTTACTTTTTTTTATAAGAGAAAGTTTATTTAGAAAGTCACAGAGGTGGGAGAAGTGAGCTCAAGAGGAAATGGGCTCAAGAAACCAGTTACAGAGGCAAAAGAAGGGCCCTTGGAGCTTAGGAGGGAGAGAAATACCCCACTTGAGAGATGAGAGAGGGAGGAGAGCCTGGGTGTGCTCTGGAAAAAGAGGGGGGGACAGAAGAGGGTGGGAAGAGGCGCAGCCCTGCTCCATAGAGAGGGCTGCCAACACCTTTTCTATACAACCTTTCCTTTCTGAGGTGGTTGAAATGTTTCTCAGTATTTATTAATCTGACGTCATGGTAAGCCATAAGAGCGCAGAAGGCTCCAGAATACAAACATTTTGTCAAAGTTTGTGTGGTCGTGCTGCCAGTTGAAATGCGTGGTTCAGAAGAACAAAAATCAGATTCTGACCGTGACTGGTGTGACATGTACCTATTTCTCCTTTCTCTCAAGCGTAAACCTATATGATCACTCAACGCACCAATGTCATCATTTTTAATAACATCCAGTAGCTGTGATGGAAAACAATGAATCTGCTGGACAAGGGTTATTGGGAAAAACGCTCAGGATAAGAAGTGAACATGACTGTTAGCACAGATGCCCAGCATCCAGAGGGAAAACATAATTCCAATGCACAGGTCAATTTTATTTGTCTGATTGTTTTGAGAGGAGGTAAGAGTTCAATTCCAAAACACTATTATTGTCCTTAAAAAGGTATCATGTCGTAAAAAACATAGATTTTTTTAATGGCAAGGTGAGTATATTAGTTTGAAAGAGCTACCATAACCAAGCACCGCGGACTGGGTGGCTTAACCCACAGATTTATTTTCTTATACTTTGAGGCTGCCAGTCCAAGATCATGGTGTCAGCAGGGCTGGTCTCTTCTGGGGCTTCTCTTTGGCTACTAAGTAGATGGCCATCTTCTCCCTGTGCGCTCAGTTGGTCTTCCTTCTGTGCAACTGTCTGTCCTATTGCCACTCTTACAGGGATAGAAGTCCTCTGGGATTATGACCTACTCTAATAACTTCATTATCTCTTTAAAAACCCTTTCTCCAAGTGCAATCACACTCCGAGGTTAGGACTTTAACTTGTGAATTTTGAGTAGGACACAATTTACCCCATAACAGCGAGCAATGGAAAATACTTGTCCTGCCAATGCTAGGTGAAGTTTCTCTTCCAAGTCCTATAGAACCGAACTCTGAGCACCTAAAGAAATGCAGAGCTGCTCTCTGAGGAGAGGTGGCCAGCGCTCCACTGACAGGCCTCATTTCTATGTTTGAAATAGACCCGATTCTTCCGCTCCCCACCATTTCCCCATTTCAGCAACTCTTAGCTCTTTCCCCCAGCAGCTGTGCAAAAACTTGGGCATCCTGCTTGATTTTGCTCTTCCTTTCACACCCCATATTCTATTCTGCTGCAAATCCTGTCTAGGTATTTCACAGTGTGGTCTGAATCCTACCTGCTACACTGCCTCCCCCACTCCAACGCTTGCCTGGATTTCTGAAGTACTCCTGTGGGTGTCTGGGCTGCCGTTCCTTTACATCCATTTCCCTGAGGGAGCCCGTGGTCCTTGTAAAGTGTAAGTCAGATGATATCCCCTCTCCCTGAGGAAATACAATCCAAGCTAAATTCTTGCTGTGTCTTCAGGGCTGAGCATCATCTGACCCCTGGCTAGCCCTTTGACCTCTATTTCTACCAGTTTTCCCTTCACTTGGTCTGTCCTAGTTCACTATTTTCTCAATGCCCGTCATAGTCATGTAGTATTTGGTAAATAATATTAATTACTTGAATGAGGGAAAAAATGAGGAAATGGATGGTTGCAAGCCCATTTCCATGAGAGAGCAGGACAGTTCTCCATCCAGTGAAAAAAAGTAAGTCAAGTTGTTCAAATTTTCTGGTGAAGTGACACCTGATAATACACACCTCCACTATCTAAGGCCCAGGAATCTTTCCACCAGGCAACCACACAGACTCCTCACTCCACCACTAGCGCTGAACGGGAAGAAGTGGCAGCTTCGCAGCCCCCGCCTACACCAGCTGGAGCTTTTGTTTGTGGAAACGAGTTCTGTGAGACATGCTAACTTCTCTGCATCTTCAAAGCCCTACCTCTGGACCAAGTTAGAACTTAAAATTGTCTATTTTGAGACAACAAAATCTTGTAGAAATGTTCTGTGCTGTTCCTTGGTCTTGTTTGGTATTGCTCACAGCAGGATGGCAGACTATATGCTTTATAAGCATAACCTACATAAATGTTTCCGAATTTTTTGTTGCTATTACAGATATCTGTGATGTTGCTCAAATTCTTTTTGTAGCTTGATCTTTGTGACAAATTTGACTTTGAGATGTCATTCCGGAAAGTGTCTCTCTTCCTTGAATTAGAATCTTCCATTGTCAGACCCTGAGGACAGCATCCTCTCCTTCAGCCCAGGCACAGCCACAGGCCCGTGAAAGCGCGTAATGCACACGTCTGTGTCTGCCTAGCTCAGAGCTGACTGGACACTTAGCAGTTATCCAGTTAACTCTACCCGCTTAATCTGGATAATTCAGTTTGAAATTACAAGTCTTAACTTATAGTTAGTTAAAATAGTCAAGGTGGTTGTAGAACAAAACAGTTGGCACAGAAAACAGATAATTGTTATGTAAGAATGATATCTGGCTTTGAATCAGACTTAATAAGCTCAAGCTTTAGGTTAAAAATATAAAATCTTAATTTGTGCCTGATTAAAAGTCAAACTTATATTTGATTTTTTGTTTTACATTAATTCTATTCATATGGATTAACTCCTTTTAATATTATTTATTATTATAATTTGTGCAATCTTTACATGGATGGTCTCTTTTAATATTTTTAATATTAAAATTTTAATATTAATCATAAATATAATTAACAATTTTTTCTCAGGCACAAAAATTGCTACTTGCTCTGGGACATAGAAAATTACTATTTTTTCAGTGGAATACCCATGTGAACATATCCTTTCCACCTTCTACATTATATACCATGTCTATAAATGTATCCACAGAATGAATATACATAATCTAGGAAAACATAGATACCCCCCCACTCCAATCATAAAATTCAGTTGAAAAAAAATCGTTAAGCATACACAACATTAGGCAAAAGTAATAGTCACTGAAACCTCAGAGAGAACAGGGTGCTCTGGTTATTGGAAGGACGCTCTCATGTCTAAATCATCAGATCCTGTGCTGTTCATCTGCCTAAATTGCTTTCCGTTCCATTCCACATTCTCTCCCTCCTTTATTCCATTTCACTGAAGGCTGATCCCCATAAGCTTCATTTCCCAAAAGCTCCCTTACCAAATAGTTTCCTACTGGGTTTGGGGAATGAGAGGCACTGGTTAGAGAGGGGAGGACAGCAAGCAGAGAGAAGCCAGAACATTCTTCATCCTCTCTGCCCCGGCTGCGTTTCCTGTCTTCCATCTGCTGAAAGTCTAGCTAAAGGATGGTGGCCCCCTGGATGTAGGAGTCTTACAGACAGTGAGAGGCCAGCAAGTCAGGTGGGAGGGAACTGAGACTGGAGGTGGGGGAGGTGGCATGTTTGAGGAATAGGGAGTGGTCCTGCGGAGAAGTTGAGAGCTAGAGCAGACTTTCACCTGCTTTGTCTCCTGGAGTTCACCGGAGGTCGGAGGTCGGAGGTCGGAGGTCGGAGGGGACCTGAATAGAACAGAAACCCACCTGGTGGATGAGACACTGCGCATGACAATAGGCAATTCTTTTGAGCCATTTCGCTGAAGAGAAGCAAAGGAAGAAGCTGGAGGAAGACATAGGACATTTACTTTCCTTTTTTCTAGTAATGACATGAATTCCTTTCAAGGAACCTCTCTCCCAAGCTTAGTGCTTGTGGTTGGAGAGAGACTCAACCACCTACCCCGAGGAGTGGAGCATGTGACCCAGCTCAGCCAATTCCATGACCACTGTGATTGGTTAAGAGATGGGCACATGACTTGAATTAATACGACCCAGAACTTCTTTAGGAGCCACAGGGAAAGCACCCTTTCTTTTCATCTGAATTTTAATCTGGGAAGATATGTGTGTGGAGCTGCAAGCAGCCGCCATAGGAATCCTTAGACTAAAGAGAAATAGTCTGAAAAGCTGGGCTAAAGTTAGAATCTCCTGCCTGGATTCATCTGCCTCCTGAGTCAATAAATTTCCTTTTTTTAACCTGCCAGCTTGGATTGAATTTTCTGCTTTCTTGCAAAAGAAAAAATGTCCCAATAACTTGCAAGCTCACAAAGGACTCCCATACACAATTTCCTTTGAGAAAGACAGGACAGATATCATTTCTATTTATTCCTAGGGCTCCCATAACAAAGTACCACAGACGAGGGGGCTGAACTAACAGAGGTTTATTCTCTCACACTGTGGCAGGCCAGAAGTCTGAAATCAAGGTATTGGCAGAGCCACGCTCCCTCTGAAGGTTCTGGGAATAAGTCTTTCTCCTCGCTTCAATGTCACCAGCAGTCCTTGGTGGTCCTTGGTTTGGCTTGTAGATGCATCTGATCTCTGCTTCCGTCTTTACATGTTACTCTCCTTGTGTAGCTGTCCCTGTGTCTCTTCTCCTCTTCCTGTAAGAATGCCAGTCACGTCGGATTAGGGCCCACCCTGATTAACTCGTCTTAGCTTGATCACATCTGCAAAGACCCTATTTCCAGATAGGTTACATTCACAGGCATCAAGGGCTAGGACATGACCATATTTTGAGGGGGGACAAAATTCAACCCATAATATTATTATTATTCCCGCTTTGCATTCTATATTTACATTTTACATAGCGAAGATTAAATGACTTACTCAGAATCATACAGTTAGTAGATTTTGGAGGAGTATTTTGATTTTAAGTTACATATTCTTAAATGGTGTGTGAAATATTTCAGCTTGAATTTTTTTAAGTGCATAATTTTTGGTGGTTGTTGTTAATCCTCACCTCAGGATATTTTTTTCATTGATTTTAGAAAGAGTGGAAGAGATGCAAGGGGAGAGAGAGAGAGACAGGAACATCAATGCGAGAGAGACACATCGATTGTTTGCCTCCAGCACGTGCCCTGACTGGGGCCGGGGATCAAACCTGAAACCTAGATACATGCCCTTGGCCGAGAATTGAACCCGTGACTCTTTGGCTCTCGGACCAATGCTCTAATCACTGAGCCACACCAGCCAGAGCTAAGTGCATAATTTATTGATAGATTTTATTACATCACTCATTATTTCTCTTAGACTGTGGAGATAGCACTACTCTTCATGGCTGAATGTGGTAAGTTTGGACTATGACTCATTCTCAGAATTACCTTCTGCTTGAGGTCCATTTGTGATCATTCTCTTGCACCAATAGCATCCAGAAAATGGAATCCACTCTTTTGTGTGGGGACCCTTAAGAGACAACTCACCACAAGCACACCTGAGCACCACAACGTACTGATGTCTTGCCAGGGCACCACACGTCCCAGCGGGACACCCACTGAACAGTGGGAGCACATCCGGGCCTCGGGGTGATGAAACATGACTGGGCGGTGCCATTGGCTGCCCCTCAGTTCAGGCCTCCCCAGGAGCTCTGGTGGGTGTTAGTCCCAATCAGAATATTTAACTTCATCAGGAAAAGGAATTAACATCTACACCAATAGGCAACTAGAATTCTAGAGAGATAGGAACCAACATTTCCTCATTTCCTCAACACTGAACCCAAGTAGAGCTCTGAGTTGGTGCATCATTCTTAGAGCCTTTATCTTTCCTTTTTTTAAAAAAAATATATATTATTGATTTTTTTACAGAGAGAAAGGGAGAGGGATAGAGAGTTGGAAACATCGATGAGAGAGAAA
>NW_005366075.1:1329342-1335602 GCF_000412655.1 Myotis brandtii | reverse complement strand
GCGAACGTTGGAGTCTGCAGCAAGCAAGCCTCCCTGCTCGCTTCAGTGCCTGGCTGCCGGCCGCCATCTTGGCTGACAGTTAATTTGCATATACTCACTGATTAGCCAATGAAAAGGGTAGCGGTCGTACGCCAATTACCATGTTTCTCTTTTATTAGTGTAGATATATATATATATTTTAGAGAGGAAAGGAGAGGGAGAGAGAGATAGAAACATCCAGGATGAGAGAAAATCATTGATCAGCTGCCTCCTGCATGCCCCCTACTGGGGACCGAGCCCGCAACCTGGGTATGTGCCCTTTTGGAAATTGAACCGTGACCTTCTGGTTCATAGGTCAATGCTCAACCACTGAGCCCATGCCTGCCAGGCTATCTTTCCTTTTAAGGATTGCACTCCTATGATTACAGAATACTTATTTTGTGTATCAAAAATTAAGCCCCAAGATGTAGCCAAATAAAACATTTAGGAATGCCCATGCTGATAATAAAAGCTTACACACAATAACTGATATTAGAGGAGAGGAAAAATTCCTAAAATACTGTTTATTTTAAAAAGGTAACCTATTTTCTGACTATTATATGTGAGTGTCATGTGCTTAAGAGCGAAATCAATTCAGGAAGAGGACAAGAGAAGCAGACAGTAGACCTAAAAGAGCATAATCATCTGGACACTCTGCAGCCCCTGCCCCTGAGCGGGACTTACCTCTGAGTTGCAGCTGGAGGAGAGGTATCTGACTATGTTTGCATCTGTGGCCTCCGATTCTCCCAGCATGGGGTGAAGGGAAAATTGGGAATCTGATAATATTTTTAAAAGCATAGAGTCCTGGGAAATATGACCAAAGAAAATTCATTGTATGTGGCATAGTTTTCCAAAAGTTCCCCCAAATGGCTCCTGCTTACCCCTCCAGTCCCATGTTTCCCTCCATCCTTCCCGACCTTTATCCTAAGGCTGTCCACCCATCTACAGACTCTATCTTTTGTTGCTGAGGATGACAAAACTTAGCACGATGTCTGGACCATAGAAGGCACACAGTAGATATTTGTGGGACAGGTAGCCGAATAAATGAAAACCTCACCGTAGAACTTGGATTGGATTCCCATCTGCTCTCTCTTATTTCCTTGTATCGGGAAGGGGAGGGTGTTGTGGTGGGAAATGATAACAGTAACTGACAATGTGAGGAGCATCACTTTCTGGGATAATTAGGACGTGTCCGAACTTCCCAGTCCAGTCTGGTAGGAGCTCCTCAATGCTCCTACCAGAAGGCTAAGGAGAGAGGAGCAGTAGGGGAGGGGTAGGCATGTGGAATCGTTGACTTCTAACAGGAACCCACGCGCCCACTCACACTTGACCATGGTTGAACATCTATATGGCAGCTGGCAATAAATGAGCTCACAAAGCCTTCTCCAAATCTTGAGTTTTACCCACATGGTATTCACACTAGAGAATTGTATGCGTCTCATTTCCCAGGGGCTCTGTGCAGGGAGAAGAGGAAAGCCCAGCTCCTCTGCTGCCACTGGGACAGGAACCCACGCGCCCACTCACACTTGACCATGGTTGAACATCTATATGGCAGCTGGCAATAAATGAGCTTACAAAGCCTTCTCCAAATCTTGAGTTTTACCCACATGGTATTCACACTAGAGAATTGTATTCGTCTCATTTCCCAGGGGCTCTGTGCAGGGAGAAGAGGAAAGCTCAGCTCCTCTGCTGCCGCTGGGACAACGACGCTGAGGTGGGACCGCACTCCAGAGGCCCCTGAGGATCAGGCTGAGCCTCCGCCACCCACGGGACTCCTGGCTCAGCTCCCTCCCTGGCGGTCCCACAGCCTCGAGAGCACTGCCTTATTGAATTCCCCACACAAACCCTCATCTCAGAGTGGTTTCTGGGGAACCTAAGCCCACGAGCACTTACAAAGTCGGGGGGTGGGAGGGGAGGGAGATAGAAACGTGGATGAAACGTGGTAACAATTCTCAAGACATTTTTCAACTAAGCTGAACTTGATTTAAAGTTGTACACGGCCCTAACCGGTTTGGCTCAGTGGATAGAGCGTCGGCCTGCGGACTTAAGGGTCCCAGGTTCGATTCCAGTCAAGGGCATGTACCTTGGTTGTGGGCACATCCCCAGTAGGGGGTGTGCAGAAGGCAGCTGATCGATGTTTCTCTTTCATCGATGTTTCTAATTCTCTATCCCTCTCCCTTCCTCTCTGTAAAAAATCAATAAAATATATATTAAAGTTGTACACGTATTTGTCGTCGGAAGGTCAACCTCCAATCGGTCTAGGAACAGTGCGATTACACGGACGGGCCTGGAACCGTGAGGACAGTCCTGATCCTATGGAAGCCGCCGGGCTCGTGCGTGGCAGTAGGTTTGACCGTTGGCCTTGCTTCACTAAATTAAACCCAAGCCAGCATTATCCATGTTTCAGTTTATTGGAGCCTCTGGCTTGAAGTGGCTTGATCAGTCATTCCTGACAAGCTCACAAGCACGCCGTTAGCCATCTTACGGCCATGAGCTTTGAGGTGGCGAGGTGGGTTCCCCTGGTTTTAGTTTTAATCTAACAAGACAAACAACGCTGGCCACACCAATTAAAACAAGCAAAGAGTTAACCTTCCGAATGACCACAGTCCAGATGGCAGCATGGAAGTCATCAGAGCCATTTAATCTTCCGGGAGATTTATCACTGCAGTCACCAAGCCTTTCATGTGGGTTTCTGCCACAAGTCCCCCTGCACACACACAGAAGGAGCCTGGAGTTCATGGCTATGACACAGCACATGAACACGGGTTTGTGCAATAAATAAGGCCCTTGAGGCAGAAGGGCTGCCAGGAGGACCATACAGCCTTTCCCTCAGGACTTGTGAAAAGAGCCATACTGGGGCAAGAACCTTCAGAGCTTTGGTGTTACTTCACATTACCCACTGCTTTGCTCTCTCTTCTCCCCTGTTTCTGTCCTCATCCTTAGCTCCTGCCAAGTGCCTCTTGTTAGCTATTACACGTCTCCTTTCCTCCGATTCTGCCTCAGATGTTTTCCCAAACTTTGTTCAAAGGCCTCAGTTTCCCCCCTCAAAAACCGTTCCTCAAGAATCATTTGCAACCAGAAGTCCTATGCTGTTTGTCCCATAATGGGGAGCAAAGGCCAGAAAGAAAGTCCCAGGTGTGTCACTGGGTCCCCTGGCACAGGGCATGCCCCTTGTCTGAACACTTCATTCTTGTCTCGGACGCCCTGAAAGCAAGCCCCAGAGCCCATTCTCTGTGCTCATGACAAAATGCCGTGGAAAACTGAATGTAGATCGTGCAACCACTTCATTTTCAATACAATGTATTTTTAGCTAAAGGAGGTATTCAGAGGAAAGCCATATCTTTAAAAAAAAGAGGAAATGTTTATAGAGTATCATGCTTGTCAAAGCGATTAAATAGTACATAAAGCCCTCAAAGAAATGTTCAAATGTAACTTGGATATGGTTTGAGTATCTGAATGAATTTGATCAAGGCTTCTTGTATATGAAATATAGCCTAAAACACATTACTCTTGAAAAAATGGAAGTTATTCAGATCTTTTGACAAAAATAATATAAATGCAGCCCCTTTAAAATAAAGCCAAAACTGCCACCCCTGAGGAACTGTCTTGAACGTCTCATGCCTCAAATCTTTGGGATGTTAAGACAGGGCAAAGCAGTCTCTGGGCTGGGACTAAAGCAACATTGTGCCGAAAAGAACTGCTTGCCTGGGTAACAAGAAAGCAGATATTATGACTACTGGATTTATGACTACGCGACTGAAAATTAAAAACATTATTTAGAATTAACCTCACTATGTTAGCTTATCTGCACCAATAGAAATGCCTTCTTTCTTTTGATGAAATTGTTCCCTTACCTTTCTCATAAACACCCATTGCCTTTGTCTCCTAATTGGAACACTGTTTGGGTTTCTGCCTGAATCGGTGCATCCTGCCTGAATTATTGATCTCAAACGCTTGCTGCTGCTCACTTTGAAAGGCCTTCTCCTTTTAGGCTAGCACTTTGATTTAAAATTGCTTCCACCGGCCACTGATTTAGTAATGTCATTTGCCATGTAATTCCAAACGACTTTACAGACTACAGAGCACAGAATTACCGTGTTAAAGGAGACTTCAGTCATCTTACATAAGCCAGACAGACTATATCGGTGGTTCTCAACCTTGGCTGCACATTAGAATCACCTGGGAATCTTTTTAAAATCCTGATTTCTGGGCCTCATCCTCCGGAAATTCTGTTTCTTTGTTATGGGGTTGGGCCACAAAATTAGTAACAAAACAGAATTTTTTCCAGAGGATGAGGCCCAGAAGTCAGGATTTTAAAAAGATTCCCAGGTGATTCTAATGTGCAGCCAAGATTGAGAAACACTGGACTATATAGAAAAATGTATCATTTCTTTTGGTCCAAGGACCTTGTTTCGGACACTTGTCATTTAAATGACAGGATTTAAGAGAACACAATGACATTTCTAGAAAACTGGTCCAGGGCTGATATCAAATGAAGGATTGATTTGTTGTTTCTACTCAATATAGTTCCATGGCACACATTGCTTGTTCCGTTTAGACATGTGATCTTAGGTTCCTTTACACCATCCAGGCAATCCGAGGCAAAATCGTCAGTCTCATTGTCTATTACTGCGTACCCAGCTGTCTCAGCCTTAGTGGCATAAAACAACAGCCGTCAGGTTATGCTTGTGGATTCTGTGGGTCAAGAATTCGGAAAGGACCCAGCAGAGATGGCTTGCCTCTGCCCTATGATGTCTGCAACCTCAGCTGGGAAGGCTTCTTCCCTGGCAAGGCTGGCCCCAGCGCTGGGCTGCTCAGAGCTGGCCTCACTCGGGCTGCGACCAGGACACCTACATGCGGCCTCTCTCTGTGGCCTGGGCTTCTCCCGGCATGGCTGACAGGTTCCGAGGGCCACACTCCAAGAGCGAGCATTCCAGAGCAAGGGTTTCAAGAGAGAGACGGAAGGAAGCTGTCTGGCCTTCTCTGACCTCGTCTTGAAACTCATGCAGCGTCACTTCTGTCGTACTTACTGTTTAAAGCACTCAAAGCCTACTCAGAATCCAGGGGAGGAGCCAATGAGGGGAGGGTTAGCGGATATGTGCCCATTTTTTAAACCCACCACTATTATGGTTTTGGCAAAGTGGAAAAAAACGTGAGTTGGACTTTGAATCCGGATTCCTTCATTTCTTAAGCGGGTGATCTTAGGCAAGTTACTTGACCTCTTCCTTCACGGTGCAGACACAGGCGGTGCTCAGTCACAGGGTTGCTAGGAATAGGCTCAAATCTATGTTCCTAAGTAGTCGGCTAATTCCAGTGCCCTCCTGTCTTTCTTAGCCACCTTCACCTCCTTCCTCAGGCAGGAGCATCCTCAAGCTCCCTCCCAGAATTCCGTCAAAATGTGCTCTCAAAGCCAGTGTTGAGGTGGAACCCCAGAGCGCCCCTCGGTGGCCGAGGACGGAACAGGTGGGCCACCTAGGGCCGCTGCACCAGCAGCCACCACACCACCCGCCGGGAAGCCCGCCCCTCTCCTGACTTGGTTAGAATGCTCAGTTGCCGTCTGGGGGGGCCTGCAGGAGGCATTGGCAGACATTCTCTAAGCCCTCAGGAATTTCCCTTTCCTTCAGGAAGTGAAATGGGATTCCACGTCAGGGGCCCACAGGATTTTCCCAAGTATTTGTTTCTGTTCTTTCTACTTCCCATCCCCACCTGGTGTCAAACCCGTTGAGGAAGGGGCGTCCCGAGAAGGTGATGGGCCCTTTGGGCCTGGCTTCTCCTGCCTGAGTTCTTTGGGCACATTACTCACCGCCGGAGCCAAAGAACACAGAATATCCCCCATGTGAGGGGTGGTCAGGACAGCCCCATATCCAACTGTGACGAAGGAACGCCACGCCGAGTTATTTCTTATTTATTGTCACTGTTACCATTCTTTGGCCACCTCGCTGGCCTCCCTCTGTCACTTCTGGTCTCGCCAGGCTCATCTCCACACAAGAGTCAGAGATCCTTCTAGAACAGTGGTCGGCAAACTCATTAGTCAACAGAGCCCAATATCAACAGTACAATGATTGAAATTTCTTTTGAGAGCCAAATTTTTTAAACTTAAACTATATAGGTAGGTACATTGTTATTAACCTACCTATATAGTTTAAGTACTGTTGATATTTGGCGCCTCCCCCGCCCCGCATATCCCGTGGCCCAACCGACTGACACCCCCCACTTCTTCTAACGCCACTTCTTCAAAATAG
>NW_005366075.1:1311168-1329252 GCF_000412655.1 Myotis brandtii | reverse complement strand
TGGTATTTTGTGGAAGAGCCACACTCAAGGGGCCAAAGAGCCGCATGTGGCTCGTGAGCCGCGGTTTGCCGACCACTAGAAGCATTTCAGGACAAACCACTCCCCTACTCAAAACCCGCTAATGGCTTCCTAATGCACTTGGAGTAAAGTCCCTACATGGCTCCCAAGGACATCCATGGGCAGCTGCCAGCATTTCTCAGACCTCACGTCCTGCCCTCCAGCCAGGCCGCTGCCACCTGCGCAGTGGCCAGGCCCTGAGCTAAGGAGCGCCACGCTTGGTTCCATGCTCTGCTGCTGCTGTTTTGAAGGTTGTAATGACGTTTGAACAAGGGACCCTGCATTTTCATTTCAGTTGCCTTTTGCATTGGACGCTGCAAATCATGTTGCGGGTCAACTCCAGCCACAGCCCCCGCGGCCTCAGGCAGGGCACTGCCTGCGCCTCCTCTCCATGGAGAAAGCTCACCTGTGACGTGACCACTGGGCTGGGACTCCTGGCTCCACTATGAGCCTCCTGCACCCCTCCACTCAGGTCCCCAGCAGAGAAACCTTCTGTGACCACCATGTCCCCGTGTCACCCCTCCCCATCCGTTGAAGCATTCCTTCCGAACACACGCCTCTTCCCAGGAACTCTATTGTGTATTTGCTTGGGTGCGACTGCTTCTTGTTTTCCCTGTGGAAGTGCCTCCAGGGCGGGGGCCACGCCTGGCTTGGCTTTTCTTTGTCCCTGAAGCCTAACAGCTTCCTGGCGCGTAGATGTTTCTCAGGAATCTCTGTTACCTTGTCCCTCGGGGAGGCCATGGGTGGTGCCCTTCTCGCCAGCAGCACATGCAATTCTATGAACTTGGTTAGAAGAAGAGGCCCTTGGCGATACATCGCTTTGCTTTCATGGCGGTTGCCTGGCTTTTCTCTGACTGCCGCGAACTCCGCTCATCTTAATGTCGCTGCCTTTTCCCCTCTTTCTCTGATTCTCAATGACTCTAGTTCTGTGCTTTGAACATTCAGGGCATGAAAAAGTTCAGATTAATTTTCTAACTTCAAAGAGAGAAACAAGTCCTAGGAAGTGCTAACCCCCTGAACTGGACCATCTCAGCTGGAGGGGACGGTGGCCACGCGTCCTGACTGCAGACCCGGTCCCCTGCCGTGACCCACACAGCAGCGCGGACACCAGAGCCCCCAGGCCCCTGAGACCAGCTAGCCCAGGCCGGTACCAGTTGGGGTTCTTTCAGGGAAGGAAGGTTTCAGGTTAGACACGGAAAGGAGGGGGGGTGGGGGCGGGGAAACCGTAAAAGTTTCAGGGAAGGAAGGTTTCAGGTTAGACACGGAAAGGGGGGTGGGGCGGGGAAACCGTAAAATGTATACTTGAATTATTCTGGCTCCTGAGAAGGAAATTAACTTCTTGAAATTACAAAACTGTTTAGTAGGCCAGGTGCAAAACTTCACATTTTCTGACTCTCTCTTTGAGGTTAAATGTCCTTTAATTGAAGCAATAATCATTGACATTTAAATTTCCAATATAGCTTGGTATTCATACCATTCTTGGTGTTCATTTTAAATGAATTTGTCTATCATGGCTCATTTCAGGGTCTTTTAGTCAAAACCTGTGCTCTCCCTGCATTGTGGGCACTAGTGGCCCAGAATGCCAGGAAGACAGCGAGCAGATGGCAGGTGCCAGCCGCCAGGCTGCACACCAGGGGTTCAGCAAGGCGCAGGGGGAGCCCAGTCCCAGCACGGCGCCCGGCCGAGGCCTGGGGTCTCACATCTTCTGATTCCTAGTCTTTTTGCGCCTGGGTGAAGAGAAACGGATTAATTGTAATCTTAGGTTCTTGACATACTCTCACCAGTGGTCCATGCATGCCCGTCTATGGTTTATATGCAGATTTGTTGGTTTTTAATAATTGTATCAACTCCTATGAACCACCCAGCTCAGAAACTAGAACACTGATGTCCTAACAGACAGCTGGGTGGTCCCGGGCCTCCCAAACCCCAAACCTAGGGTAACCATGGAGTCTTGGGTTGCTTACTTCCTTTGCTTTCAAACAAATATCCTTTTTTAAATCTATGACATTCCTGTATGTGTTCTCAAAAAGCATGTGTAGTTGGGTTGTCCTTAGCTGTCTGTGTACAAAGGTATGGTGTTGAGGGTAATCTCTCAGGACTGCTCACGTGGTGGGGCGAGCCCGCAACCAGGAGTGGGCTCAGGCCCTGAAATGCCCCACCGACTGAGGCCTGCGGCCCCTCCTCCCTCCGCAGAGGGAGCTGATAGCACCAGGACACACGAGCCTCTTCCTGGGCTGGCTTCTCCTCCGGAGCCCACCTGTGCTCTGGGCAGGGCTCCCAGCCACCCACTTTGCAAGGCTGCTCACTCCCCCACCTGTACAAACACAGGGCTTCCTGTCACCACGTGGCCGGAGCAGTGCAAGGCTGCAGCCTCGGAGCCTCGCGTTTTAAATTTCCTGATGGGAACGATGGTAGGCCTGGAACACAGCTGTGCTCCCAGGGGCCGCGGCACAGCGTAATTCAATTGTGCCTTTATGATTCCTGTCTTGTCCTTCACAATTTCCCACAAACCTGACACATGTTTCTCTACTCACTTTCCATCTCACGGCGATCACAAGACTTGGCTCTCGGGGAGACTCTTGCAGCACCGAATGGTTTTTACTCCTCAAATCCCAGTGGCGATCAGAAGGTACTGAGCTACTCATGACACCACAGTACAGCATAAGAACACGAAGGTGGCAGGGAGAACCCAGCCCTAAGTAGAGTCCCTTCTTTGTGCTGTCACTGCTATGATCTATCATGATTAAAAACAAGAGGCTGCCCGGCTGGTGTGGCTCAGTGGGTTGAGCGTCGACCTATGAACCAGGAGGTCACAGTTCAATTCCCGGTCAGGGCACATGCCCGGGTTGTGGGCTCGATCCCCAGTAGGGGGCGTGCAGGAGGCAGCCAATCAATGAGTCTCTCTCATCATTGATGTTTCTCTTTCTCTCCCTCTCCCTTCCTCTCTGAAATCAATAAAAATATATTAAAAAACAACAAGAGGCTGATGTGTAATAGTAGAAAGAACATGGACTTTGACCTTAGGAAAAAAAAAATGAGTTTAAATCCCACCTGTGTCATTTGCCCATTATGTGACCTTGGACCTCTCAGAGTGAGTTTTCTGATCTGTAAGATGGAGCCGATACTACTCCCCAGGGAGCTGTGAAAGGTACCTGGAAGAAGGGGAGCAGTGGCGAGGCCCACAAACCTGGAGCGCAGGCTACGGCCCAGGTGCTTAATAACTGGTAGCTCTAGGCCAGGCTCTCACTGCCTCCCCCCCGCCCCCTAGTCCCTCACTCCCAAGCCTCACCCCCTTCCACTCTGATCTGTCACACATCATGGTCAGATGAGTCATCCCAAAGCAGCGATTGTATGTATCACATTTCCTCCCTCCTGAACCAACCCCACAGCCCGCACAACAGCAGAAACCTTCTGTGGTTTCTCAATGCCTTCAAGATGTCCAAACTCCTTAAGTTGGCATTTCAGCTCGACCACAGTTTAGAATCGGTTTACCCCTTCACAGTGGTCTTCGTCATTCCCACACCTGCGTCCTACATCTTGGGCAACTGGTTGCTCTGACTCTGCCAGATCCACGTCAGGTCCGGCCGTCTCCACCCCCGCTCCCTCCGTCACACTGTGCGCCCCTGCACAGACTGCTCGCCTCCTTTTTAATTGGTGCACCCTCTGTCCTCTCGATTTGCGGTGTAAGTCCCCAGCTCGCCACCGCCCTGCTTCCCACTGGCGATTTAATGCCAATCACCTTGCTTTGTCATTAGTCAGCTGTGTCTGCGGCAGCCAGCACCTGGCACAGGTTCTGTAGATGTGCATAAATGCCTGGTGCGGAATGCAAATATAAAAGCACAGATTTCAAAACATTTCCCTGTATAAATGCCTTCATAAACAACTGGAATTCAACTCATAAGGATTTCCTTCCCCAGATTTTGAAATATCAAGAGCCAGATTGAAATGATCAAGCACTGAGTTTGTGTATTGCTGTTGGTGCATGTGTGTATGTGCGTGTGCACGTGTGTGTGCCTGTGTGTGTGCATGTGTGTGTGTGTGCATGTGGGCATGTGTTAGGGAGATACATTGAGTGTGTTAGCTTCAATTCAGCCCTGGGGGAAATAGTTCTCTTCACTCCCCCTTACTTGGCTACTCTCAGCTGATAATCTTTCACCAGAGCATGTTGGTGGTTCAAGCATCCCAAATCACACAGGAATTTAGGAAAGACAACTAAAGAGAGAATGAGCCTGACAGTTGTTGACCAGGTTTTGCCCATTTGGGGTTTTCCCCAGCCTCCCTGCACGGTTTAATCTATAATAATAAAATCGTAATATGCTAATTAGACCAGATGTCCGTCTGGACGACCTTCCAGACAAAGCCGGGGCTTCGAGGGAAGCCCGGGTTCCGGGTGCCAGAGGGAAGCCGGTGCCGGCAGCCAGGGGAAGGCAGGCCTATTCTTGCATGAATTTCGTGCATCGGGCCTCTAGTCTTGTAATAAAATGTGCCAAGTTGAGTTGTCTTTCCAGAATTCCCGGGCAGTGGGGAAGGGGGTGCTCTGGCTGTGTTGGCGGTAAAAGGACATTGAGGACGGGGACTTTCTTTAAGCTCTAAACTTGATTGTTTAGATTCTAGGCATTCTCGGCCAGAGTTATGCCTAAAGCTGAACCTGGACAAAGACCACAAGATTATGCACTGGTACCTCACCCAAAATATTTGGGGATTCGGTCAAACTGAAGGTGAAGCTTGAACAATACTGAATTGGAGCAATGGAACAGACTAGAGTTAGTGGCTTTTTAGGAGGCTACTAAATGGCATCCATTGTTCTGCCTAATGTAGGAAACGCTTGCTGAACTCAGAGCGGGAGCTAGTCACCCAGCGTGGAGATGCCCAGTCTCTCCATGTGCAGAGGCTGCGTGCATTCTCCGGAGAAAGCCGCCACAGGAACCCTTGTGGAGGGAACCGTGGGGGAGACAGGCTATGTCATGCCGCCACGGTACCCGTGAGCCCGGTGAAGGGTTCAGACTTGCATAGCAATCACAGTTATAGAACTGGTACTGGTGGCAGATCAAACACACACAGCAGGCTTAGTGAGCAACAGTCCAGACGGAGCCCGTCACAGAGCTCGGGACTGGTTCTTCAAGGAGATGGAACTGATTGCGCCCCGAGTGCCTTTGACCGTATTGAGAGGAGATCACACAACTGGGAGGGTGTTTAGGTTTGAATTCATGTACGCCTTTGACCGTATTGAGAGGAGATCACACAACTGGGAGAGTGAATTCATGTGCATCAGTGGGAATCTAAGAAAATGGAAAAACAAGTGTCTCAGTATGATCCCAGCGGAAGGAAGATGTTAGTCAAGAGAAGGAAAGCTTCCTCAGTGCACGCGGAGCCAGTTGCTTATGCTGCTTGCATCGTCACAATTACAGAAACGCTAAATAGCAATCAAATGAAAACGTCACTATTTTTGAAGAATGAAGGGGTTGGCAGCAAGTGCCCAGGGGCATGATGAGAGTGGCAGAGAAGGGAAAAGAGTGGCACATTCATCTTCCAAATCGGAAACGCGGGAACAATGCCTAAACATGAGGTATCGGGGGCAAAGCCTGGTGTTTAGGCATGCGATGCTTGCTTCTGGAGAAAGAAAGAGAGTGTGTGTGTATGTGTGTGTGTGTGTGTGCGGGGGGGGGGCATCTTTTTTTCAGATATATGAATGAAAGTACAGGCTAAGCTGCTTTAACAAAAGACCCCAAAATACTGAGGCTTAAATGAGATAGGTATATATTTCTCTTGTTTGATATGGTCCAGAGAGAAGCAATCTGGGTTGGAAGGTCGGCTCTATGGCCCTGAAAATGTGGCCTCCATATCTGGGACCAAGGCAGCCATTCTAGTTCTTGTCCTCACAGCCAATGGGAAGGGGGAACGGGTCCGGGGAGCACAGGTGTCTACCTTGGCAGGAACACGCTCCAGAAGTGGCATGCATCCATTGGCCAGATTGGGGGTACATGGCTTCACTAAGCTGCAAGGGAGGCTGGGAAATGCAGTGATTAGCTGCTGGCTGTGTGCTCAGCTGAAGTCCGGAAGTCCTGTTATTAAAGAAGACAAGAACGGATGTCAGTGCTCAACCGGCACCTCTGCTAAATGCGCTCTGTAGAATTATTTCATTCTTTCAACTAGATGCATATGTAGCTTCAATTCAAATAGAACTACATTTAAGACATAGTGTCTAATGATGACCTTCTGAACAATAGAAGAAGTGATCGAAACTTGGAGACAAGCGTCCTAAAGCAGAATGCAGGCACCCCGGAGTGGCTAGCGCCGGCCGTGTAGACGCTCTAGGCCTGGGTGGTGCTGCACACCGAGTCCCTCTTCTTCAGAACACCCCCAGCTCCCTTTCTCCTCTGGGCACGCTGCATATGCTGCAGGGATGTGTGGACCCCTTGTGAACCTGTGGTTTTAGAGTCAATTATTCCAAAAGAGCAAGACTCCGAGATGGAGATTACCAGGTGGGAGGTTTATTGGGGAGCGTTCTTGGGATCAACATCTGTGGGCAAAGGGAAAGGAGCAGGATGGGGCAGGGAGAAAAGCTAGCTGTTCTGGAGCTGAGATGGACCTTCAGATGTGTGGTGACAAGGGGGCCAGAACTTTATATCCGGGTACTTCTCAGTCTTTACATGCAAACTGCCCCCAAGACTAGCGGTCTTGGAGTGTAACCTGGGATGAAGCAGCTGGCATAAGCCTGGGCAATTCCCAGAGGGGGCTGACTGAGGCTCCCCTCCAACAGAGCTCCCAGGGGTTCAGGGAGCAAGTCTTTGAAGCGGGGTCTGGACACTGCATCCCAGCATCTGCTGCATCTGGATCCAGGTAGCCTGCTCTGGGTCTCGGTAAATTCAATCATTTGAATTTGGATTCCAGATGTGGTGGCTCTTGTATTTCTCTACAGGAGAACTTCAGTGGTAGTAACTTCATTAGGTTGTTAGAGGGTTAGGTTAGGAGGTGCTACGGGGGTTGTGTGGAAGTTGCATGAACACAGCAAGCATCCTGTTTGACGTAGGCTATATTTTTACTGGAGGCAACTTTAGTATAGATGTTGAGGATAGAAGAGAAAAATATCTAGGCAAACCAGATGATAACATGCTTACACTTTACTGTCATCTATGCCTTAGTGTGATTAATCAACAGCCGTGGGTTTACATGTAAAGAACTCTTATCTCCATCTGCCCCTGAGGGTTTACTAGTTATCGCAGGGAGTGTTAGAAGTAAGTCTTCACTAGAGAAAGGAATGGTGCTAAGTCTTCTAAGATTTCCACGGGCACCTCCTTCCTTGGTCTGGCAAACCCAGCGCCCAACACATTTGGAATGTTGCGCTTGGCACAGAATTCTGTCCGGTGGCCCCACCTAATGGAGGGCAGCCTCTGTCATCTCTGTCGCCTGATCCTAATGTCAAAATTGTGTTGTGAGCATATCAAACTGAACATTTCCTGGAAGGAGCTGGTAGCGTACCAAAAAAGACAAGAGGATGTGGAAAACAGTCGAATAAGTATTTTTGTGCTTGTCTGGTAATCCATGTTTGTGTGTATGTGGCAGAATTTTGTCTGAGACTTGCTTTCATTTAAACATTGTCCTAGTGATTAGGTTATATGGGGAAGGAACAGAGACCATTGACAACCAGAGACCATTAACAACTACAACATTTTTAAAAGAATCTCACGATTGTCAATAACTAAATCAACTTAGAGCAGCGGTTCTCAACCTGTGGGTCGCGACCTCTTTGGGGGTCAAACGACCCTTTCACAGGGGTCGCCTAAGACCATCGGAAAACATATATAATTACATATTGTTTTTGTGATTAATCACTATGCTTTAATTATGTTCAATTTGTAACAATGAAATTGGGGGTCACCACAACATGAGGAACTGTATTAAAGGGTCACGGCATTAGGAAGGTTGAGAACCACTGACTTAGAGGCTAAGGGAGTGAATCATGCCTTATCTAATTGATGACTAAATGTTCCAACAGTTAAACTGAAAAGTAACGGTACCTGAAATAAATGTGGCTATGCCATTGGTTTACTGCCATGATTGATCATAAAAATAAACTGCCCTGCCATAGAAACTTAGTGCATAATACATGATAATGATAACAAAGTAATGTAACTTGATTCTTCTAGATAATTCATTTTCAGTTACATGGTCTCTACTACTGGACTTGGCCTTGGGCAGGGTCAGTACATGGCTCGGGCACTAGAATAAAGTGTTTCATGTGCCTGTGGAAGATCCCTGGGTTTCACTCTCAGGTGTGGAAATTAAGAGGATTCTAATGGGAGAACATAACAAAAATAAATCCAAAGTCTAGGCTTGGCAGATGTAGTTTGGAGAAGAGGCGGCTTGGGCAATGCAGATAGACAAAGCATGCCATGTAAATATTGAATACAAGAGGCTTAAAGAGAGACAGAAGAGAAAGAATCATGGACAGTTTGGTAGGAATCTGCAACTCCTGGAGTTAGATCAGATTCCCCACTGCTCCTCCACACAGACCCTCCAAGGGCGGCCCACACATTCACATGTTGGCTCATGACTCTGATAGCCCTTCGGAATGCTCACAAGCCCTCACCACCCTTCAACCATCCCTTCCTTCTGTGCAAAAAGACGATTCCTCCAGCTCTGTTGGCCAACGGCGATCCCCTTGTTGGAACTCCCTTAATTTTGCCACTTACACATTAAATGCTTTTCCTTTTTGAGATCCGAAGTCCCATGGAAACTTGCAGCCTTTACTTCAGGGGTGGGAACCTTTTTTCTTCCGAGGGCCATTGGGTATTTATAACATCATTCACAGGCCATACAAAATTACCAGCTTAAAAATTAGCCTGCTGTATTTGGTCAAACATTTAATTAACTCACCCCTAATGCCTTGGTAGGGCCAGACCAAGTGATTTCATGAGCCTTATATGGCCCACAAGATGGACATTCCCCACCCCTGCTTTGCCTCATCTGTCTAAGCTATCTCTGTTACCGTTATAATTAGCTAGTTATTAATGGTAATAATAGGAAAGGAGCAAGGGAAGGCCAGACATTACAAGCATGGCCATCTGGGCAGCTTCAATTTCATGCTCCCAGGGAACCACCGGTCCATTCCCTGCAGATCACTTGGGGAAGGGGTCCAACTAAGGGGAGATGGACACCTGTGCAGTGAAGTTGGGGTGATGTGTGGAAGGTGCTTGCCTGTCAGTCTAACCGAGAACAAATATAATTGGCTAGAGGGGGTGGAGCCACTGCAAGCACGCTAAATCTTAGAAGGCTGAAATCCCTAGACAAGGAATTCTTGCTCTCTTGTTCCTCTGGCTTTGCTCCTGCTTCCTTGCACTCACCTGTGTGGCCCTAGAAGCTGTGTGGCCCTAGAAGCCATGGGTCATGTGACACAGGACACAATAGACTGCAGCTGGGAACACAAGCTAACCTCGCCAGACGCTGCACTGGACTGTGCAACTATGGAACAGAGGCTCTGGGCAGTGCCCTTGATCTGAGCCCTGCTGAAGATGAAACGGGACTTTCCCCATGACGGGATGGAGGGAGGTGAGACCTTGGAAGCTCAGGGGTGTAATTCCATGCAAATAAATATCACTCATTCTCCCGCGTGAGTCTCAGAAAATTCCGTTTCTTGTGACATTGTAAAAAGCCTACTTCCACCAGCAATAGGTGAGAATACAGAGGACACCCCACCAATAACATCTCTACGGACCCAGCACAGAGCTGAGAAGCAGGAGGTCCTCCGTATGCTCTGGCTAAGTCTGAGGGGCTGGAAACTCAGAAGACGTGGGTGGCTGGGCAAGGAGCAGCCAGGCTAAGGCCAACTGGAGAGGCATTCAAATAATTTTTTAGAAAAACTCTGTTAGCAAAATAAGACTGTGGTAGCTCTGCATGCATAAGGTTTATAACTCCTGGCCTTTAAGTGATTAGTGTGGAGGAGAGAAAATAAGTTTCATTCTACCCTTCTGAGTTCTTCCTGCTGGTCTAATAATCACATGAGTCTGTTTAACAAGAGAAAATACCCAAATTTATTATGTATGTACATATGGGGGCTCCATAAGAATATGAGGCCCAAGAACAGATAGGTGAGTTGAGGTGTATAGGCCATCTTGAGCTAAGGAGAAAGAGGGCTGGTGGTTTGGACTTCAACAGGCAGGAAGGCAATTCACAGGTAGATAACAAGGAGAAAACATGGTAAACAAATTCTTACTGGGCTTTCTGGCCCCCCCAGAAACCAGGGAGTCCAACAAACAGGTTCTAGGCTCCTGCCTGCCCGCCACACCTAGTTCACATCATGCTAAGGTGATAGCTCCATTTAAGCAGGGTTTTCTGTCTGAATTCCTTTAGGCAGCTAAGGGCGGGGGGGCGAGGGGGAGGGTAAAATAACCAGGTCAAAATAATCAGTCTCCCAAAAATACATATTTTGGTGGCAAACTCTGCTCCCCCTCATCAGCAAGCAATTCTGGCTCCCTATGTGGGGAAGGTAAATTTGTGAATGGAACATGGGAGAAGCATGATCTGCTCCATCCTGGACTTCCCCTCTTAACCAAGCTGGTTTCTGGGCAAAGGGACCACCCCAGCAAGCCACATTCGGCTGTGCACAGGCATCTCACATGAAGGGGCCATTATTCTCTGGGAAGCGGTGTTCTCAGTTCTTGCCCTGACTCTGAGCCCACCACCTCTTTTCCCTCTGGAGTCGAGCCAGGCCTCAGGCACGGTCTGCGGGGCAGCTGTGAAGGTGGGTGTTGGTGGGCAGGTGGGCAAAAGATGGAAATCAGTGAGGCTTTCTTTCGGTGCAGTGCTGTTTGGAAGCGGAAACGGGTTTGCTCCTTCCCTAAGGATTTGGAGTGGGGATACTGGCATTTGGCAGGATAGAAAGATCTAGATCAAAAGCCAGTTGAGCTCAAAGATAGAAATATCTTTCTTCTGAAAGAAGGCTTAAATATGGAGACATATCCTCAAAGATGTGGGGAAATAGGAGTCCGTATACTTAGTGAAAACAGGGACTAAAAGATAATAAAAGATGAACACAAATTCTTACAATTTGCTGTTTTGAAGATGCTCATCGAAAAATAAGGTCATGTCTGACTCTTGCTAACAACAGCCCTTTTGGGGCCAGGAGACGTGGAGCAGAATGAATTCAGAAAGATATTTCTCTAAACTGAAAACCATTACTCACTACTCCGCTGCCAAGGCCATTGAGAGCGGCTGCAGGACTGTTTACATACAAGGACACACAGGGACAAAAGGTCACGGGAGGTAAGCAGGCCTGGAGGCCCAACGTCAAAAGACAATAAACACACCAACTTTCAAGAGTCTTAAAGAAGCACAATTGGGCCAAACAAATTCCCACTTCAGATGCAGATTCACAACATCCTGTAGCTGCTGGAAATAGGACTTGGGCAAGAGCTGGTTCAAACGGAAGTAATATTGAGTTTATCACGGCCGAAACAGGCACCAGAGGATTAGAGCCTGGAACAGTACCTCGAATGCGTCCTCTGGACTAGAATGAAGACTGAACTGGCATTGAGGAGAGGGGTCAAATTTGGGGACAAGGTTCCGAGGAGATCCATAAGAACACAGAGAGAGGAAAACCTTTCCCAGAAAATTTATGAAATGTAATGAGTGGCCAGTCCGCTATGATAGAGAGAATGTTCAGGGATATGATGAGTAGTAGTTTCGAGGTCAGGGTGTAGACCAAGGATCCTCAAACTACCGCCCGTGGGCCACATGCAAATACAAATATTGTATTTGTTCCCGTTTTGTTTTTTTACTTCAAAATAAGATATGTGCAGTGTGCATAGGAATTTGTTCATAGTTTTTTTTTGAACTATAGTCCGGCCCTCCAACGGTATGAGAGACAGTGAACTGGCCCCCTGTTTAAAAAGTTTGAGGACCCCTGGTGTAGACTCTCAACTATGACCTGAACAGGTATTTTGTCAGCATATATTTGGGTATCTTTCATTGAAATGCATCTGTAACAAAAGTCAACACCTGCAAAAAATTGTTAAAATATTCTCTCTGGAAATAAAGTTTTGTTCCAAAGTGGACTGCACAGCAAGCTGCCTGAATAAATGTGGTGGACCTGGCACACTGTGAGGCATCAGTGGTAGGAAGAGAACGCCTTCAAATCCCCAGGACTCTGAGAAAAGGTACAGAATCCGTGGCTTCGTGGAAGCCCAGTGGTCCTGCCCAGTGCACATCTCTTACCACCAGGCAGTAAAGTTCTCCATAAGTTACCAATGCAAATCTAGTTCACTTCCTTCTGATGAGCAATTATAGCAACTTGACTTTGAAATTCAACTTCAAGGAAAACAGAAAAGTATTTTCAGTCAGAGAAAAACTTCAAGCTGAGTGGAAATCACTCCGCAGGTCCTGTGGAATGTAGACTGGAACTACTTTTGAGGAGATCATTAATTTTGTGGAAGTGATACACACCAGAATCAACCTCCATCCGACTTCATAATCAGCGAGCCAGCAAGTCCCAGGGGAGTGCGAGTGCTTGGCGTTCTGGGTGGTGCTGTGTGAGGTTCTGAGAGAGGAGAGTGGTGCTCACTGTGTATGAATTAAATGTTAGGGCTGGGTTCAAGCAGTCTTAACCACAGAATCGAAACTATCAGGCCACGGGGAGGAAATGCTGAATGACTTAAACAACTACTTCATGAAAGCAAAGCATCCACCACTTCTTCCACTGTCCCCTTAAGAAATGTGGCAAATGATACCTTTTGTTGTTGTTAATCCTCACCTGAGGACAATTTTCCATTGATTTATAGAGAATGGAAGCGAGGGGGAGAGACAAAGAGAGAGAAACATCCATGTGAGAGGGATGCATTGATTGCCTCTGGCATGTGCCCGACTGGGGCCTGGGATTGAGCCTGCAACCAGGATATGTACCCTTGACGGGAATCGAACCCGGGACCCTTCAGTCCATGGGTGGACACTGTATCCACTGAGCCAAACTAGCTAGGGCAGCAAATGGTATCTTTGAGAAAAATCTTTAAACTTAACAAATGTTTCTGAACAATACGTGTGCTATAAAAAACACCCACTGGAAAATGCATTTTGTCTATAGCTTATTCACGTTATGTAATTTTCATTAAATCATTATTCATTAATTTTTTTCAAAATTTTCTCTCTGGTATTCTTTTCTCAAGCCCTAATTCTAGTTTATCACGCTTTGAAACAACTTCCTCTCCCCACACTCAGCTACCTTCCAGCACCTACTTTTAGGAATTTAACTAATACACTTAAAAAAATTGTCAAGCTCAAAAAGGATCTTCAATCAGCATTTTGTAAAATTTAAAAAGAAAAGAAACCCTGGATACTACTTAAATGGCAATTAATAAGGGCTACTAAAATATATTGTGAATATATTGGATTTATGTAGCACCCAACAGGATTGGAGGCTATGCAGCTGTTAAAAGGAATGAGATGGACGTATTTGTGTTAACACAGGAAGTTCTTCAAGACACAGGAAAGTTTTCTTGCACAAGCATCATACCTGTTAGACTAGAAGAGCTTGATTTATGATTTATGAGTTATTTTAATGAAACAATTAAACTTTGAAATTGAACCACCTTACTTGTTGCTGTTAGGACTATATTCCTATCATTGCAGCTTTAAAAAATAACATTTGTTGGTTTTTTTAAAAATACATAAAATGATAACGCACTAATGTTCTATAGCCTCACCACATAGATGATCTCTGATAATGTGCTTTTCAAAGTTAATTCATGTCCATAATGAAAAATTCAAGAAGTACAGAATGAAAGTAATATTCCACTTCCTCACCTAGCCATTCTCACCCTTATTACCAGCAGCTTTTGTAGTCCTTTCAGAAAACATTTTTGCTCATACGTCAAAATGTGCATTGAACAGACACACACACACATTTTAAATTTTTTAATAGAGGGGATCATATAATCAACAGCCACTGCCTGATATGGCTTACTGTCACATGATAAGATGTCTTGAAGAACTTGCTGTGTTAGAGCAAATAGGTCCATCTCATTCCTTTTAATGCTGCATAGCATCCAATCCTGTTGGACACAACATAAACCCAATCTATCCCACAATATATTTTAGTGGCCCTTATTAATTGGCATTTAAGTAGTGTCCAGGCTTTGTGTGTTTTTTTGTTTGTTTTTAATTTTACAGAATGCTGATTGAAGATCCTTTTAGAGCTTGGCTTTTTTTTTTTTTTTTTAGTGTATTAGTCAATGAAATTCCTAAAAGTAGAATTTTTTTAAACTAAGTTTTCTCTTTTAATCTATTCTAACCATTTATGTTGCCTATAATTTAGAAAGGGGAAAGCTTTCTAACATCACTTGGGGAGGGAAAACAAATGGGAAACATCAGGGACACCCAGCAGAGTGGCCCCGCTGCCTTGATTCATTTCACGTTCGAGTGTGGAGGTGCGCGTCGTGCGGACACGCTTGGGAGGGGGCATAACAATGCCCTACTCCCTCCGGAAGAACACTGTGAGGCTGGCCTCTCCCACTTACCAGGCCTGCAGGGAGGACATTAAGAAATATGATCATTTAAAAATCACTGATACCTGATCAAACCTTTGTGATTAAGTCCTGCTGCCGACTGTCTTATCAGCTACACTAAACACACAAAGCTGCTGGAGGGAACATCTACCTCGGGTCTCTCTCTCCGGTGAGCCATACTGAAAGCTGTTAGAGCCGGGCTGGAATCACTAGAGAAGACTCCCTGGATAAAATAACTCACCCTGCATAGCCCCAGCCATGTATGCTTTTACCCAACTTAGATGTTGTAGAAGAGAAGCCAGTTTTCAAATCTTGCTTTCATTAAATGCAGAATGTTCATCCTACTGGAAAAAACTCAGCTCCTCTTGCCAGCATTAGCAGCCAGACCAGTCTTTCTGCAGATCAGCACCGTTTGACAGATTGAAATGATGCCTAAGTCACTGGGGTTTGGGAGAGGTTGGAGACCGTGTCCTTAAAAAGAACAACATTGCCAAGGTAAGTTGGATTAGACGTTTCGTTTTAGGGAAAAGAGAAACTTTCCTGAGCGAGGCTAGACTTGCTCCACAAATCAAGGCAGACAAATGTCCACAGGGCCTTGTGGTGACGTTTCTAGAGGAGTGACCTCAACCCCCTGAGCCTTTGCTGTCCCTCCTTGTCCCCATGGGCTGTACCTGGGAGAGAGGCCCCGTGCTCACGGAGGCAATGCCAGCCTATTTGTGGGCACAAGTGGGCTCCCCAGCTGATTGTCTTTAGGACATTGCTGGGAGTTTAAGGAAACAGACACTTCATGAGTTCCTTTCATTTAATCATGAATAGGACCCATTCTTCCATAGTTTTTCTGTACTTTAGTAAATGATAGTCAGAATTGGGGTGGATTTAAAAAGCAGGCAAAAGCTATGGTCAGTAATATATTTCTGCCCTGAAAATTTTGTACTGAAAATTATGTATTTATCTCAAAAAACTAACAGGAATAAAAATCAAAACAAATGGAAAATTGTAGAAATAGATGGAATACCTATGAATGAGAACAGAATAAATCTGAGTTTTTATATGTGTTGTTCCATTTTATTCACTAAATCCTTTTAACAAATATTTCTGAGCACTTAAGCACCAGACTCTTCTAGATACAGGTATACAGAGATTTTACACCATAAATAGTTCAAGTAATGTTTCGGGTTTTAAATGGTTCCCATCACAGTTGGCTGAGCAAATAGTGCAAATATAGGGCAAAGATATACCAGATAAATGCTAAGGAAAACAAGTTGAGTTGTGAAATCCTATATAATAAAGAAGTGATATGCAAATTGACCATCATTCCAACACACAAGATGGCCGCCCCCATGTGGTCAAAGATGGCCAGGAGGGGAGGGCAGTTGTGGGTGATCAGGCCACCAGGGGAGGGCAGTTGTGGGTGACCAGGCCTGTAGGGGAGACCAGTTAGGGGTGACCGGGCCAGCAGGGGAGGGCAGTTAGGGGCAATTGGGCTGGCAAGGGAGGGCAGTTACAGGTGACTGGGCCAGCAGGGGAGGGCAGTGCAGGGGAGGGAGAGCCAGGCCTGCAGGGGAGGTCAGTGGGAGGGACCAGGCCTACAGGGGAGGACAGTTAGGGAGACCAGGCCTGCAGGGGAGGGTAGTGGGAGGGACCAGGCCTGCAGGGGAGGACAGTTGGGGAGACCAGGCCTGCAGGGGAGGGCAGTTGGGGGGGGGACAGGCCTGCAGGGGAGGGCAGTTGGGCGTGACCAGGCCAGCAGGGGAGGGCAGTTAGGGGCAATAGGGCCAGCAGGCAGGTGAGCAGTTGGGAGCCAGCAGTCCTGGATTGTGAGAGGTGTGTCCGACTGCCCGTTTAGGCCCGATCCTACGGGCCTAAACGGGCAGTCAGACATCCCTCAAGGGGTCCCAGATTGGAGAGGATGCAGGCTGGGCTGAGGGACACCCCCCTCCCCCGCTGCGTGCACGAATTTCGTGCACTGGGCCTCTAGTATTATATAAAATGAGTATTTCTAGAATAAAAAAAAATAAATGCCTTCTTGGTTATTATAAAAGATATACTTTTTTCGAATTTCGTGCACTGGGCCTCTAGTATTATATAAAATAAGTATTTCTAGAATCAAAAAAAAATAAATGCCTTCTTGGTTATTATAAAAGAATATACTTTTTTCCCAAAATCCAAGAAATATTTATAAAATTAAACACATATTAGGTACATACACCTCAATAAATGTAAAAAATATTTTAAAATGCAGATCATATTTCCTGATCTCAGTTTTGGGAGAGGGTGCAGGGGGTGCTGATATCACTAAAAAAGGAAAGAAGAAAGGAAGAAAGAAAGGAAGAAAGAAAGAGAAAGAAAGCCAAAGCTCATACAACCGTGTGAACCTCTGGATCAAACCATATCTGAAGACAATTCAAGTTTGGAATTTTGATTATTTCTACCAGAAACCCTTTACCACTCTTTTCCTAAACCATATTTCTGATACTCACAACAAAAATATTCTAATATTATTATCTGGCAATTTTATACTTGGCCTTATTAAAAATCAAGTAATGAAATAAAGATATTTTCAGACCAAATTTAGCACTCATACAACCTTTTTCAGGCAGTCATACTTAGGAATGAGCAACACCAGGACCTGAGACACAGTGAATTGAACCCAGGACAATGACAAAAGGAAGTTCCAGAATCCAGCTGTGCAGTAAAAATACAAAAACAATCAGTGTGGGGGAGCTAGGTATTCAGGAAGGAGGTATCCTGGAAAGGAGATTTCATACATTTGATAGTATTCTTTAGAGAATGGAAAAATATTTTAAAAGGCAACAATGCCAGAATAAATAAGCAAATAGAGCCCTAGCTGGTTTGGCTCAGTGGATAGAGCGTCAACCTACAGACTGAAGGGTCCTGGGTTCGATTCCAGTCAAGGGCACATGCTTGGGTTGCAGGCTCAATCCCCAGTAGTGAGCATGCAGGAGGTAGCCAATTACTGATTCTTTCTCAACATTGATGTTTCTATCTCTATTTCCCTCTCCTTTCCTCTCTGAAATCAATAAAAATATATAATTTAAAAATAAATAAGCAAATAGAAGTTCAACAGCACTCATTATGTGGATCTACAGTGAACAGTATCTATATGGTCAGAGTAACATACAAACTTTATTGAGTTTCAGCTTCTAGAATCAAAGTATTGACACAGCTCAGATGCATTTACCATTTTAGAGCAGAAAATAAATAATACATATCATCAGCCTTGGCAATGTGGAAGTTGTCAGACAGATGACAGAACGTGGGAAGTAGGAAAGGGAAAATAACAGGAGGAATGACAATGAGTCTAAAATATTTATCTTAGTAATTGACAAAAAAAGAGAGAGAAATATGTAAGTATATTATTCAAAATTACTAAAGCAACTGATAGAGATAAAAATAATGACATAACTCCCTACCAGTTTGGCTCAGTGGATAGAATGTCGGCCTGCGGACTGAAGGGTCCTTCGATTCTAAATTATAGCTTTGCTGGGTAGAGTAATTTTGGTTGTAGGTC
>NW_005366075.1:1306330-1311126 GCF_000412655.1 Myotis brandtii | reverse complement strand
GGGAGAGGGATAGAGAGACAGAAACATCAATGATAAGAGAGAATAATCAGCCAGCTGCCTCCTGTATGCTCCCTACTAGGGATTGAGCCCAGAACCCAGGCATGTGTCTGACCGGGAATCGAGCCATGACCTCCTGGTTCATGGGTAGATGCTCAACCACTGAGCAACACCAGTCGGGCAGTAGGTCCTTGCTTGTCATCACTTTGAATACTTCATTCCAATCCCTTCTTGACTGCAAAGTTTCTGTTGAGAAATCAACTGACAGTCTTATGGGAACTTCCTTGTAGGTAACCAACTTCTTTTCTCTTGCTGCTTTTAAGATTCTCTCTTTGTCTTTAACTTTTGCATTTTGATTATGATGTATAAAAGAAAATTTCAATGCTTAAGAAAGAAATTATACTCCCCCCTACTCATAATTAAAGGAATTCAATCAAATTACTTTCAATTTATCAATTTTGCAAAAATGGGAAAAATTTGATAGTTCTCAAGGTAGTCCAGGATAACAGGTAGAAGGGTTATTCAAGATATTTTAACTATCAGTATAGCACCATCTCCAACTCCTTGGAACTGCTGCAGCCATAAAATCTTTATGTTCATCCTAGTGCCTACCAACTGAAAACGGAGCACACGTCCTCATAGTCTATTGGTGGGGAAGTAAGTTGAATAAGTTGGATGCAATCTTTCTTAAGGACATTATTCATTCTCTTTTTTTCCAAAGCCATTAAAAAGTATTTACTGAATTTAATTGAATATTCATCTAAATAAAACATAAAAACAATGTAATTTTAAAGGTGTATTAAAATATAATCCACATACCATACAGCTCACCCATTTAAAGTATACAAATCAATGGATTTTATTATATTCTCAGAGTTGTGTACCCATCACCACAATTGATTTTAGAACATATTTACCATCTTAAAAAAATGTTACCTTTTAGTTATCACCTGCCAACCCCCCAATTTTTCCCAGCCCAGGTAAACCACTAATCTCTTTTTGTCTCTATAGATTTTCCTGTTCTGGACATTTCATATAAACGAAATTTATTTTTATGTGAATTTTTATTTCCATATGAATTTTAAGATCAGCTTTTCAATTTATACAAAGAAACCAACTAGGACTCTAAAAGGTATTGTATTAAATCTGTACATCTATTTGGGGAGTTTATTGACATTATGCTGATGCCGATATGGTGTTAGATCAAACTGAATGTTCCCAAACTCTAGGATAAATATCATTGTTTACTGTGATTGCCTGTCTGGGCCACAGACCAGCAAGATCTTAGATGGAGAGAAAAAGACCCCCTTCCGACTCTGGGATTGGGGACCTGGGCTTGAACCCCAGGTCGGAGGGAATTGGTCATGTACAGCCTTTTGATTGGAGGTAACTCGGCCTCTCCAACCTGCTTATCTGAGTTTATGTGTAATGGCATAGACTCTCAACTTCTTTTGTAAGTGTCTTTTTTACTTTGCCTACCATGAGGATTCTCTTTATAATGGGGAAATTGAGGAATTAATCTAGGAAAGTCCCCTCTCTCCATACACCTTTTTAGTCTCTCTGTACTCATTCTCTTGATTCAGAAGCACAACAATCCCTAATCAGGTCTGGCAAAGACAGAATCGCCCTAGAACACTGGGCAGGAGGCGAAGCAGGACAAGCAAAGACCAACATTCTCTCTCGGTCTGGAACAGAGAGGAGGCTGGAATGCCTCACCTCAATGAGTCTTGTCTCTACGGGATTCTTCCTATCATGGCTCTTAATAAGCAGTGTTTTCTTGCCTCTGGACTGGAAGTTCCTTGAGGCCATTTGTTCAGAGCTGTTTCTCCAGTACTTAGCAGAGTTCATGGCAGACAAGCCGGTACTCAAATATTTGTAGTATAGGTATTGTCATGTTTCAAAGGAGAGTACCTAGTGTAGTTGTAATGGTCATCAAGTCAGATGATACATGGGGAAATGATAGTAATTTTGAGGACCTACAAACATAACACATTAGTTTTCAAAAAGAAATTTTTTTAGAGGAAAAAAATGTAAGATATTACCTGAATTTTCTCGTGGTGTTAAAGATACTTCCTATGAACAAAAAAAAAATAATAAAAAAATAAAAATGAGAACACTGGTTCAAGTTAAATATGATTATAAACACACTGGATTCAAAATTCAGTGGTTCTAATGAGGGCTCATGCAGATTCCCAGTTTCAACATATGGCATTTAAATAAATCACAGAAGATCAGATCTTGTGTGACTAAACATTTATAACAGTGTATTTTAAGTCTTATCTTCTTATGACTCTCTTTTCATACCAGTTTGTTTTTATTGGACCACCAGCAGCAGGTTCCTGCCATTTGATAGCCATGTGACATTGTTGTCATTGCTTTTAGCACAGGCATCTGTTAGTAAAGAGAATAAAAGTATTCTCCTATGAGTCACTAAAACCCACTTGCCAAAACCAATTAAACTGGTGCCAAATATGACAAGTCACCAGAAGACTTTCAACAATTTACAATGTTTTTGCTGGGGAAGGAAATAATGAGGAGAGAGAGAGGTGAATTTGCATATTTTCTTTCTTGGTGAGCGTCAAATGTTATAATCGCTGACATTTAGGAATGCTCACTGACTGCATTACTGTTTCTTCTGGGGATTTTTACACAATAGACCAGAGATGAGAATTCAGATTTTTTGGTGGTTGGTCCTTTCTATCTCCATAGTACAAAACATGCCTTGTTCTTCCTGAGCTGGAAGTGCTAACCAAACATAAATGAACCAAATATTTTTTTAAAGCAACGCTAGAATTTAGGTTTCTGAATAATCAAGGGTTGGCCATATACTTAACCATTAAAAGGTAAGCTAACAGTGAAATTCTGCATAAGAAACAGCCTGCAGGTAGAAAGTGCTAACCAAACATAAATGAACCAAATATTTTTTTTAAAGCAACGCTAGAATTTAGGGTTCTGAATAATCAATGGTTGGCCATATACTTAACCATTAAAAGGTAAGCTAGCAGTGAAATTCTGCATAAGAAACAGCCTGCAGGTAGGAAATTTATCTCAAATGAAGACTTGGAATAGAGTTAAGAGGACCAACAAGGGAGGTATGTTGCTATCCTCACTTTACTGAGTTCAAAAGAAGTAACTAGCTGGCAAGACTTTTAGGAAATGGGCTATCTTATTAAATACAAGTCTTAGAGAAAAGGTATGTATTTATCATAATTCAGAATGTAAATAACAAGAAGAATACTTGATTTGTCTGATATCTTCTCACTGATATCTTTGCAGACTCATCAAGTGGAGAATTAGGGCAATTATTTCAACAAAATTGGGGCTCTACTATTATCTCCCCCCAAATATTCTGAAAATAGAGAGAAGTACACACTTAGTTTGAATAATCAATGCTTCACTATTAATTTCATTTCACCTGTGAAAGCATAAGTTTTCTCACGATTTTTCAAGTAGTTCACATAGTAGAAATAATTTCTCTAAAAAGTAAACTAGTCTAAGGAAGATGAGATACTTTGTCTTGCAAATAAAGTATTTTCATCCATAGTTTTGATGATGCTCTCATAGGAAGTGCAAAATAAGTGATCCCCAGTCTCAGAGCTTATATATGAGGGCCCAAGTCCAAAAGAAATGACTAATGCTTTATTTGTATCTTTACCACATTATTAGATAGAAATCCAGTAATTCACATACCAAGGACTCATTAGATGTATGATGAATGTTACTCTAGAAGTTTTTGTTAGCAAAGAGATGGTCATGTTTTAATTTAAAACATCATTAATTAAAATAAATGTCAATGCAAGTTTCCTTCCTCATTTATTACTTACCTTCAAATAAAGCAAGACCTTATTTTGTAGTACCATTTTAGCATAAAGCATACTGAAAATAAAATTTACACATCACACTTGAAAATGTTATTCATTTCTCTGTCAAATAAATTATCTCATACTCATAAAAATGGGATCTCTGCAGTCATCAAAATGATGTTATAGAGAATTCTTTATGACATAAAAAGACATTCATTATGTATCATTGAAGGAAAAAAACCACATTATGACAGAATAAACAATATTATTACATGCATGAAAAGAAGGGACATTTACCAAAATGCTAACAAAGGTTAAACCTACAGGTTCTTAACTGTGAATACTGCTGATGAGTTTCCCAGTGTTTATTTCCCTTATTTTCCTTTCGAGTAGTTTGCTTCTTTTGCTTAAATATCTTCTCAAGGTCTATTTATTTATGGGTCTCAGGGGCAGCTGACCACCCCTAGCTCCAGAGGCTCAGGAAGGAGGGCCATCCCTGGGCCAGTTCTGGTGAAGGAGTGGGCTTGTCACCCAGTCTGGCCAACAGGATGTGAGGAGGAGTCCCATAGGAGGCTTTTATAAGAATTTTCTCATTTAAAAAGCGATGAGGAAGTCTCTCTCCTTCCTTTCAACATAGTCATGTCTGGATGTGACATCTTGAGCTGCTTTTGCCACCATCTTGCCAGAAGACTCATGAATAAAATCACTTTGAAGATGGTGGATCAGAGAGAAAAAAAAGAAACTTAAAAAAAAAGTGTTTCATTGATTTCAGAGAAGAAGGGAAAGGGAGAGAGATAGAAACATCAATGATGAGAGTCATTGATCCGTTGCCTGCTGCACGCCCCACACTGGGGTTCAAGCCTGCAACCCGGGCATGTGCCCAGACTAGGAATCGAACTGTGACCTCCTGGTTCACATTCAACCACTGAGCCACGCCAGCTGGGCAAGAACCTGGGTTTTTAATGACATCAATGAGCCACTGAATAAACCAACCCT
>NW_005366075.1:1297368-1306235 GCF_000412655.1 Myotis brandtii | reverse complement strand
CACTCTCACCCTTGGGCCACGGACTCCCTGTTATGTCAGAAAATGCTGGTCTGTGCTGTTTAATTCAGGTTTCTTTTTCTGGAGATAAAACCTGCAAACTGATAACATGGATAATTTTAATTTCTTCTTTTTTGCTTATATTAGTTTTCTAAATCCCTTTGCATGAGAATGTATTTCTTTTGTAATGTGAAATGAGACACTAAAATGATTTCTTCAATATAAGGGGGAAATAAGCAAAAATATATTTTCATCTTCTCACTAGTGAGGTATGCCTTTCCATTTCAAGTAAAAAAAGTCAGCTGCATTCTTTTCATTTTATTGCTAAAAAACAAAAAAAAAGGAGGGGAAAAAAAGATCTTCCAGGGAACCAGACCCACACATGAACATGCAGGGCCACACACAGCAGTCCTGCCATGCACAGTTCTCAAGCTGTGTCCAGTCAGGCCTCTGGTCCACAGGACGCACGGGAGCTCAGAGGCCCCTGGCCAGGCGCTCTTCAGAGCAAGTGTTTATGTGTAAGGCTTAATGTTGCTCTCACGTGTATAGAGTTAAATTACTTTAAAAGATTGTCTACACTCATTGCTAATCACTTTTGAACGCACTGTGACCTGGAGTCTGGCCCCATCACTCCACTCTTTCCAAGACCTCTGATGATCTTATTACTAAGTTCCATAGATGCTTTTCAATTCTTGTCTCACTTGTTGTTCCTGTGGCATTTTTGTCTCCTTACCATCTTTTGAAACTCTTTCCTCCCTTGATTTCTGAGACTCCTGGTTTCCTCACTTTTCTGTCTGCTCCTAAGGCTTCAGGCTTCTCTTGTTCTGCTCACCTCTAAGAGGTTGACATTCCCAAAGACTTTCCCTTCTCCGTTCTATTCTCTTTTCAGTGGATAAAAACCTCTTGGTCACTGCTGCCCAATGCAAATTTCTGCAACAAAAGAAATGTTCTGCATCTGTGCTGTCCACCAGCCTCTCGTGGCTATTTAAGACTCAAAATGTGGACAGTGCAATTCTCTGAACTTTATATTTAAATAATTTAAACTTAAATGGTCACATGTGACTAACTGCTACCTTTTTGGACAGTGTAGCCCTAGATAATATCACCTGTCCCAAATTTATCCAACCTGGAACGTCTCCCCTTTGCTAGATTTCTATAAACAATGGCAAAGTTGGTATGCCACTTGGACGTCCCACAGGCTCCTGAACTTAACCATGTTCCAAGTTGACCAGTCCAGACTGGACTCAACATTTTCATTTTCCAAGCCATGCCCTCCCTCCTGAATCCCCCCTTCTTGGTAAATGGCATCATAAGCTGCCCAGTTGACAAAACCTCCTTCATCTTCCCAACTTCAGATGCCAACCAGTCACCAATTCTGTGGAAAATATTTTCTCGGAGCCCTCAAACTAGCATTCTTCTCTCCATGCTCACAGCCCAACCATTCATTACCTTAATTCATGTTTTTATGATGTTTTGCCAAAGCCTTGTAATTGGGGTTCCTCCCTCCAATCTTATCTCTATGCAGTTCATTCTTCATATATTGTTAGAGATTTTTGTTTGTTCTAACAGCTTTACTGAGATATAATTCACATACCATAAAATTTACCCATTGAAAGTGTATAATTTAATGGCTTTAAGTATATTTACAGAGTCTGCAACTATTGCCGCAATCAAGTTCAGAACATTTTCATTACACTAACAATGTTCTAAATGCTACCCCTCAGCTGTCACTCCACCTGCAAACCCTCTGTTCTCCCCCAGCCCTAGGCAACCATTAACATACTTTTAGGTCTATAGATTTGCCTATTTTGTGTGTTTCATATAAATGGGATAATATAATACATGGTCTATTGTCACTAACTTCTTTCACTTAACATGTTTTCATGGTTCATCCACATTTAGCATGGCTCATTACTATAGCATAGATTTATTTATTTTTATTCCTAGATAATATTCCATTGTATGGATGTAACACATTTTGTCATAAACATTTATCCGTTGATGGACACTAGGGTTATTTCCATCTTTTGGCTATTGTGAATAGTGCTGCTATGAACATTAATGTAAAAGTTTTCCTTTTGAACACCTGTTTTCAATTCTTTTGAGTATGTAATTGGGAGTGGGATTGCTGAATCACAGGGTATTCTATGTTTGATCTTTGAGGAACTACCAGGCTGTTTTCTACAGTAGCTGCTCCATCTTACATTCCTACCAGCAGTGTATAAGGGTTCCGATTTCTCCACATCCTCGCCAACCCTTATTATTAGCTATCTTTTTTATTATGGCCATTCATCCTAGTGAAGTGGTATTTCATTATGGTTTTTATTTGCAGAGGTCTTTCTAAAATTGTCCTCATGGTTTTAGATATTTCAAAATCTTTTAACCATTTCTCGTAGTTTTCAGAAAACATCCTCACCTCTTTGTAGAGTGATGGAGAAAATGTAATTTTCTAGGATTCCCAGAAGATGTGTATCAGACTAGCTGGTGGAGGTTTACCTATAGGGCCAACAACCCTCCTGGTTGATCTGAGATACCCCAAGACATGGGATTTTCAGTGCTAAAACCGGGAAAGACCCACATAAACTGTGACAGCTGGTTACCCCCACTTACCTTATTAGAAGCCAAAGGAATGAGGTGAGAGATGGTGAAGAAAATTATACTCACTTCCCACAGATGGTTGAGTGGTAGGTCGGTCCACACATAAGAGTTATATGCTTTGGGGGAGTTGGGGCAGAGTATGAACAAAAGAGCCAGCAGTATGGCAGTAGAAGTTGTGCAATGGGCATTATCATTCCCTCATATGTTTAATAGTAAATAATACATGGCATGATTGGCTCCAGAGAATTTTTTCATAGAAACTGGCCCAAGGAAGAACCAAGAAAATAGCAAACTCAGAGAAAAATACTGGAAGAACCATGAGGAGTACATTTGAGGAGACTAGGGATGATTTCATGTTCTGGGAAAGGTTTGGGACTCATTAATCTTAAGCTCTGAGGGGCAGAGAAGGCCCAGATGATATTTAGGATAATGTTGTTATGACATTCTGGCCCCTTCATGCTTTCACCCCTACCTCCAGCTCTTGCCATACTTCCCCCCAATCCTTTGAAATTTATGCTCCTGCCATATTGGAGGTCATGGCTCCCCAGGGGCACCAGAGTCCTACTTCTCACCTGGTGCCTCGCTCTTTCCCACAAGTGCCTAGTCTTGCCCCCATTACCAAAGACAAGTTCAACAAGAGGGATTTGACTATGAGGAACTCAATTATTTGATATGGAAATCTTGAAGTGAAAAAATAGACCCAATCAAAACAGTTCACCACAGGGATGTGCTACTCAAATCTTTCCTCCAAAAGTACTTTCCACCAAGGGTGCCTGGACCGCAGGGGAGAGCAAACAAGAATCCGGGGGTAGTATTTCTTTGTCACTTTGTGTTTCATCTTAAAAACTCATGCAAATTTTCTCTTTTATGACATAAAATAGTCATGCTATTTCAGTTGAAAAAATAGTATTTTCTGTAATAATCAGTTAACTTATTTTAGCTTTCCCCCTCAATTGTTGAGTAAAATTGAGACCCTAGGAAAACATGCAATGTTGATCCTGAGCTTTTCTTGCCGACATCACAAGACCCTTTAATTCCAGGGATGATCTCTGACCTAATTTGAGAGGTCAAAATAGGTTTCCTCATTTTGCTGTACATTTTTGCCTAGTTTGTGATTGTGTGCAGGTTTCTAAAAGTCAAGAATTCCTGTTGGGCCCTAGCCAGTTTGGCTCAGTGGATAGAGCGTCGGCCTGCAGACTGAAGGGTCCCAGGTTCAACTCCAATCAAGGGCACATGCCTAGATTGTAGGCTCAATCCCCAGTGGGGAGCATGCAGGAGGCAGCCAATCAATGATTCTCTCTCAACATTGATGTTTCTATCGCTATCTCCCTCTCCTTACCTCTCTGAAATCAATAAAAATAATATTTTTTTAAAAAGAATGGCTCTTCATAAGTTGGTGATTAACTGACAACATTACCACCTGTGCCAAGTGGATCAAAGGCGCTTTGTTCAGAACTTCAACAAAAACCAAGTGTACAAAAAATGTGTCCGTTCTTATTTAGGTCTCTTTAAAAACTCTTATCCACATAACAAAAGTGTATATGTACATCAATATTTATTATTAATTTGTCAACAGAAGATCCTGTGAATATATTTAAATTGCCAGTCAAGTAACCCTGGAGGCATCCTTGGCTCCTCTGGCAGCTCCTGGACACCTCGGAACCCCATGGCCTGGGACCCTCCACATCGAATCAGCCCCCAGGAAACATTACCCTTAGATACCCTGGCAAATTCTCCTGGGGAGACTTTCGAAACAGTCCCCAAAAGTGTAGCTTGGATGAGATTAAATTTGAAGCTATGAAAATTACTATAAAATACTTTTTTATTTTAATAAACGTTTTTATTTTAGAATCATTTTAGATGTATAGAAAAGTTACAAAGATAGTACAGAGAGCTTCTGAAGATCCTTCACCAGCTTCTTCTAAATGAATGTCTTACATCACTGTGATGCATATTGTGTGTCAAAACCAAAAAATTAACCTACAGGCTTTACTAGGACAGGTGAACTTAGACTAAAAATAGAACTTCTTAAAGGGCAAAACGAAAAACTTGTTACAGGGAAAAAATAAGCACTGTTTTCCTATGAGATGAGCTCATGAAGAAGTAAAAATTTAGCACCTTTTAAAGCCTAAATTTTAAGTCTTTAGCAGGTGGTAGGCAGGTGAACTAGAGCAATGCTTCGCAAAGTTCAACAGGCATGCGAACCTGAGCATCTTCCTAAAACAGATTCTGATTCAGTAGGTCTGGGCTGGAGAAACCCAGTCAGCTTTCCATTGACGCTGATGCCCGCCGCCCTAGATCGCACTGGAAATACCACGGATCTAGAGAAGTGCTTCCGTCCTCATCGAATGCTCCGTGATGATGGAAATGTCCTGTTACCTGCACTGTCTAATGTGATAGCCAGGGGCCACATGTGGCTACTGAGCACCCGAAAGGTAGCTAGTGCCACTGAGGAACTGAATAACTCATTGTAACTAATCAAATTTAAATAGACACGGATGGCTAGTGGCTGCCATATTAGACAGCACCTAATTAGAGCATTTCATAACCAAAAATGTTCTCCCTCGTTCTGAAAGGTCTAGGTTTTTAAATACTTCCAGAAGACTAGAGGACAAATGAGGGAAGGGGACAGAGAAGGAGAGATGGAGCTCTATTTGCCTGTATTGCACATAACCATATGCAATCAACCTCAAAGCAAGGATGCTGATTAAGACCTGGATGGGGGTGATGGGGCTCAACATTACCACCTGTGCCAAGTGGATCAAAGGCGCTTCGTTTCATAAGCAGAGACTGAGCAGACAGCCCATGACAAAATTCTCTTTCTCTTCAGAGGAGGATGCTACAGAGTGCCAGCCTGAATTGGGCTCTCCCCTTGGTCCAGTCGGGGGATGGGAACCACTGAAGGTGTATTTCCTAAAACTCATTATGCAATGACCCCAACCCCTTGGAAGGGGGATCTGGGGCTGACCTTTTTTTCTTTGAGCATGCTCTACGATTTCAAGATGGATTCTACTCCAGAAGATCCCTTACAGTAAGTTGAGCCCTAATTATGTGCCAGCTATTGTTTCTACTTGCTGGGGATATAGCAATGACCTAAGCAGATACAACTTCGTTTTCTCACAGATCTCCAATGACATGCCCTTCAAAAATTAGGAGAATCATGAAATGTAATTCATATACATTTACTAATAAATCATCATTTCAAATGAGACAAGTTGATTCCAATTTGGACAACATCATCTTTGTGAACATTATTTCAGAATGTTAATGTTTATTTTTGCTAAAGGAAAAATGAGCATTTCCTATAAGAACTGAAAAAAAAGCTAGCATTTATTGAGCACTTCTATTAGTATGTGTGAGGTGCTATGCTAAGTAACTTTACATAAATTATCTCCTTTTATCCGTATAACAACCCAGTGGATTAGATGGCTTTTGATCCTCAGTTGACAAATGAAGAGCGGTCGTGTTGTGGAATTATAAACCAATGACTATGGTTTCAAGAGCAGGAGCCAGTCCAGTGGACTGAGAGCAGAGTCTCCTCGCAGGGTGAGGAGGGTGCTCCCCTGGCCCCAGGAAGGAAGCACACAGTGCAGGGAGAGGCCCGTCCAGACAAGAGGAAGAGAGCCATCCAGAACGGAGGGCTGGGACTCACCGCCATCTTTGCGGGATGAGAGTGTTTGGTAATCTCTTAGTCATCAGCAACAAAGTAAGCCACACTGACCTCCACTGACAGCCCTGACAGCCGTGTGACAGGGTCTGAGCGGTGAAGCAGCTTTGCCATCGAATGGATAGAAAGAAAGAGCCTATTTTACTTGTTGAACACGTTGTACCTGGAATCCAGCCTACCTTTGGGCTTCTCATTGCGTAAGATAATACATTCTCTCAGTGCTCCAGGCAGTATGAGTTGAAGTTTTGTGTTGTAACGTGAAGCTCCCAAACCCTAATTGACAGAGTGACACCGTCTCAGAGACTGCAAGCCAGCATGCTAGCCAGGGGCTCGATGGAAGAGGAGGCTGAAGTCTAGAGGGGCCTGGGGCTCACTGAGCTGGGGGAGAGGCCCAGTCTAGGAGGACGCAGTGTCTCACCAAGCAGAGAACAAACCACAGGCTACCCCTGGACCGCAGAACTCCAGGACAGCAGCTCAAGGAGCACAGGGGCCTACGATACAGCCAGGCAGACGGCAGCCACCAGAATCCAGGCAGCTCCCACGCTGAGGCGCCTCCCCTCAGCCACAGGTCACAACCACCGCTCCCTGCATTTCCACGCACCCAGGTTCCCTCTGTGGAAGAGCAAGGAGAGGAAGAGGACATAGGAAAGGCCAATGACCTACCCACACCCAAAGAGACTTTACATGAGAAGAAACTGAAATACAAAAAAAATTGGCAGTTGGTAGTTCCCACCACCTCCCTCCCTTTCCCTGCAACCCATCCTTCTAGCAACGTGAGGACTTGCAAGGAAGATCAGATCCTTTTAGAAAATAAATGGGCTGTATCTTTTTAAAAAAAATCTTGAATAGTGTGTGTAAATTTGAGCCCCACTCTATAAGACCTACAGAAGTCACAAGAATGCAGCAGGATCTGAAAACAAGCGAGGTAGCCCTGAACCCGTGCTGGTTAGCACTGCTCTGTTCTGAAGAGGGTGAGGTGTCAGGCCTGTGCACTGCCTCTGCCCTACGGGCCCCTGTGCAGGCGTCTCGGACAGATCCACCCAGACAAGGCCTCCCGAGCCTTCCCCACCCAGGGCTCCAGGAAACCACGACCAGGGGGTCAGGGTTAGAAAATAAGTGGCAAACTATTTGCAAACAGCAATCTGCTGAACATAAGGAACCAAGATTCTCACTTCCCTCTCTTATAAGAAGGTAGTACTTTGGGAGGAGAGACTCCAAAACTCCAGCCCAGGGGGACAGCAGTGCTGCTCCAAGGCGAGGAGAAGCGTCTGTAACTCCGCTTTCCTGACTGAACTGGGATTTTCACACCGACCTTCATCCCAGCAACCAACAGCCTTCCTTCCCCCGCCTCCCCGTGGCCATCGTAAAGCAATGGGATAGGCTCTTCTCCAGGGCTTTCAACTGGTTCCAGAACCATACGTAACGGTGCTGTTTTAAGACACCTCACTGCAGCCAACGCTCAGCCTCTGGTGTGGGCTCTCCTCGACTCTCCGTGTGGTTGAACATCTGACAACCATTTGGTGGAATAAGTGAAGGGATTAGAACAAGAAACACAACTTTTTCTTGACTTTTCTGCTGATCCATTGGAAACTCATTTAGGCCCACACATGCTTGCCGATTCTTCCTTTAATATAAAAAGGTAATTTCTGCAGAAGCCAGTTCCAATCCTGGGTCAGATTGGACTGACAGATGGCTGTCACCGCAGGATTCCTCTCTCACCCTGGTCTTCACCCCGCACCTTTGAAATGACCCCAGCATTCTTGAGAAAGGGCCAGGTGGATGGCCTCAGCCAGTGATGTCACCAGCTCACCCCGGGGAGGCCTGGCCAGGCTGCTGTGTCACAGCCTGAAAAGCCGCCTCCCAGGCAGCAGTCTCAGCACCACCTCCCGGCGGGTTCGGGCGGCCAGGCCCTGACCCGGCCACACTGTGGCCATCCCACCTCAGTAGCCTCCTCTCCCTCCCGGCCTCCCTGCCAGGCGAGGGAATCTGCAGAACTTGTGCCACCCAAACCGTCAAGCTGCTGAGCAACCGAACCTGAGAATCATTATAAACCTCCTGGCCCCTCGCTAACTCGGAAAGCTGCACACAGAAGGAGTATAAGCTCTTGAGGAATCCCCAACCCGAGAGGCACGTCCTCCACGCCGGGCGGAAGGCAGCGGGCAGCGGGCTCTGACGGCAGCCGGGCCTCAGCTGGACCCTCCCGGCCACGTCTTCCCTGTGTCCCCCGATACGGTTCTGCCGCTTCGGGGCCTCCGTTTCCACATCCCTGGGAAGCAGCGTAGGAAAAGCTGCTCCTGGGTTCCAAGGATTAAAGAACAGTTAGGGGAGCAGATCTCTCTGCGTGGTCTCTGCCTCCCTCTGCTCCGCCGCCCGCACGTGCACCCACGTCCTCTCCCCGCGGCGACTCCCCGGTGGGAAGCGGGGGCTGCTGTGGGGCGAAGAGGACATGTTTGCAGGAAACCGCAGCCTCCGAAGCCGCTCGGGCAGAGCTAGTCAATCACCACCTGCTTCTCACGTCCAGGAGCCTAGGGCACCCCGTCCCGCCCGCAGGAGGACACCCCGTCCCGCCCGCAGGAGGGCACCCCCCATCCCGCCCACAGGAGGG
>NW_005366075.1:1285922-1297108 GCF_000412655.1 Myotis brandtii | reverse complement strand
GGCACCCCGTCCGGCCCGCAGCGCCCTGGAACCTGACACCCGTGCTGTCCAGTTGTGCGTGGGACTTTCACTAGTGCCTGGGAACGCCGCCCTGGGAGGGGCTACCCAGCGACCCAGCAGCTAGAGCTGGGCTGGCATTACCACGCCCAGGCCCTCCTCCCTGCCCCACGCGCCCAATGCGGGGGCTTGGGGGGTCCCCCGTCAGGACGGGGTGGTGGCCCTGGCCCAAAGTCCCCTCGCCTCCAAGGGAGGGCAGTGGGCGAACCAGGAAAGGCAGAGTTAGAACATAAACAAGCAAGTAGCCAGTTGGTCTGTAAGTAGACGTCAGTGTCCTGTCACCTCGTTTAAGGGGCACAGATATTTAAAACCTGGAAACGCAGAGACTTGGTACAGAGTAGATGGACCGCAGCTGTGGGGACCCCGTCTCTGGGCCCGGGCACAGGTCCTGGCTCACAGCGGGCAGAGGAAGGGAGAGGTGGCACAGGCCCACCCCTCACTTCCCAGACAGTAAAACTCAGGCACAAAAAGCCGCATCAGTAAGGGTGTAGGGCCTGGGACCCACCTGCCCCTTCTCTCTCCTGGTCCCCTCCCGCCCGCATCGCCCACGTGTTTACCATCAAGTGTGGACCATGTGAGGGATGGAGATGCTGTTTTGAAGACGGACCCTGCGCGTGAACTCTGCCTCTTGACATAACAGCGCACCTCCTCGGATGGGGTCTGCTCCAAGGGGACAGCCCCACAGTGCACAGGAGGACAGGGTGGCTGCAGGCCCTTCCCCCGCGTGGGGGGCTCACACCATAAGGACTTGCGTGGCGTTAGCAGCAGTGCTGGGCTGGACACTCCTGTCTCAGTTGTCAGGGTCCTCCCCTCAGGGCCGAGGTGGCAGTCACATGCCAGCCCCCACAGCCTCTCACACAGCCTCTCCCACAGCCTCTCCCACAGCCTCTCCCACAGCCTCTCACACAGCCTCTCACACAGCCTCTCACACAGCCTCGGGCAAACAGAGAGCAGGGAAGTGTCAACACGGAAGCACATTCTCCACACACTTCTCTTTTTATTCCCAGAAGCCCTCAAGGGCCCCATCCCCTTGATGTCTCAGTGGCCAGAGGAACTGTCACATGCACACCCACGCTCATCCCTGGTCCCGGAGACTGCACGCCTCTGATGGCCACGGAAACACTGCGATTCATTTGCTGGGGCCCATTGTCTCTCAAACAGAAATCTCAGAGCTGGTGGCCAAAAAAGGATGAATTGCTGTTCAGAAGCTACCGACAAGAGATGTCTCCCGCCAGGACTTCTAAAAGCCTTCATATGTGGATGTGCACTGTTTATCTCAAGAGGCAGAGTTGCCCTGGCCGGTTTGGCTCAGTGGATAGAGCATCGGCCTGTGGACCAAAGGGTCCTGGATTCGATTCTGGCCAAGGGCAAGTACCTTGGTTGCAGGTTCCTCCCTGGCCCAGCCCTGGTCAGGGCTCCTGAAAGAGGCAACCAATCGATGTGTTTCTCTCACACCGATGATTCTCTCTGTCTTTCCCTCTCTCTTCCACGCTCCCTAAAAATCCCTGGAAAAATATCCTCAGCTGAGGATTATCAACAACAACAACAACAAAAGAGGCAGAGTTCATGTACAGTTTCCCAAACTTATCTGACCACAGAACCCTGTCACCAAGCATCTCATGAAACTTGCGTCCTATGGGCTACACTTTGGGAAACACTGCTCAGTGTATCCCCTTACCATTTCCCCTCTTAATTTGCATGACTTCACTTTCAGGCTAGACAGAAACCTTCTCTCCAGCCTTGAGTAAATACAATTTTCATAAATTTCTGTCTTCCTGATGTTTTTTTAAGTCACTCCCTGTCCAAGGCAAGCCTGGATTCGGAATGGCAGTTCCAGCAGCTGTGCTGAAATGTAACAATTCCACCCACCTGAGCGCCAGCTCCACCACACCACTGCCTGGACTGCCCTGCGCCTGCCTTTTCTCTCTGCCCAGATGTTTCTTCCTTGTTTAGTGTATGCCTGGCTATGGCGTACACTCAAAACTAGTTGCTAAAAGCTCTGTAACTCAGGCCTAGAGGTAAACGTGGGCTTGTAATGAGTTTGCAAAGTGTTTTCACCGTCTAACTTTGTGGCGTCACCTTGCTAATTAACCTCTTGAAACCCTGGCTTCCTGAGTTGGTAAGCTTGGAGCAATAACATGCCCCCTTCAAGGCGGTTGTGAGACTTGGAAAGATACGTGAAGCACGGAGCACTGTGCTCCCATGGAGGGGGTGTTCGAAAAAGGCTGCTCTCCACGTTTTCATTTTATTAATAAGTGGGATTGGTGCGCTGCTGCTTTGCAAACATTAGACAATGATTATGCGCCAGTGCAGCGACCACTAACCAGGTGGTGCCCAGGAGCAGCGCCACCATTTCACCGGCATGATTCCCACTCCTACACGGAACTGTGAGCCAGGCAGTCCCATCGCCCCGATTGTGGGGATGAGAACACTGAGTTTGGGGAGCCCCAGCCGAGGTCTGACTCCAGAGCCTACACTCGTTGCTGGCTCACTGGAAAGACGATCGGCCAGTTGTTGGCAGTGATTTAGGGTGAAACCTTTGCTATTCAGCAGTGAACCTGGGCTCACCAGCACCTTCATAAAGGTGTAAACCAGGTGAACTAGTACAATTTGCTCATTGCTTTATAGACTTCTCTATTCCTTAAGGCTTGATTTAGTGTTCATGTACCCATGTGTGTTAGGGGTGGGTGCAACCACATGTTTTCCCCCATCAGGTAAAATCAGCTTAAAAGTTACTCGTCGGAGAAGAAAGCATTTCTAAAAGGGAAGCTTGTCTAATGTTTGCAAAGCAGCAGCGCACCAATCCCCCTTATTAATAAAATGAAAACGTGGAAAGCAGCCTTTTGGGAACACCCCTCCATGGGAGACACAGTGCTCCGTGCTTCATGCATCTTTCCAAGTCCTCACAACCGCCTTGAAGAGAGCATGTTGTTGCTCCGAGCTTACTAACTCAGGAGCCAGAGGTTAATTAGCAAGGCGACATCACGAAGTTAGAAGCGGCAACAAAGGCAGAGCTCAGAAATCCAGGATGGTCACATGCACAGACGTCCAGGCCCTGGGAGCGAAGGCCACCACCTTCTCCTGCCAGGCCCCGTGGCCTCCCCGAGGTACTGGCCAGCAGCCGAGGAGGCACCAAGACACGAGGTTTGGCCAGTGATGCTGCGGCCCCTGGGGCTTGGGTGCAAGATAGAGGAGAACTGGCCTGGCCTGGCCATTTCCAGACCTTCGGGCGGAGCCTGCAGGAGCTGGGGAGCCGCACCTGGGCCCGCAGCTCCCATCACGCAGAGGGCAGTGGCTGCCGCCGGCTCAGACAGCTGACCAGGAACTTGCCCGGGAATTTAAAGCGTTTCTGAATCACTGGGAGCTCCTCAGAGAGGCGCCGGTCCACTCAAAGCATTGTCTCGCCGTCACTTTTCTTGTTTGTGTTATGTAACCTGTGTTAAAACATAGCCCCAAATGTCTCCTTGAATCGAAACTCATTGCAAATGTTCATTGTCTTCCTTCTGGAGGAGCTTCATCTGCGCCACAGAATCTCTTTTAAAAAAAAAAAAGCCAGAAAGTAAATTCAACTCCGCGTGGTGAAATCAAAGAGAACGTCTCTTTCATATGGTCATGCTTAGGCTTGGCTGCTTTTAAGATGTTTCAAGGGATTTTCTTTCTTTCTTTTTTCCTCCTCCCAAACGGCCCTCTTTGTCTAGGGTCCCCGCTTGCCCTCCTGCCGTTTCTACGGTGTCGCTTAGTGCTTTGCCAGAGCGTAGCTGACTGCGAGGGCACAAAGGGACAATGAGACGCGTTACCTGAGGCAAGAAGCCACCTGCGCACATTAGAGAGGCTCCTTCTCAGGTGTCTTGCCAGTTTGTACCCAAGGCATTAACAGAAGGGCCACCTCCCGGCTCTCTTACTCAGGGGGGTCAGGGAGGGGTTACCCCTCAGCGTTTCCAAACTGATGCGTTCTGAGAAACCAGCAGAGAAGCCGCCTTTTGTAATAATGATAGTTGTGCTGATTATTAATTCAGTCCTTTTCAGCTACAAAGAGGTCTCAGGCAATGGCTCTCTGCTGATCACCTTCAACGGATCTGATTATAACCTATTTTTAGGCACAAGGAGGCCAGACCTCCAGGGCAGAGATGTTAAGTGGCCTTTCAGGTCGTTCCAGCCTTTCCCACTATAACCTGGAAAGTCAAAACAGTGTGAACAGGTCAAGATGCCGTGTTCCCCACAGGCAAGTGAGCTAAGGAGGCTGCAGCATCTTCTGCTTTCCGGCTTACCTGGCTTCATTTTGTCCTTTCATCCTTATCTTCTCTCCTCTCCACTCCTAGAAAGATTCTATGGAAATGACATTGGGAAATATTAGGTAGAAACCCCGGCACGAAGGCCACACACTGCATACATTCATCATTGCTGCTTTGAATGGCAAAATCCAAAGGAAAAGGTAGCAGGGGAATTCTCAACAGAATGAAAGACCACCTGGGCAGTGACAAGTTACCCAGTCATGCCACTGAGAGCAGGCAGAACGTACCAGGATCCCTGGCATGGAATAAACGAAGGGACTGTTTATGCAAGAAACTGCGCTGTGTTTACCTGAGAAGAAAGACACGCAGGAAGTCTGTGCAGTTTGCTCGCTCATGGTTTTGCCAAGCCTGAAACACACCTGCGAGGCGCAGCTGGGCGGCGTTGGTGTGGTGCCGAGGCAGGTGGTGGAGGAAGGTCTGTGCCACACAATGGCACGCGCTCTCAGCAGCAGCCACCGTGGGGGGAATGCTTCTAGTGCAGGTCCTTCTGGCCCCTGGCCAAGGTGCTAAGTTACTGAATTACCAAATGGACTCCTGATCAGGCAGGCTCTTCTCAAAGGTCAGCCGTGGTGCAACCCCCGGGGATGGTGTAACAGCAGGGCCCATTAAGCTTTCATTGGGAAACTAAGTTGCTTCCCCAATGACTGTGCTTAGGATCAATCAATGAGCCATTATGGTGTCTGGTTCATAGTAGGCATTCAATATTTGTTGAATGAATGACTGAATGAATGACCACAACCTCAACCACGACCCACATGAGATTTAGTCCTATGTTCTCCGTTATGCTGAGTGTCCTAGAGAGGATATAGCCTAGAAACTGCACCGTCTTCCTTTGTCATTCTATAAGCTACAGTATAGCTGCTATCTGCTAAATGGGACAAAATAGTGAAGGACGGGGGAGAGGGAGGGAGTGAGGGAAGGGAAGGTGGACGGCAAGGAAGGAGGAAAAATATGCTTTCAAGTTGTTGAACAAAATGTCACGTTGAATTCCCCAAGCTGAGGAAGGGGGAGGGGAGCCTGCCTGGCAGTGAGGCCAGGACTGTCTCTTCCTCATAATCAGATCAGAGCAGAGCCTGTGGGGAGAGGCCCAAGCGGGTAATTCAAACCTGAGACATCAAAAGTCATGTGTCAAGACCCAAGCATAGACCCAGACAGAGCCAGAAAGTCAGGGACATGACCGATGGCGAAGGAGGAGGAACTAAGAGTATAAGGAAAAGTAAGTCAGAATGTGAAGAATGAGAGAAGTTCTGGGTAAAACTTGAAGACTTGAGTGGAGGGATGGGGAAACCAAGTTCTCAGGTTAGACATACTGTGAATTTTAAAAGTAGTTTAAAACCCTGGCCCCTGTTGCTCAATGGCCAGCCCATAAGGGTCGGATTTCAGGTCAAGGGCATGTACCTGGGTTGCAGGTTCAATCCCAGGCCCCATTTGGGGCGCGTGCAGGAGGCAGCCAATCGATGTGTCTCTCTCAAATTAATGTTTCTCTCTCTTTCTGTCTCTCCTTCCTTCTTCCCTCCCTTCCACTCTCTCTAAAAATCAATGGAAAAAATATCCTTGGGTGAGGATTTAAAAAATAAGTTTTAAAATAACTGATTTCTTTTATATTTCCTAACCCTATTTTCTGGCAACATTTTATTATTAAAATTTTTAAATAAATAGTTGAAAAATTGTACAGTGAACATAGCCACCACCTAGATTTACAATGATCATTTCACCATATTTGCTTTATCACACATAGTTTCATCTACCCATCCCTGTCTCCTTTCATCAATCCATTCCAATTTTTGATATTTTTATTCCCAGCATTTTCTTACGAAAACATAGCTTTATTATTAAATGCTCATGATTTTTGTTATTATTTATATCAAGGTGAGTGTAGCTGGGATAGCAAATTGTCCCACAATATATATTCTCCTCTTTTTCTATAGTAATAGAATTTTTATATGTATAGTATATGAAAATTTAGTGCGGACTACAATTCCTAGCTTCCTTTGCAGCTAGGTGTAGCCAGGTGTCTAAGTTTGGATCAATAAAATGTGACAGTGTTATGGGACAACCTCCAGTTCCCTTCTGTAAGAGGCACGGCCTATGCCCAGTTTTCCCTCTCTTTGGTCCCTTGCCACTCCCTCCTGCTACCTGGAACATGGGTGTCGCCACCTTGGATCGTGAGGATAAGGACCACAGCCCAGGCCTTTGGAGCTGTGAGCTGGATGAATTCTGTGGCTCTGAGGGCTCCGTGGAGCGGAGCTGCCATCGCAGACCCGGACTGCTTACTCCTGGATAATTTACATGCGAGGAAAGTCACCAGCTTTCTTGTTTACACTACTGTTATTTTGAGTTTTCTGTCGCTTGCAACTAAACCTAATTCTAACAAATGCAATGAGACTTAAAAATCAGACTGATGGGCTTATAATGAAAAGCAAGTGATGCACTCGAATGCCTCTCCAGCCCAATTGAGGTCCCCAGAGGCAAACACTTTTACCCCCTGTAAGGGGTTACTTCCACAGCCCTAAATAATGTTTCCATTCTTATTCCTCCATTTATCCATTGTAGACACTACCAATTGATTTCAACTCACTTGAGCCCCTCTCCACTTCCCCTTCATTTTTCCTGCCAATAAGGGTACGTCATTATTTTGGCTTCTCTATTATTTTTGTTTGTAAAGTAGTATTATTTACAAAATTATTTCTTTTCCAATCAACTAACAATAAAATCTCTTGTCTCCTGTTTTATAAGATGAGGTCATTACCACACCTACCTTCGAGCCCTTCCACTTCTCCTGACTCTCTGTCATCTCAGTCCCTACTGTTTTCATGTTTATATTGTCAAGGTTGGTGGCATTCCCATGCTTGGACTGACAGCTTCACTTTAGATTAGGGGGGTGGACGGGTAGAGCCTGCCTTTATTTTTTCGGACTCTGAAATGCCAGAATGTAAAAGGTTTCGCTCTAGGGTACTAAGTCCCAACCAAATTAGGGCACCAAACGTGCCCTAGAGCCACCAATCCAGAACTCACACTGTCTATTGTAATCATATATTGAATGTCCATCCCAACCAGGCCCTTTATCCTTAGCAACACACGGATGTATGGCACATGGAATTATAATGACCTGCCACAGTTTTCTGAGTGACAAGGCTGAACCAGAACCAAGGTAACTTAACTTACCTCATATCCATTACTCCTGGAGATTTCTTGATAAGTCAGTGCTTGAGGACCAACACGACAGGCCCACTCTTTGTCCCAGAGTCTTGGAGGCAACAGCAAGTCTGGTAGGCACCATCCATGTCTGAGCTAAAGAACCACATTTCTGTAGAGTTAGGTTCAAGCTGAGAGCACCGAATGCCATCATTGCTGCCTATTTGGTGGCTCACAGAGGAAGGGTGTTGAATCATGAGATACTCCTCCAAACACGCTGCTGGTCTGTGCATGTTTTCTCTACAAAGAAACAGATGAGGATGCACGAACACATGTTCAGAGGCATTTAGCTGGGAAGAATGGCAGTTATGTCATGTGTAATCGTGGCACAAAAACTCAAACCATAATACACATAAGAAACACATGCTTATAAGGATCACTTTTAGCTTGGTGCTTATTATGTTGTCAAAAATGAGGATGAAGATGGGACCTATACAATGTCAGAGGGGAGAGGGGCTGTGGGACTAGCTGAAAAAGGTGAAGGGATTAAGCAACACACACACACACACACACACCTCATAGGCACAGACAACAGTATGGTGATTACCAGAGGGAAAGGGGGAGGTGGGGGAGGTAAGAGAGGGTAAAGGGAGATAAATGGTGATGGAAGGAGACTTGACTTGGGGTGGTGAGCACACAGTACAATATACAGATTATGTATTAAAGAATCATACACCTGAGACCCATATAATCTTATTAACCAGTGTCACTCCAATAAATTCAAAAAATAAAAATAAAGCAGAATTAAAATAAATAAACAAATATACTGACATGCCTTTCCTACATAGCTTCATGAAAATTCAAATCTGTCTGACTTCTTAGACTGCAGCTTTCAGCAGCTCAGTTGGAGATCTTGGGATTATGAATTTAGAGATCATGAAAGGGGATTGCATGCATCCTTCTCATTCAGGTGAAATAGCATTTACACCACTTCAGTAAATCCTTAGTCCACTCCCACCTCTATCCTTGTTAGTATTGTTACATCCAGAACACAGGCAGTAGTGATTAGTGGAAAGAGCTCATATGAGAAAATAGAAACAGGAATAGAAAACCAGTGAAGTTACCCCATAATTAATGAGCAAATAATTCAAGTAGCAGAGAAAAATCCCCCACAGAATCAGGCTGTCCCAGAAAAGGCACTGCGGTGACGTGCAATCCCCAGATCATAGTATCATACATTCTTCTATAATTCCACATGGTCAGTGCACCCACCATTGCACAGCCACCTGCATGAACCCACACCTCCTACCACACTGCTTTCTTCACAGCCACCCAGTCCACAGGCTCAGTTCCCAGGCATCAGTCCTTGTTCCTGCCTTTCCCTTACCCGTTCTTCCATAATTTGACCAAACTCTGTTCATCTGCTGTTATGGTCTACTATATTGCTGTCTCTCCTAACCTACCCCTTAGACTGCGACCTGTACCCCAAGGATCCTCTCTTTGTTCTTATAGTAATAGAATTCCCAAGTTTTAGCTGGTCACATGGCAACTTAGCATTAAGACTACATTTCCCAGCCTTCTTTGCTAGCTGTGGTCACATGACTAAGTTATGGTAGGAATATGTGTGATTTCCAGGTTGTGACCTTAAAGGGAGTGGTTATGCCTTCCCATCACCCTTTTCTTCTTTCTGCTGGCCAGAATGCAAAGCCATCAAATGTGTCAGGGAGCCAAACAGACCAGATGAATACCCTAGGGCTGTGTTCGGCAAACCGTGGCTCACGAGCCACATGCGGCTCTTTGGCCCCTTCAGTGTGGCTCTTCCACAAAATACCTCCTGTGGGCACGCATGTACAGTGAGATTGAAACTTCGTGGCCCATGCGCAGAAGTCGGTATTTTGTGGAAGAGCCACACTCAAGGGGCCAAAGAGCCGCATGTGGCTCGCGAGCCACAGTTTGCCAAGCTGCAGCTTGCCGACCACTGCCCTAGGGGAAAGACAGAGAGGCTGGCTCCTTGGCACCATCAGACCACTAGTGTAGCCCTGGATTGTCTACCCAATTTTTGAGTAAAAGAGAAATAAGCTCCTATTGTGTTGTAGCCACTATATTTCTGAGTCTCTTTGCTGTTGCAGTCTATCTGACTGTGGAACAACTCCAGGTCATTTTTGCTATGTTTGCAACCTATTTCAAATGCCAAAGCTGGTCCCATAGCCCTACCCCTGCCCCTGAAGCCCTCCTCCATTACTCTCAACCAAGACCTAACTATGTTCATTTTCCCTTTGTACACTGCAGCTGGAGTTCTCAGAACTGGAGAACTAGTGGGTAGTACTTGATCAGGGTGGTAGTCCCTCATTAAATGGAACCAAAAAGTATGTTTGGATTTATAGAAGTTATTCAGTAAATGCTTGTCACATGAAGGCAGGCCCAATAGAAAGTCTTACCACTAAATGCAAAGAAACTAGTTCATTGTTGAACTAGTTTCTTTGCATTTAGTGGTAAAATAAAATGCCCCTTGAGTGTGGCTCTTCCACAAAACACCACATGCGGGCGCACACGTACAGTGCGACTGAAACTTCGTGGCCCATGCGCAGAAGTCGGTATTTTGTGGAAGAGCCACACTCAAGGGGCCAAAGAGCCGCATGTGGCTCCCGAGCTGCAGTTAACCTCACAAAAACTGTATAAGCTATGTATTATTATTATTAATATTACACCCATTTTACAAAGAAGGAAACTGGGCTTAGAGAAGCTAAGTAGTTGGTCACAGACAAGTCAAGTGGCAGAGCCAGACACAAAGCTATGTCTGTCTGGCTCCAAAGCCAGCGGTACCCTTAACCACTTGTGATGGTTTATGACAAAGGGACAGTAGTAAGTGAACAAGGAGTTGCTGAAGCTCTTATTGTTGATGATTGCTGCACTGGGAAGTCCTTCCAAACCCTGAGCCCTTGAGGAAGCGACTGGGACACATGGAACAGACGGCATAGGGACCAACTTCTGCCATCTGAGAACAAATGACCAAGATACCCTGAATTTTGCATATCTAGACTTCAGAAACACTTAATACTTCTTTCAAATTATTTTTTAAAGCTCAGTAACTCACATTTGTGTAGCACTTTATGGTGAATAAGTGCTCTTACAAACACTCGCCCATTTCACTCATAAAGGCATCTTATAGGAAAATCAGGCCAATAAAATTATTATTCCCATTCTCCAGATGAGAAAACTGAGACCCAGGGAGATTGTGACTGTGCTGGCAAGTGGCTCAAGAGGAATCTGAACTGTGGGATGAGCAACAGTGGGAACACTGCGCTTTCACCTGGAGAAGGCCACACACAGAGGCTGCACGGAGAAACACACACACACACAACACACACACACACACACACACACACACAGGCAAATGAAAAGAATCCTCCATTCAGCCCATCTTTGAACATGAAGCAAACGCATAGGGGTTTGTTTCCTTCATGTCTCACAACTTCCTAGTTAGCATGTTACATGTCCTCTGACCCCTCACCCCCCACTTCCCTGAAGCAAGATATGGAGACATATGATAGATGAGGCTTTACAGAGGGAAAAACAAATAATGGTGGGTTTTGAAATATTATTTTGAAACTAGTGGCCTGGTGCACGAAATTTGTGCACATTAAAAGGGAATTAATTAGAGGAAATATTTTAATATTGCTATTTGCCCTTTCTCTATAATAG
>NW_005366075.1:1231166-1285514 GCF_000412655.1 Myotis brandtii | reverse complement strand
TCCCTGCTGATCGCTCATTAGGGCTCATTATGGGAACCCCGCCTCCGCTGTGGGCACAGCCATTTGGTGATGGCGTGACAGCGTGAGGGTTAATTTTCATATTACCTCTTTATTATATAGGATGTCTTTTAAAGGCACCTATAACCCCGTTAGCAAGGGAAGCTGTAGAAAACACAAGGGTGTAATGATTAAAATTCAGCTGAGGCTGGGAAGAATGCCATCCATGGCTGCACTTAGGTGGCCACGCTTCTAGTACCTTTGGGAGTTGGCACTAATCCACACATGAAAAGCCATGTTGAGTCCTGAGAAACTGATGCTTGTCCATCTCCGCAGAGAACAGGAGGGGCTGAGACGAAGATAACGGAGCCTGCGGGCAGGCTGCGCGTTGACACCAGTGGGGCCTGCACTGGGCAGTGTGGGATGGTGGTTTCTGCAGATGCCAAATGCACAGGAAGCACCTGTCTTTTATTTCTCAGCATTCAAACAGGTTGGACCCAGAGCACACTTGTTAGGCACAGAAGTAGAATATTGGGGACAATTATAAGAAATATTAACCATGCTCTGTTAACCGTGAGTGTAGTCTGATTGCTTGCTGCTGTATCCAATGTCACCCTCTTTTTAGACTCTGCATTCCCCATAGTCCATCCTCACAAACTGCTTTAAGACAGAAGCTAAGGCAGTCCAGCAGGATGAGACTTTTCACCTAAAACTAATCTCATAGAGATGAGATGATAGAAACAGCAGTGGGGAATGATAAGGGCAGAAATGGAATAGTGGGGACTAGCTATAGTTATAAGAAATATTAATCCTGCTCTGTTAGCATGATTGTTCTGTTCTGATTAGAGAAAGCACATTCTAACCTGGCTGAGAGTTATATGCCCTGGGACGTGGGAGCTAACATCAGAATGCAGCCCATCCTCCTTTCCCGAGAACTGCCTACCATCATGGAGAGGTTTACAACTTCATGGCTGAAACAGCCTAGTACCAGAGGCACCCACCTTTTGCAACTCCCAGCCCCTATTGCCTGTAATCTGGTCCTGGAGGTGCCTGGAGGCCCCCACCCTCAGTGACCCCCTTCCCCCAGCCCACAATGCCTGTAACCTATAACCATAATGCCTTGCCTACTTTCCCATGCCTGTAATTCTTACTCTAATCTTTGCCTTGTACCCACTATAAGCAGCTGGCTTATGGGGAGGGCAGAGCAGACTTTTGTGGCTGACCTGCTGTTCTCCCATGCTGCCGGCCGTATTGGAATAAACGCTCATATATGACTCAACCCTGTCTCTGCTTCATTGGCTCAAGTAGCGACAGGCAGCCCAGACCCCTTCGTTATTCAGTTACAAACTCACTGGACAATGAACATTTTCGTTGAAAACTGACCAGATGTGAACAGGGAGCTTTTATGCTGAGTATTTTCCCCTGGACCGCGGTTCATGGGAGAGCAGGGGGAGGACGCAGGGCTGCAAACAGAAGGCCTGCTGGGAAGTCCAAGCAGGAGCGACTCGGAAGGACTGCGATGCCTGTGGTGACAATAAGTCTGCTGAGAAGAGTGTGCCCACGGCCCACAACAAAGCCGGGAGCAGCGGGCCCAGCTCAGCAGGAAGAGATAGCGATAAGAGTGTGGGGCTGTTTCCAGGAGTAGCCGCTCAGCTTTGGCTGGCCTACCCCCCGGGCCACAGGGCCACAGATGGAGAAAACGGGGCAGCCACCACACGGCCCTGGTAAAATCTGAGTCCTGTAGAGAAGAAGGAAAGAACGCCAGGCCAGGGCAGGACCTGGGGTGGAGGTGAGGGAGGAGCAAGAGGCAGGGGAAAGTGCTCCTGGATGTATGTGCGTGTGTGCGTGTGTGTGTGTGTGTGTGTGTGTGTGTGTGAAGAGGGCGAGTTATTCCTGTAGGGGAAATACCCAGGTGAGGCGATGGCCCCCGGGGACCGGCAGACATTGCTTCCACTCTCACCTCACCCTCCTTCTGTCCACTGCAAAGCACCGCCTCCACCCGGCCCTGCCTCCCGCCTCCTTGGCCCCACAGCCCAGACATGGCTCAGCCCTCCCGCCCTGCTTGCAAGCCGCCGCAGCAGCCAGCCCTCTTCAGCTCTCCCAGCACGGCTGGAGAGCGTTGGGACACTCGAGACAGTCCTTTGGGCACCTTCCAAAACTCTGTGTCTAAAAAGAAGCAGGGGCTGTACCAGAGGCCTTTAAAAACCAGGCTCCCTCACCTTGCCTGAGTAGGAGCAGACTCAGAATTCTCCGCGGCTCACTGCCGCTCTCCCTTGAAGAGATGTTTTCCCCCTGGCTGGCTGTCGGCGGGGAGGGAGGTTTTGGAAAGCCTTCAGGATAAGCAACAGTGGGAACACTGCGCTTTCACCCGGAGGAGGCCACACACGGAGACTGCACGGAGAAACACACACACACACACACACACACACACACACACGTGCAAATAAAAAGAATCCTCCATTCAGCCCATCTTTCAACATGAAGCAAACGCATAGCAAACATTGCAAAATCTGGGTTTGGCTGGCCATGGCCATGGGGTCTTTAGATGGGCCTTAAAGCCAGCAGTAAGCAGTTAACCCCCTGCGTGCCGTCTGTCATTTTATTCCTCAAGGGAGAGTGAAGGCAGTAACTGGGTTTGCAAAAGGCCTCAAAAACAGTCAAAAATGATGGTAGATATTAAGGGAGAGAAGCAGGACACCAAACAGAATATCTGATTGGTATTAATGTTGTTAAAAATAACACTTTAAAAGTTGGTGGTTGCAATATTGATTATCCAATATATAGCCTCACTTTCCTGACTTTAAGAACCATTAAAGAGACAGAGAACAAAGACATACACTCAAGTGTAGTTGTGGGACTATCTGGGGGGGGGGCCGGGGGTGCTTCTCCCACTTGAATATGCACAGGGCCGCTGGGTCTGGGGAAAGGCCGGCTCAGTGACAGGAGACTAGCAAGTGGTGACAGCGGCTAGCAAGGGTGTGTGTGTTTTTTCTTCTTCTTTATACCCTTTGGTATTTTAAAATCTTCTCTAATGAATGTATCGCTTACTGATAATCACGAAAACATTTTCCTTTTGAAGATAAAGGTATTTTCAGATTAAGTCCAGGGCCTCCTCCGACCAGATCCTGGGAGATGAGCCTTCTCTACAGGAAGGGCAATTCAGAGCTTTGATTCTCAGCCTAGAGTGGGGGTCCTGGAATCCCCTGGAAGCTTTACAAAGCATTTGCCCCCTGGGGACTTGTCAGCCGGGAGGGGGCTGTGTAATTGGAGAGCTCCTGGACCACACACCACGCAGTCCCGCTGGAGAGCCACCACCCAGACGCTCAGCTCAGACTTTCCACTTCCCTGCCATTCACATCTAGGCCTGCATGTGCCCGGCTCAGGGGCCTGGCGGCAGCGTAGAAACACTTTATTGTACGTTCTCAAGCGGTAAAACCCCAGGTTTTCTATGCTTATCTGGAGTAAATAGGGCTGTTCACTGCTCGCAGTCTGTGTTTGTGCTAAAGAAACCATCCCACAACTCACTTTCCTGTGTTCGATTGAGAAACATAAAAGTTTGGTGTGACTTTGTCCCTGTCTTACAGACATTATCGAGGCCGAGGCAGGTAACCAGACAGACTATGGATTTTGGAGGTTTACAACGTGGGTCAGTGGCACCAAGAATCTGGCCATTAAAATTACCAGGGAAATTCACATCTCGGTGAGTCAGCGAGTCGTCTGTCAGTGGGACGGCAGTCAGAGCGCCACTGCCCCAAATGTCCCTCTGCGGAAGCACAGAGAGTGTGTGGCCATCAAAACGCTGCCAGAGAAACAACCCTGTCAGCTTAATCATCAGTAATGGGCATATTGACATCTTTTTGCCGTCTTGTTTTACGGATAAGGAAAATGTTTTGTGTGCTATTTACTCTATGCATTATTTGAGTAGTCAGAAGTCTCCCAATACAAACTGGTATGAACAAGAAAATGGGAATTTATTGAATTATCTCACTGAAAAGTCCACCTTCAGGCACCGGTGGATCCAGGCACTCCTGTGATACCATCAAAACTTAGCCTCATTCGCTCCCTCTCAGTTCAGCTTTCCTTCCTGTTGACTCTTTTATCTGGCAGGCTCACTACTGGGAGACAGAAGTGAGGAGGTTCAGGCTTATTCTTCCTCCTTTGAAACCCAGAAAAAAAAAATACTCTCTGTCATAACAATGTAAATGAACATCCCCAATTGAGTCTTAGTAGTTGGACTTGAGTCACATACAAGAGTCTAGACCAAATGCTCTGACATGGGGACTCATGCATCCATTCTTATCTGGCAGGCTCACTACTGGGAGACAGAAGTGAGGAGGTTCAGGCTTATTCTTCCTCCTTTGAAACCCAGAAAAAAAAAATACTCTCTGTCATAACAATGTAAATGAACATCCCCAATTGAGTCTTAGTAGTTGGACTTGAGTCACATACAAGAGTCTAGATCAAATGCTCTGACATGGGGACTCATGCATCCATTCTGGAAGCAGAGTCCCCGCCCCACCTCAAATTCTTGAGGCTCAAGAGAATCCATGTTCTGATTGGCTAGGCCTGGGACAGGTGCCCAGCCCTGGATCCAGACATGAATGTAGTCATGGATTTAAGAGCAGAGATGTGAGAGCTTTTCTAGAAAAATATAGATTCTGTGATTAAAAGAAGGGAGAACAAACCCTAGGCAAGAAAAAGAGTAAGTATCCAACTCAGCATACAATTATCAACAGACTAATATTTACAAATGCTCTTTTTTGAACTTCACAATTCAGATTGATTAACTGGACCAGTGATTCCCAACCTTTTGTACATCTCTGTTCAGGTAGAATTATAATGTGCATAGGGAGCCTGGTGTGGTGGAGGGAGGGGTTCGGGGTCCCCCAGGAGGCTACCGTGGAATTGATTGGTCAGGGGCTCAGACATGCCCAGTTCTGAAAGGAGCGATAACTTGCATTAGGGCCAACAAAAATGTTACAACGTAACACTGGTGCTATATGCCCAATGTGACAATTGAATAATAATAATAAAAGTATTTCAGCCTAGTTCAAAGTTTATTGTGAGCTCTATCCTAATGCCTTCCTTGCTTCATCACACCCTATCTCGCCTTCAAATAGGCAATCACTTATTGAGCAATTATATATTGAGCACATGGTGTATGCCAGGCAGTTTGAGGCCCTTAGAGTACAGTGGTAGATAAAACAGACAAAGATCCTTGTCTGGCAGTTCAAGTACATGTAGGTGGGTAGAGACACATAGTACGCAATCCTATATGATAAAAGGCTAACATGCAAATTGTCCCCTCGACCGGGAGTTCCACCAGGAGTTCAACCGGGGGGCAGGCCAGCCAACCACCCAAGGCCCCTCCCCCTGGCTGGCCCACTTGGGGCCAATCGGGGTGGGCCAGCCAGACCCCACCCGGGCATGAATTCGTGCACCAGGCCTCTAGTAAACATAATAAATCAGTATATGATAAAGTATATTAGAAGGCAGTAAGTGTTAGAGAAAGAAAGAACAAGTAGAGGAAGGAAGAAAGGCTATGTCAAGGAGACTCAAGAATGGTCCATCCCAGCTCCAAAGCATTCCAGTGTCCACCCTTGGGCATCAGAGCATACCTGCAAGCCCCAAGCCTGGGTCCACCATGGCCAGGAAGACCGAGGCTTTTGCACAGGAGCAGACCAGCTAGTGTCAAATGCCAACACGGTCTCACACTTCTCAAACCCACTTGTGCTGTAGACGAGGATGGCACGGGGCTCGCCTCTGACTCAGGGTCCCGTGAAGGGACACCAGTCTCAGCTGCAGACTGTATTGGTTACCTCTAGCTGCATAATGAATTATCCCAAAATATAATGGCGTAAAGCAACGACTTTTAAAACTCTCACCGTTCCTGTGGGTCAGGAACCTGGGCACAACTTAACAGGGTCCTCTCCTTCAGAGCCACTCACAGGCTGCGATCAAGGTGTTGGTCCCACTCCCCCACAAACCTGTGACACAGGTCCAGCCGGGGCAGGATCCACATCCAAGCTCGCTGGGTGGTTGTCCACAGGACTCAGTTCTTCCAAGGCTGTTGGAGTGAGGACCTCAGTTCCTTGCTAAGTGGGCCTCTACAGCGTGGCAGCTTCTTCATCAAAGCCAGCAAGGAAAAGAGTGAGCATCTAGCAAGCAAGATGCAAGTCACAAAGTTCGGTAACTTAGTCATAGAGCAGAACACGAGGTCCAGCCTGTGCCCAGGGCAAGAACAGCATCGGGGTGCATCTACCGGGAGGTGGGGATCGTGGGCCCTCTTCAAAGTCCGCCTACCCCAAGGACCCTGGACTCTGTTACAGATTTTTCTGAGTCATATTTCCTAATTCCTCGCACTCTGTTTTCTACTCAGTGACAATATGACCAGTCCCCACCACATAGGCTCGTCACTCCCTCCCTCAGAAGTTGATCACATCTCAGCCAGTCCACATGGTCAATCAACTCTCACGTATTCAGCTGGTTTTAACTCCATCTCAAATCTCCTAGCGCCGGCCAGACCCAACACCCACGAAGCCCACTGAGACACTGGGGGAGGGCAAGTTTTCACCGCAGGGAGTTTGGAACGGGAGGCATTTGTCAAGCTGAGAAGTGAGGCCCTGACAGGGGGGTCGGTGGAACGTCTGGTCTGTGTTCACTGCTGTGGGGCATTTGCTGAGAGGATGCTTTCTCACAAGCTCTCAGACAAATGACCATAATGGATGATTCTAAATAAATAAAATTCAAACAGGCCTGCCCAGCCCAGTCTATGTGGGTCAGATTGCATTGCAAAAAAGAAGATAGAATGAGCTCTCCTTCTGAGATCCAAGCAAGGCAACTCTACCATTGACGGGCCCGGGTCTGGGGAAGGCCATGGTCTGTGACACATTCCATTCAGAAAGGTAAGTACAGGAGCCCTGTACTTACCAGATGAAAATCCAGATGAAAATTAAGATATGCGAACACACCTCCTGTGCCCCTCCTCCTTAGTCCAGTTTACTTATTTTATTATGTATTTTCTTTAAATCTCCCCTTTTCTATTTTGGCAGCCACCCATAGTGGCTGTTTTGAAACTATCTGCTAAATATTTGAGTCTCTTCTGCCTTTTCCCTATCTCCATTCCCTCCTTTCTTCCTTTTTCCCTTCCTTGCTGTGATGCCATCTCTCCCATAGTCTTGAATGCTCTTTGTAAACTCAACAGACTTTTCCAAAGCATCAGGAGGAGGCAGGGATGCCTACGGTGCCTTCCCACGGCCCTGCACGCTGCTCTCTAAACTCAATCCCTTGAAGGCTCTGTCCGGGGATCATGTGCCTTCACCACAAGATTAGTGTGTCTGGCCTTTTGGGGCAGGATGCCATTGACACACCCCACTTCTATTTTCCTTGAGGTACCCATGTGTTTTTTTTAAAGTGGCTTCTCCTCTAATCCTTACAGCTGGCTTTTAAAGAAAGCTTTCATTTCTACTTGGAGTTTCAAACATGTTGGCAGTGTCTCCTTTAGCTATCTTTTTAAAGGATTTTTACTTTTTTTCTTTGTGTTTTTTGTACATGTTTTTCTCTCATTGGAGAATACTCATGGTGGAGAATTGCCACGGCTGCTACTAGTGTAACACTGGGTGGCTTCAACAACAGAAATGTATTTCTCACAGTCTGGAGGCTGGAGTCTGAGGTCGTGGTGTGGGCAGGGCTGGCTTCCTCTGAGGCCTCTCTCCTTGGCGTGTAGACGGCCGTCTTCTGTATCGTCACAAGCTGGTCCCTCTGTGTGAGTCTCTGTGCCCTAATCTCCTCTTCTTATAAGGACACCAGTCAGATTGGATTACAGCCCAACATATAACCTCATTTTAATTTAATCACCTCTTAAAGGGCCCCATATCCAAATATAGTCCTATTATGTGGTACTGGGGGTAAGATTTCAACATATAAGTGTTTGGGGGACATCCCATAAGAGTCATAATATATAGATAAGCAAAAAGAAGAGAAAAATACACACCACACACACACACACACACACACACACACACACACACACTATAATGTTTGGCCTTCCAGGGCACACACACACACACACACACACACACATACACACTATAATGTTTGGCCTTCCAGGGGCTTCTAATTGTGCTTAGCATAAACTTCAGCTTCCATGTGACCTATCCCCCTCGCTCATCTCCTCCATCACTCACCCCACCACACTGGCTTCCTTGCACGCGTCCAGGGTCCATCCTTCTCGGGACTGCGGCATGGCTGATGCCTTGTGACCTTGGACTCAGCTCAAATACAGAAGATGACAGAGGCTTTCTGTGCCCCCTAGCCGACAGTGGCCTCTCCCTACGCATCCTAGAGCAGAGCTTCTCCATCTCCGTGCGATTGACGGCTTGGCAGGTTAATTCTGTGTAGTGGGGGCCATTCAGTGCATGATAAGATGTGGAGCAGCACCCCTGGCCTCCACGCACTGGATGCCAGCAGCACCTTCCCAGTTGTGCCAATCGAAAGTGTCTCCAGACCTTTCCAGATGCCCTCTGGAGGGCAACATCGCCTCCCCCGCCCGTTGAGAACCACTGTTCTTGAGAAACAGTCTAGTGTCGTGGTGAAGAGCGTGGGTGTGGGAGCATTCATCCTGCCTCTCATCTCTGTGCCTCAGTTTTCTCATTTATACAATGAGGACAATAATTACTAACAATATATTAAGTCGGTGTGAGTTAATTTATTTAGTAAGTTTAATATGAGGTAGATTATTGTGAGGATTCAATGAGATAATATGTACCAAGTTCTTGGAGCAGTGCCAGGCCAGATGAGCAAGCAGTGAGCATCAGCCACTATTCTCCCATTACCCTGATATTTCCCTATGAATGTATTTGTTTATTGGTCTGTAAATGCCAGCATCCAGGTGCCTAGAGCACTGCACACACATGGTAGGTGCTCAGGAGCTGTGCTCTCCTCCCCCAAACCCCACACCCACCCAGGACTCTCTCCTCCCATCTGAGCCCATGCCCAGGGCAGTGACCAGCTTACCTGCGCCGTCCAAATAAGCCACAGCCTCGCTGTTTCGTGGACTCACAAGCACCCAGAGGAGCAGAGAGGACACTCAGGCCCCAAATGCCTCCACTGCTACTGAATGGAGATACCAAATGCCTGGCTTGCAAGCATCCCAACCTGCCAACCATGCGTGTGGGAAGGCTCCGCTGGACTCTTCACAGCGTCCGTAGTCACATCCATGGTCTAGGTTCCAGTGTAGCTGGGTCACCACACCATGTTAGCTCTCCGATGCCCATGTGCACTGTGTGGAGGTGGAGCAGACACTGCTAGACTCAGTGCCAGGACAGGCACAGGGCTGAGTGTGATCCCCTCCTGTAGTCCCCCAACGCCTCCGTCCTCAGGGTCATTACAATTCCTCCTTCCCCACTTGACAGATGAGAAAACAGAAGCACAGAAAGGAGGAATAGCTTGCCCCAGGTCTAGGATGGCCGGCTTGTACCAATTTTCCCTGGACTTGCCTAGTTTCAGTGCTGCAAGTCTCATATCCTGGGGAACCTCTCAATTCCTGGCAAACCAGGCCAGTGGTCACCCAACCTAGACCACCCAATTTATGAGTAGCACCGCTGGGATTTGAACCCAGTCAACGGGCTCCAGAATCCACATTCTTAACTGTTATGACAAGTGACCTCAGAAATACTGAGATGTGCAGTAACCAAGGAAACTCAACCCATCAATTGATCAATTCAGGGAGTTATTCTGAAATAAACCTAATTTTCATAATAACAAAAACGGGGTGGGTCTATATACCAAATCTGTAAGAGGGATTAAGGAGGAAATAAAGTTGATATTTCCCCCTCACCTAAAATGATCTAACTTATGCCTCAGTTTTCCCCCTCGTCATTGGCCATGAAGACCTAGTCACTCATTTTATTATCTCAATCCAGAGGATATCTCCATGTCTAAGAAGATGAATCAATGATCTCACATGTTAATATCAGGTGTACATACGACACACCTGCATCACAAGCCTGACAAAGACTGAAGACAACTGCTCCTTAGGAATTTCCTCCCACCAAAGGGAGTATTTCCTGTAGCTGATGACATATGTAGGGATGTGACTACGGACGCTGTGAAGAGTCCAGCGGAGCCTTCCCACACGCATGGTTGGCAGGTTGGGATGCTTGCAAGCCAGGCATTTGGTATCTCCATTCAGTAGCAGTGGAGGCATTTGAGGCCTGAGTGTCCTCTCTGCTCCTCTGGGTGCTTGTGAGTCCACAGAACAGGGAGGCTGTGGCTTATTTGGACGGAGCAGGTAAGCTGGTCACTGCCCTGGGCATGGGCTCAGATGGGAGGAGAGAGTCCTGGGTGGGGGTGGGGTTTGGGGGAGGAGAGCGCAGCTCCTGAGCACCTACCATGTGTGTGCAGTGCTCTAGGCACCTGGATGCTGGCATTTACAGACCAATAAACAAATACATTTGTAAGGAAATATCAGGGTAATGGGAGGATAGTGGCTGGGGCTCACTGCAAGCCTCATCTGGCCTGGCACTGCTCTAATAATAAAACAGGGACGCTATGGTCAGCTTTCAGACTGAGCGCAAATCTGTCTTTGGAGGGAAGAAGCCTGCTTAGCTTGATTATTGCTATTTACTTGACTTTTTCTTAGCACCTGTTAAACTCATCACAGATATGCAGCCACATCCCTTGGCTTAGCGGCTTCTATTAAAGAGGAAGAATGGCTTTCTTGGCCTTTCTCTGACCTCAAAAGTCTTGGCTAAAATCTATTCATGGGTCTTGGGCTGCTTGGCCAATTGCTCTTTGTAAGTTTGATTCTCTAACATCCTGGGGAAATGGGGAAGGCATGTGTCCCCCTCAGTTCAGAATGTTTCTGAGCTGGTTTCTTGCCTTGGACATTCAGGGACATTTGTGATGTTTGAGATGATAAGAAACCTAGGAGGTTAACCAGACTTCAGAACACATTTCTCTGAGGGAACTATACCTAGCAATCAGCTGGGGACTTGATTTACCCCCACCTCAGTCTCGGGTCTCACCTGGAGATTCTGATGCCTCGGCGGGCCTGCACATCCTCATTTTTAACAAGCTGGTCAGATGCTTCTGGCAGGCTTTGCAATCACACTGAGAAACTGCCCTGAGACATCAGTTAAGGTTTGTCTCACCTGCGCTTCCTTAAAATGTCCCATGTAAGAAAGAAATAGTCATCTAAAATGTAAAGTGTTTCCCGTGCTTTCGATTTGCTGTATGTTTTAACTCCCCGATCCTGGGTGTCTACGCTACTCCTTTTGTTAGAGAGAAAAGTGGAAAAAGCTCCTTAACAAAATATCTACCTGGGAATTTCGATATAATAAAGATAAATTCGATATCTCTTAAAGTAACCTGCACAGCCACTGAGCTCATCATGGGCTTCTGGAGCTGAATGGCGCCACACATTTCATCTGTGCAGGTGCAGCCCGTCCGTTTCCATTGCTGTCTACTGTTCCAGAAAATGACCACGCCACAGTGAGCATCGTGTTGGTTCCGGCTTCGGGCGAGTATGAGCAACGCTAGCATGAGCATTTTTCCCATGCAAGCTTTCTTTAAAGATCCAAGCGTGGGGGCCCCTCCTTAGGAAGGTGGTGGCCAGTGAAGGCAGAGTGTCAAAGCCTGACTGGTTAGATGCCGGGGTTCTTGTTCCGGCATTAAGAAGGGTTCGGCAATCTGGAGAAGGGGCTGTGTGTAACTTAATAAAGAGTCCAGAGATGAAACATAATTTTGAAAGGCATTTGGGGGTCAGAGGAGCCTAGCTAAAGAAACTGAGAGCTCCTCATCTCAGGACCCCTTGCTTTTTATTAACACAACTAGAAGCCCATTGCATGAAGATTTGCACAATAAGCCTTCCTTCCCCTGGCTGCTGGCACTGGTTTTCCTCTGGTACCCAGGACCCAGGCCTTTGGTCCAGCCCCAGTGGAGAAGCCAAGCCTTGAAGCTAGGCTTCTCCCCTCCGGCTGCAGCAAGGCTTGGCTTCCCCGCTGCGGCCAAGCCTCTTAGTCTTCAGACTTCACTCCAGCTGGAGCCTTCAGTCTTCACTCTGTGCCTGCGTATGCAAATTAACTGCCATAGTTAATTTGGGTTAATTTGCATAGTCGCTCTGATTGGCTGGTAGGTATAGTGGAGTGACACCAATTTGCATGTTTCTCTTTTATTAGTGTAGATTTGTCCTAAGGCGAGGCAGAGATATACACTTCAAAGGGTAGGGTTAGGTACAGAATCCATTGTCAGATTGGAAGAATTTGCCTATGGCTGTTCAGGTGTTTGGCCAGTAGGAGGCAATACCATGTAGATTAAGATGCCCTGAGCTGTCCGGCAGCAAGCAATCATCCTTTTCAGGTTTGGGGAAATGCCCTCAGCCATTCCCACCAGGTGACAACATATGTGACTCACCTTGTTGAGTCCCCAAGTTCCATCAAACTTTGATGAAACTCTTGCAATTATGACATGCTAGAATTGGCTTCCGGCAGTTAGAGATGCTGGTGGGGGCCCAGCAGGGAGCAGCAGGGGTTTCTTTGCAGAGAAATGGACATGTTTAAATGATCACTGTTGGTTTTTTTCATGAATTCAAGCAAAATAAAGCATAATGTTAAAAAGACTGGATTTAGGGTCAAGAAATGTCTGAACTGGTTCTCGGTAACCAATGTTCTAATTTCAGATGAGGCCCCAGGACGTGATTTTTCCACAGGAAAGAAGAGGGTTGAGAGGAAAAGCAATGGATGGCTATTTCCTCAGGAAGCACTCTCTCTAAGAGGATAGAAAAGTCCCGAACAGGCTGTGGAGGCCAAACAGTTGCTATCCTTTGCCCATCCTTTTCCACATTTGCGTTTCAATATCCCTGCATTTGAAATGACAAGAAAAAGTTGGTGTTCAAATGTCCTTCCAAATGCCGGTCCGAGCCCTGCTGGCTCAGTGCTGCAGCATGGAAGTGATGGAGACTGGGAGCCCTGCTGGCTCAGTCACTCACTGCAGCATGGAAGTGATGGGGAGTGTGTGGGAGCCCTGCTGGCTCAGGCACTGCACATGGAAGTGGTGGGGAGTGTGTGGGAGCCCTGTGGCTCAGTGCTGCACATGGAAGTGATGAGGAGAGATGTCAGCAACACCAGCCAGTCCACAGTCATGGGGCGGAATCTAAAGTGGGCCCCCATATGCAGGTGCCCTCACTCCAGCTGAGTTCTGTGGGTTCCTGGTAAACACAACCTGAAATTGTAGGGCTCCCTCATTTTGGAGGAGGTGGAGGCAATCGCTCAGCTATACCCTAGTAAGGCTTCCCTTTCTTTACACATTTGACACAAATTCAACAGCACTGGTACCTACTAAGTGTGGGCACTGGGGCACAAGATGAAGATGGCACAGTCCTGCCCCTAGGGAGCTAGGAGGCCAGTGGGGACATGACTGAAAGCCAGGCCTGTGATAAAGGTGAGGTGCACACAAAGCGATAAAACTGTAAAAATTTGCAGTGACCTTCTTGGTGGCCATCCAACCTGGACACCCCAAAAATTTCCAGCTGCTGGACCCCTGGTATCGATGCAAAGATGTCAAGAGGCAGGCCACCACCAGAGGGCAGTGTGGGGATGTTGGCCTGCACATGCTCAGTTTTTTGGTTTTGCCATCATTCTGGGATAGAGGATTAAAAAGCAGCTTTCAACTAAATCAATTAACTTCTTTTTAGTCTAAGAAACAGTGCATAGGACTTCTTACAGGACTTCTTACAGATTAAACAGTTCCGCAACTATCTCACTGGGATGCAAAGTTCAAGCCAACATTTTTCTTTTTCTTTTCTTTTTTTTTCTTCCTGGCCCTCATAGGCATAAAGCCCTGTCTGTAATGGACATATTAAAAGTTTTCGATTTAAAAGTGAAATAAAACAAGATAGAAAAGTAATGCCTTTCCATTTTATTACAGCTAAACTTCATTTGCTTTAGATTTCTGTGCAGATACTGATTTTTATGTTGGGCTCCTGGAGCAAAAAGATCATTCATAAAGAAACAACAGCTTCACCGAGCCACCAATGGGCAACCCGTGGGCAGAAATTCCTTGGGTAAAAGAGCAATGCTACTTGACAGAAAATGCTAATTCCCTAGTAAATTAATGAAGACTGCCCCTTTCTCGCCTGCCAAATGGTTATGGAAGAAGGAACATCTAGTCAGTAGCAAAGACAGATTGTAACATACTCTCATATACTATCTTCTCTTTCATGTCAAGATCATTTTTCCTTGATCTAAATTAACGAGGGCAGGAAGGGTTGGGACAAACTGATTATACAATACAGGATCCCAGCTAAGTGCTCCAGGTAAAAGTTAAAAAAATATGCAAGGTTCTTGCCAAAATGCCCTGGAGGGAAATTCCTTTCAGAACCCAAATTTGGCAAAAACTTCACCGCCCATAAAAGTCACCATAGCTAGGTTTCTGGTTTCATTTCCCCCTGAAACTATATGGGAGGTAGCCTGGCTCTGGCAGGACTTTCAGAGTAGAAATGGTAAATACTAATCTTAAATTCTACCTTCTAGTTACTGCAAGGCCTTGCATCATCTGTGTGCTTTCTTCCCCAAATATGTAAATCTATTATAACTTACATATGGATGGATTTGGCCGGGAGCTACCTGGAAGAGAAGCATATAAGTTTTACTTTTAGAAAATTAGTTTTGTCGAAGAATTCTATCAACAAAACTTCTAGGTAAATACTTAAAGATGTGGGGGTCCAGAACAAATGCAGGTTGTTTTGAGCTAAAGGCAACTTTAGCCCCAGACTCAAGAGAAACTTCTGCCCTCCCCTAACCACACCCCTCTACTGCCCATCCACCCCCCATCTACCTAGACACATTTGAATTAGAGGCCTTGCTCATAAGAGATTATCAGCCCGGTCGGTGTGGCTCAGTGGTTGAGTATAGACCTATGGAACCAGGAGATTCCTGGTCAGGGCATATGCCTGGGTTGTGGGCTCGATCCCCAGTAGGGGGCATGCAGGAGGCAGCTGATCAATGATTCTCTCTCATCGTTGATGTTTTCATCTCTTCCTCTCTCTGAAATAAATAAAAACATATTTTTAAAAATGTTTTTAAAGAGATTATTAGAGATAACTGGTTTTTAAAAATGTATATGTTTGTTTCAGAGAAAGGAAGAGAGAGATAGAAACATCTATCAGCTGCCTCCTGTACACCCCCTACTGGGAATTGAACCAGTGACTCTGGTGCATGGAACGATGCTCAACCAATTGAGCCACGCTGGCTGGGCAGAGATCATTGGTTTTGACCTGTCTATAGGGCAGGGCAAACTTCTATTTCCTCAAGTTCTGCTCTCATCATCCTGCAATGGCCCTTTGAAGCCGCCTAGGCACTTACCTCATCCCTAGCTGAGGATGTCTTATGAACCCATGTTCCCTTTCTGCTCTGAACCTTTGCTGCATATGGGATCTCTGCATCTCTCCTGTGTGTGGGGTTCCCATACATATGTAAGTATTAAATTGGGTTATTTTCACTTGCTAATTAATCTGCCTTGTGTCTATTTGATTATTAGATGAGCCAGAAGAACTTGAGGGTAAAGTTGTTCCTCCCTTACAAAGACAAGAAATAAATTTATATTATCTCCTCTGCATTTCAGAAATCCCTTGTTTCACCAAAAAACAAACAAACAAAAACCCCATAATTTTTAACTTAGTAAACAACAGTAATTAATTCAGTGTCTCTAATCTATATGCTTTTAAGAAAAAGAGGCCAAGACTTTTTGTTCTTTTTTTTTTTTAAGTAGTAAGCTAATAAAATTCTGATGTTTCTTTGAAAGCAATTTGGTAGCAGAAAGAAAGATTAATATTTAATATGTATCAAAAAATGGCTACTGTGCTCAAGGCCTTGTACCATGTGTAAAGAAGCAAAGGCTTCCTCCGAGAGAATTCCTACATTAAGAAGTCCAGAGAGGCCCAGCCAGCGTGGCTCAGTAGTTGAGTGTCAACCTATGAACCAGGAGGTCACGGTTCAATTCCTGGCCAGGGCACATGCCTGGGTTGCAGGCTCAGTCCGCTGTGTGGATCATGCAGGAGGCAGCTGATCAATGATTCTCCCTCATCATTAATGTTTCTATCTCTCTCTCCCTCTCCCTTTCTGAAATCAATAAAAATATATTTTAAAAAAAGAAATGAAGAGAGGATGTGAGGGCGAAGGGGAAAGGCATGGCCTTTGCATCAGCCAGACCTCAGTTTGAATCCCATTCAGCCATTTACAGACTGTGTGGCGTTAGATACCGGTAAATTTCTTAACTTCTCTAAACCTCAGTTTCTGAAAATGGGCATACCAATCAATAATCATAATCCCACTTTTGCAGGGCTGTGGCCTGACAAGGATACATCTTCAGAAAATGATAGCTAATGGATCATTATAAAGCTGTTGCTCAATATAAAGGCATACCTCATTTTATTGTACTCTGATATATTACACTTAACAGATATTGGGTTTTTAACAAATTGAAGGTTTAAGGCAACCCTGCATCAAACAAGTCTATTGGCACAATTTTTCCAACACCATTTGCTTACTTCACCCCTCTGGGTCACATTTTGGTAATTCTTACAATATTTCAAACTTTGTTATTATTATTATATTTGCTATGGTGATCTGTGATCAGTGATCTTTGATCTTTGATGCTACCATTGTAATTGTTTTGAGGCACTACGAATCATGCTCACATAAGACAGCTAACTTAATAATTTTGTGTGTTCTGACCATTCCACAGAACCGCCGTTCCCCCATCTCTCTCCCTGTCCTCAGACCTCCTTATTTCCTGAGACACAACAATATTTAAATTAGACCAACTCATTATTATAAAAAAATAAAAATAAAATAAATAATTAGGCCAACTAATAGTTCTATAGTGTCCTCTAAGTGTTCAAGTGAAAGGAAGAGTCACATGTCTCATGTTAAATAAGCTAGAAATGATTAAGCTTAGTGAGAGAGGCATGTTGAAAATACAGATAGGCCAAAAGTAGGCCTTGAAGGGGACAAAAATGTTGCCCCCTGAAGCTATCTCTTGGGGATATTGCTTTTAAATTGTTTATTAAGAAACAAGACTCAGAAAGAAACTTCGACCTTCCTCCTTCCCTTCCCAAGAGATTCAGACAGAGAAACCTGCTTCAGGAAGGACATTTGTGGGTGTTCCCCTCGGCCTGATTTGAATTAAGTTCAGTAAATAAGAGGGCTGTAAGCCTCTCAGCTAGATGCTCCCTGTGGCTTACACTGTCATGTGTGTTCCATTCTCCCTGGACTACCTGTAAACTGCCTATTCTCACTTCTGAAATCTGATACCTGCATCACCCCTCCACCTTTCTCCTTTGTCCAAAAATGTCTTACATACCCACTGTTGCCTCACTGTCTTTGGGACATGGATGCTCTTGTGAATTCCCTATGCATATGTATTAAATTTTTATTTTTTCCTGTTAATAATCTGCTAATTTGATTATTAACCCTGCTAGAAGAACTTAGAAGGTGGGAAGAAAAATGTTAATATATTTTTTTTAGCCTTCAACAGCCTTTTGGGCCAAACAGGTTAGCCAAGTTGTGAATGCACAGGGAAAGTTCTTGAAGGAAATTAAAAGTGCTACTGCAATGAACACACAAATGACAAGAAAGTGAAACAGCCTTGCTGCTGATATGGAGAAAGTTTTAGTGGTTTGGATAAAAGCTCAAACTGGGCACAACATTTTCTTAAACCAAAGCCTAATCTGAGTAAGGCCCTAATTCTCTTCAATTCTATGAAGACTGAGGGGAGGACGCTGCAGAAGAAAAGGTGGAAGCTAGTAGAGATTGGTTCATGTGGTTTAAGGAAAGAAGCTGTCTCCATAACATCAAAGTGCAAGGTGAAGCAGCAAGTGCTGGTGTAGAAGCTGCAGCAAGTTATCCAGCTCTAGCCAAGATAATTAACGAAGGTGGCTACACTGAACAACAGAGCTTCAGTGTAGATGAAACCGCTGTACACTGGAAGAAGGTGCCATCTAGGACTTTCATTCATAGAGAAAAGAAATGTCTTGCTTCAAAGCCTCAGTGTGTTGTAGTAGGCAATTAGTTAGATATTAACCAAAAGGGAGGGAGCAAACCAATCAGCAGCAGATTCTAATTAAGCCTGATTGAGCTTTACAGTCACCCTGGAGTCAGCCCCACTAACAGGGGCAGGAGAAGATGGCACAGGGGCAAGTCTTCCACTGGGCACAGGCACAGTAGGAGCCAAAATGGTGACCTTAAAGGGAGGAGACAAACCTGGAAAAATCTGGGGGAAAGATCGGATAGGATGAGGACACAACCTCGGGAAAAGCCAGGAGAGAGATTGGATACTTTGAAAGAAAGCCTGCTCTCTACCATGCCCAAGGAGATATAGCAAAGCTTAACAAAGGCCCCAGTCTCTTTTTGGCAGTTGCATGGGGTGGAGCACAGCCAGGAGCAGAGACAGTGCTGTCTACCGGAGCCTCGAGTGCTCTGGGTAATGACATTGCTGCTCTGGGCCCTCACCCTTCTGGGCCTGGTCAGCACAAGTGTGGGCTTGTGGCCCCAGAAGCTAGACTTCTTCTGCAGTGAGACGGAGCTGAACCACCTGGTCATGAATGAGACATTTGTCACGGTGTCTCTGGGGACAGATCAACAATGTTGACCAGCTTCCGCTGCTGGAACTGCTGAGGAAGTGCTTCATTGAGGCAGAAGCCTTTGCCAGGGTGCTCTAATAAATCCTGCCACTGTCACTCAAATTCTGCTACGCATGTGTTCCTGAAATTCATTTCCTGGGACATTGTGGAAGAACCTATCTCCTCAGGTAACAAAAGGACAGGCTGACTCTGTTGTTAGGGGATAATGAAGCTGGTGACTTTCAGTTGAAGCCAGTGCTTATTTACTGTTCCAAAAATCCTAGGGTCCTTCAGAATTATACTAAATATACTCTGCATGTGCTACCATTGTAATTAGCTAGTTATTAATAATAGGAAAGGAGCACAGAGGGAAGTCAGACATTATAGGCATGTCATTTGGGCAGCTTCACCAGGAAGATGCAATTTCACACTCCCCAGGGAACCACCAGCCTATTTCCTGCAGGTCACTGAGTGAAGGGATCCTACACAGGGGAAGATGGGCACATGCTCAATGAGTTGGGGTGATACAGGGAAAATGCCTGTCAGTCAAGCCTGGGTAACCATGGATTGGCTACAGTAGGCAGGGCAATTGGAGTTCGCTTAAACAAAGGAGTTCACTCTCCTGGCTCTCAGCTCTCTGGTTCCTTTGGCTTTGCTCCTGCCTGTGTTCCCTCCAAGCCATGTGACCCTGCGGATCCCACATGCAATGGACTGATGAACTGCAGCAGAGAACACAAGCTAAACTGGCCACTGCTCCAATATGAAGCAAAAATTCTGGACACTGGCTTTGATTCTAGTTCTGCTGAAGTCACAGCTACACTTCTTCCTTGGGGGTACAAGGGAAATGGGACCTTGGAAACTCAGGGGTTTGATTCCACAGAAATAAAGCTTTCTACAATATCTCCCTGTGTGAGTCTCAGAAAATTCCTTTTCTCAGGATATCACAAGAAGCCCACTCCCACAAGCAACAGGTGGGATGAGGGCCTCCTCCCACTGATAACACCTGTGCTCTATAAATGGAACAACAAAGTCTGGATAACAGCACATCTGCTTACAACATGGTCTATTGAATATGTTAAGCCCGCTCTTGAGAACTGCTGCTTTCAAAATAGTACTGCTCATTGGCAACGCACCTGGTCACCCAAGAGTTCGGATGGAGATGTACAATGAGATTATATTGTTTTCATGCCTGCTAACACAGCACCCATTCTGCGGCCCATGGATCAGAGAGTAATTTTGGCCTTCAAGTCTTATTATTAAAGAAATACATTTTACAAGGCTATAGCTGCCATAAATAGTGATTCCTCTGATGAATCTGGGCAAGTAAAATTGAACATCTTCTAGAAAGGATTCACCATTCTAGATGCCATTAAGAACATTTATGATTCATGGGAAGAGGTCAAACTATTAATATTAAGAAGAATTTGGAAGAAGTTGGTTTCAATCTTTACAGATGACTTTGAGGGGTTCAAGACTCACTTGGAGGAAGTAACTGCAGATGTGGTGGAAATAGCAAGAGAACTAGAATTAGAAGTGAACCCTGCAGATGTGACCGAATTCTATAATCTCGAATTAGAAGTGAACCCTGCAGATGTGACCGAATTGCTATAATCTCAGGATCAAATTTTAATGGATGACAAGTTGCTTCTTATGGAAGAGCAAAAAAAGTGGTTTCTTGAGATGGAAACTACTTCTGGTAAAGATGCTATGAAGATTGTTACAATGAGAACCAGAATTTAGAGTATCACATGAACTTAGTTAATAAAGCAGTGGCAGTGTTTGAGAGAATTTACTTCAATTTTGAAAGAAATTCTGCTGTGGGTAAAATGCTATCATACAGCATCACATGCTACAGAGAAATCATTTGTGAACGGAAGCGTTAATCAATGTGGCAAAATGTATTCTTGTCTTATTTTAAGAAATCGTCCCAGCCACTCCAACCTTTAGAAACCACAACCCTGACCAGTCAGTAGCCATCAACATCCAGACAAGACCCTCCATCAGCAAAAAGGTTACAACTCGCTGAAGCTCAGATGATGATTAGCATTTTTAGCAACTTGAATCCTCCTCTCTGGTCCAGCTGCCCTTGAGTTGCTGCTCATCCTTATGCCTCCATTGTCACCTACTTCTCTCCCTCTGGCATCAGGCCTTTTTGTAAGACCCGCCTGCCTAAACAACCACTGCTCTCCAGCCCTTCCTGCTGAGGCATTGCAGGGAAAAGGCTGACCAGTGCTTCACAGTGTGGCCATAACCTGATTTCCCAATCTCAACTCCACAGTTTCTTTGGGGGCAATGAACTGTCGCTCTGAAAGCCTCCGTGGCCATCCTGCTGCGCCTCTGGCCAGGAAATCCCCCTTCTTTCAGTCCCCACCCAACCCTGACCACCCTTGGAGGCCAATTCAAGTCCAGTCTCCTAAGGTCTCCTCTGCTCTTCAGGCCTGTCTCCCCTGACCACACACTGGGGCACTGCCGCCAATTCCCGATGTCCTTGAATGGCTCATGACCTTGCCTATGAGAGGTCTTTTCTTCAGCCCAGTTAGGAATTCCCAAGGATGGTTCCCAGTGAAACTGCGGGAGCTCCCACAGCACCTCGAGCTAGAATCTTCCTGGTGGCGAACAGGACACGGGCCAGAGAAGTTAAGGTACTTGCTGAAGCATCCACAGCCCAGTAAGAGCAGAGAGGCCTGGGCCCGGCTCTGTGGGCACTCTCCTGGTGTCCCCCCACCTCACCCCAACACGGCCTGAAATTAGCCATCCCCGCACCCTACACTAGTGGCTCAGACTTCTGCTCATGCCCAGTTGCCAGCCTTGGCTTCCCAGGGATGATGAAGGAGAAGTGGAGCTGGACCAGGGAGCGCTTCCCCCTCCCAGACATCTCAGGTGAAAAAACAGATGTCACTTTTGTTATTTAAATGTCCATTTCCCACACTCTTTTTAGCCTTTTAATCCAGTAACTGCCCATCAGAGGAAGCCTGGATGGTTCTTGAGCAACCATACTGTTTACTGAAATGCTTCTTTTGTGCAAGCCCCAAAGGCTCAATTACGGACCTGCAATTGTTTCAATGCAGCCTCCTGTCCTCACTTTCTCTCAGCAGGAAAAAAAAAACACACCAACCCAAACTAATGGAGCTTGTAACAGTTCACTTTTAAAAGGACTCTGTCCATGCATTTCAACCCAAAATTGAGATTCGAGACTCCAAAGCGCATGAAATATTTAGGGAGTTCTAGTTTTGGAATTACCCTTTAACCCCCAAACAGAGTTAAGTAAAAAGATCTGATGACCAGGAAAGCTGAAAATGTCCAGGGCTGTTGTCACTGCCTGTGGCCTGAACCGAGACCCCCGGCGGCACTTCCATAGGAACCCTCGCTGCAAACAGCCATCTAGACGTCCTGTAACCTGAAACACATACTTTCAAGCTGCTGAGAGGGGTGCAAATGACAGTCAGCTACACAAATAATTTGCCCCCAAAATGTTCATCAGCTCCCTGCCATGACCACTTGCATTTATAGCTTATAAACAGTTATTAACTGGCTCCTTCACATCTGATAACCGGGCCCAGCACAGGTGGCGAGAGTGGTGGGTGGTTACAGGCCCTCCCTGGGAGGTGCAGTGTGCTTGTCTGTGGGTGGTCTTCCTGCCGAGCCCAGTGCCCACATGAGAAGACATTGCAGAAAGCCTCCAATTTAGGAGATAACAGTCTGTGTTGTCTGTTTGTGTAAAGTGCTGTCCAAGTACAGCTGGCTTTTCTTTCTGACCAGCAAACATTGCCAAGAAGGGTTGAAAGTTCAGCAGCATCGGCCCACCAGACACAATCCCTTCCCCCTCCTCGGCTTGGGCAAACAGTCCTCCGCGCTCATGTTCTGTGCATTCCTTCAAAGTCTGATTCCAACGGAAAAGGTGGCTTTAGCTGAGGTGATGTCCCCCCCCCCATCTCCCTCCACCCCCAGCCAGGGCACGGAAGCCAGAGGGGGGACACCCAGTCGGAAGGAGGGAGTGCTCCCAGTCCTTGGCGCTCTGTGATTTTGTGCTTTGCAAAAGGGAAAAGATAGCTACGCAATCCCCACAACTTGCTTTTCTCAGAAACAGTGCCTGGTGCGACAGACCCGCGTCAGCAGAGCCTGCCCCCGGCATTTCTCGGACGCAGGGAGCAGGAAGGACGGAGGTCAGGCCAGGGTTTCTCGGCCTCGGCACTGTGGACACTTGGGCGAAGCACATCTTTTCTGGGGGGACTGTCCTGTGCATTTTAGGGTGCTTAGCAGCATCCTGGGGAGGACAGTAGCCACTCCCACTTCACTGTGACAAGCAAAAATGCCTCCAGATGTGGCCTGAGCAAAATCAGCCCCAGTGAAGACCTGCTGCCTCAAGTCTCTGCTGGATGGAAGGAACGGAAAGCAGGCCTGAGCTCCCCGTGGCCAGGAGGCTCACAGGACCAGCAAGGCACTGACGCAGCTCCAAGGGACCCTCAGGACACATTTGTTAATTAACTAACAAAATTAACTAACAAAGTTGTCTCCGGGGAAATGGAAATCAGTGAGTGAACAAAAAACTAGGCAGTTCTGGTAACAAAATTGGAAAAACAAAAACTGACTTCAGGTTCCAAAATTTAAAGCGACTACGGTAACGATGATGTGATTAATTAAAATAATCAAGGTAATTGCTATCATTCTGAAGGATTTTCTATGGGCCAGACACTGTGCTAAAATACGGATTATTCTCTTGAATCCCAGCTGCCGTACAAGAGGTAGTCCTGTTATCAAGCCCGTTTTACAGATGGAGGGCCTCAGCCTTGTCCAAGACAACCGCTTCCCAAAGTCCTTGCCAGAATGTTCTTTGAGCACAAATCACTTCCCATTCCCTGAATCCAAAAGTGACTCGAAGAGTTGGAATGTATTTGGATAATGGGCATTAGAGAACAGGCTTTAAAAGTCTTCAACACGAAAGAGTCATAGTAACAGTGAAAAGAACAGCTACCTTCTGGATTGCTTGGTAAGAGGCAGGCCCCGGGCTAAATGAGTTGCAAACATCTAGGGAACCCTCACAGTCAGCCTGCAGCCGGCAAGGCCCCTCTCACAGGCTAGGACAGTGGTCGGCAAACTGCAGCTCGGCAAACTGCGGCTCGCGAGCCACACGTGGCTCTTTGGCCCCTTGAGTGTGGCTCTTCCACAAAATACCAACTTCTGCGTATGGGCCACGAAGTTTCAATTGCACTGTACGTGCGCACCCGCATGTGGTATTTTGTGGAAGAGCCACACTCAAGGGGCTAAAGAGCCGCATGTGGCTCACTTGCCGCGGTTTGCCACTAGGACATCCGAGAGGTTAAGGGAGGTGCTGGAAGTCTCACAGCAGAACCGGATTTCAACCCAGCCGTTCTGGCTCTGGAGCCCAAGCTAGCCCCAGGGCGCCCTGTGGGCTCTCTGACTCCTCCCCCCACAGTCCAGAAGGCGGTCTCCTCCCTTGCCCCCGTTGCCCTCCGTCCCCAACCCCATTTCGCTCCATTTCCTGTTTCAAGGCCTGCCTCAGTAGGTCCTGAAACAGTCCCCATCATGGGCCTGGGTCTCGGAATGGGAGCAGCACATGTCTTCCTACAGCCGGCGGGGGCGGGTTTTTTCCTTGCTGGAGCCTGACTGATCCCAAGGGCTTGGCTGACAGGCTGTTGCCCCTCCAGCCCTCCTGGGAGAGAGCGGTCCTGATGGGCAGGAACCCAGCCGCTGCCTCCGTTCTCGCCTCTGAGGGTCTGGCCACCTTCTCTGCTGGCCCGTGCTCCTCAGACGGCTCTGCTCTGTTGGTCAGAATATGCTTAATATGCTTTCCCCCGGGGCAGCTGCCGACCTGCCTGTGTGGGGCACTCGTTCCAAAGCACGAATGTTTTTCTCAAGAAAACCCTTCACACAGGTGTGGGGAGAAGGGAGGAGGCGAACAGGGGCTTTGGAATCTTACCCAAACAGAATTCAGTCCCCAGATGCCCCATGAGAGCTGGCGTTCTCACCTGTGAGATGGGCATACTTACAGAATCCTTGTAGGAACTACAAACAGTATGTGGGAAGTGCCCTGCACGGTCTGCCTGCAGCACATCTGGGAAGGGATGGTTTGGGGGAGCACATCCAGGGGGTTGACAGGTTAGCAACATTGGTTTTTTTAAGGACACAATTTGGAGAGTTGTAAAAGTAACTTTTCATAGCTATATAGTCTTCCCTTGGCTGCCCACCCTACCACGTTGGCATCAGAGTAGAGCGGCGCCCTGCCTGGCAGCGTTGCTTTATATAGTCACCCCCTGGGCGTGTTCCAGTGAACACCACCTCCTGGCACCGCCTCACCCCACACTCCATGCTGTGACTCGCTCAGCAGACACCCTGCACTCTCGCCTTCTTCACCCAACGTGCTGGCTTAACACCCTGACTTCCAGATGCTATTATAACAGCGCACACAGACAGAACATGTTGGGACACATGGATCAAAACCTCAGTTGGTTAGAGCATCATCCGGATAGGCTGAGGTTTTGGGCTGATCCCGGTCAGGGGAGGGGTCCAATCCGAAGCTCAACCGGATGGATTGTTTGAGAGAAGTTAAAAACAGCCGGAAAGTCCACCCTAGCCAGGCCTGGTTGGCTTTTTCTTTTTCTCCATGTGCTAGCATTCTAAGCAATGCCAGTGGTAAAATATTCCTCCTTGGAAAAAAACTTGTGTTGGTCTTTCTAACCAATTGCTGTGGTGACTGTTGAGCTTTAATAACATAGAAGTAAGCTCAAATCAGCACATTTTACAGCATATCCTTTAATGACATTGTACTAGAATTGTGCATGAGGTTACTGTGGAGCGCTCCCACCAACACAGTCAACCTCCAGCACCTGTGGGCTCAGCTCTAGGCATTTCAAGATCTCCAGGTCTGGTGGCCTCTGGGCTGGGTCTGGAGTCCTCTGGGCTGGGTCTGGAGTCCTCTGGGTGGTCCTCTGGGTGGGTCTGGAGGCCTCTGGGCTGGGTCTGGAGTCCTCTGGCTGGTCCTCTGGGTGGGTCTGGAGTCCTCTGGGCTGGCTTGGAGAGAGCAGGTCCATGTGCAGCCCTGGTGGTGCTCCACCTCCCTGAGTGTAAGCGGCAGGTTGGCAGGAAACAGTGACAGCTCCAGACTGTGAAGATGAAGAAGCAGAACATAAGTTACTTTAATTTTGTTACTCCAGGTGACCACTTGGACTTTCTGTGTTTAAAATTTAAAATGGTACAAACTTTGAGGAATAGCTTTTCATTGAGTGCAGATTTTACTTTATGCATAAAATATTTTACTAAACTAATAATAAATATTTTATTTTCATGTCTTTACATTAAATTTTACTGTTCTTTTTAAAGTATTGTTTTGGAACTAAAGAACAAATGAAGAAAACGGATTACAAATGATTGTTAAGAAGATAATAATATTGTACGGAGGAGGGTATGAAAGATCCGTCCTGCTCCTTGCGTCAAATACACACCGATGATGAGAGGGTGTTTATTTATCTTGGTCGCCATGACTCACGAAGCCTGGGAGAACAGCTGATCGGAAATGGCCAATCTTAGTCTTCAGGTCTCAGATGTGTCTTAATCCCAAGAGTCAGTTGGCTGAACCGAATATTACAGGAGTGCACTCATTTCCAATCACAGACCAGCAGAAAAATGGGAACTAGTCACTCATTCATTCATTCATTTCAAAGATCTTCATGAAGTGCCTACTGCTACATATCAGACACTTTTCTGGAAGTTGAGGGCATAAAGATCTCTAGCCTCATGAAACTTCCACTCTAGTTTTGGGGGAGGAGTGCAGGGAATCAGACACTAACACTCAGGTGAAACACAGCAGGCGAGGAGGCGGCGGGTGCCATGGGGACCAGCAGAGCCGGGAAGGGCAAGGATGCGGCTGAGGGAGGAGTTGCCCTGCTTGTTTCAAGGCGGTATCTGGGGAAGGACTCGCACTAGGAAGGTAGTCCTTGAGGGAGAGTCACAGGGCAGGTGTGTGTGTGTGGAGGGGGGAGCGGATGCAGGCAGATATTTAGGAGATGGGGATTCAGAGAACAGGCTGCAAGTGCCACGGCTCGAAGGAAGGAGTCTTGTGGGTGCTTCCATGTGGGTGTAGAGAAGTGACAGTAACAGAACAGTTCAAACTGGTCCTATCCTGTTCCTAACAAGAACTGAAACCAAATTTAAACCTTGGAAACACCACTCACGAGCCACGTGTGAACCCTTAAGCGCTCCCCCCGGAAGGACGGGACATGGCCGGAACCCTATCAGACGGGGAGGGTCTGTTGTCCAGGAAGATCCCACGCTGGAACCCCTTAAAATTCCACACCGAGTCCCGGATCAGGGAGACACACCTGAGCCTCCTGTCTCCTTGACAGTCAACCTCATAACAGAAGCTTTTTTTCTTTTCTCAAAAGCCAGTGCCATCGTGGGCTTTTATGCAGGGCAAGCATCGAGCCTTGTGCATAACATGACAGGGGGGAAGAGGCTACGAAGGTCGTCTTCTGAGAAGCACAGAGAAATGAGAGGCGAAGGGCAGGCCGGTCGCTGAGGATGATGACCTGGCAGGTTTACAAGACTTGTCTGCTGCTCCATGATCAGATCAGGGGAGGTCTGCAAACCCGTGCGCCAAACCTGGTCCTCCATCTGTTCTTATATAGCCTGAGGCAGAAGAACAGTCTTTATATTTTTTAATACCTGAAAAAGATATATTTGTGGCACATGAAAATTACGTGAAATTCAAATTTTATTTGTATATTATCTGTGGCTGTTTACATGCTACAACGCCTAAAATATTTACTATCTGATCCTTTACAGAAAAAGGTTGTGACTCCTGGACTAGTCATCTGTTCTTATATAGCCTGAGGCAGAAGAACAGTCTTTATATTTTTTAATACCTGAAAAAGATATATTTGTGGCACATGAAAATTACGTGAAATTCAAATTTTATTTGTATATTATCTGTGGCTGTTTACATGCTACAACGCCTAAAATATTTACTATCTGACCCTTTACAGAAAAAGGTTGTGACTCCTGGACTAGACCACACAGGGCTGAGGGGATGAATAAGCAGGGAGACCAGCAGAAGGCTCCTGCAACAATCCAGTAGAGATGATGGTGGCTTGGACCAGAGTCCAGCAGAAGCAATGATGAGAAGTGATTGGACTGCAGATATATTCTGAGGTCCTCCTACTCACTGACATGGAATTTAAGTCACCTGTATGGTAGGTAGACCAGGAGACTCAGGTCACTCTTAGAGATATCACATGGGTTGCAATGCACAAAGCTGTGCCAATAAGATAAATACAGCTATTATGCAGCATAATGTTAGTCTGAAGCTGAGTTTGAGACACAGCTTGCTGTGCAAGAAGTGCATTTGGGAGATAGTCTCAGGAACCATGGGCAATAGAGGCAGAGAGGAGAGGAGCGCCTACCATCCCTGACCACAGGGGCTAACCCTGCTGGGAGCGCTGGGAGACTGGGCAAAACATGCCTGCAAGTGGTCCTACTGGTGCAGTGAGGAGCCGGGGTACTTATCTTCAGCTCCTCTCTGCTATTGGCTGAGGGTGACTTCAGGGGATGTGAACTCCATGATGCTTCCAGCCTGTCCCACATGTGGGCTCAGCACGTCCCTGGATCGGAAGAGCCCTCAGATGCCATTGGTGCCGTGGGGAAGACTGAGTGCAGAGAGGACACAGGGGAACAATTGAGACACCAAAAGCATCAGATCAAACACCATAGTCACAGTTAATGCAAAAGCCCACAGAGAGCTTCCCCCTGGGATATCTGTGGCCTGTGGGAAAGTTTGGTTCATCCAGAGGCCTGTTTCAACCTACAGCTGAGGACCAGCCAGAGTTTTTGAAGACTCAAGAATCGTTGCCATTTTGGTCCACACAGACTCCATTTAAGATGCCTTTATAACCAAAGCTAAAATGTTTTTATGGCATGTATTTCCTACAAGCATTTTCACTCAGATAGCTTCACCATCTACTTTACTAGAAACAATGTGTATTTTCTTACATTCTAATGGAAAGAGAACACGTCACTTCATTTATTGTGGATGGTTGCAAAATCTTCTCCTAGGATATTGACCAAGAGTTGCAATGACTATCATTTGTGTGAATCAGCAATAGAAGCATTAAAATGCATCCCAGTGACTGGAGTTGACCGCCATGAAGTGATGAGGATTTAGCTGAAGAAGCAGATTTCATGAGTAAGAAGGCTGATTTTGGCCTTTAACTTATAGATAGCTGAAAGATGAACAAATTGTATTTTTTTATTTTTCTAGAACTTATTGAGATCCACCTACAATTAGATATAAGGGAAGTAGCAATCAACTGTTCACATACAGGGGTGGACAAATAAACGAGAACCTCAGAATTGTGTTAGTTAATAGGAAGCATGCATTCACAGGCTCACAGGCACTCACAGGTTCACATACACACAGAAGTTTATTTGAGGGACTGTGATATTGTGATTTATAATAAATACTAGAGGCCCGGTGCATGAAATTCATGCATGAGTAGGGTCCCTAGGCCTGGCTGGCAATCACGGCCGAACAGGGCCTTCCTTCCCCCGGCTGCTGGCTGCCGGCTGGGGCCTTCCTTCGTTCCGCGCCACCCCCTGGTGGTCAGTGCACATCATAGCAAGGGTTGAACTTGCAGGTCCGTCAAACTCCTGAGGGGACAATTTGTATTTTAGCCTTTTATTATATAGGATGCGTTTGGTTTTAATCCTGTTTCTGGCACAGAGTTCCTAAAACTCTCAGAACTTCTTTCTCAATAAGCACAGTGGTTGCAATGTTTGCTGTCTTCAGGTCCTAAAATAGGCTCAGAGCACTAAAGGTGAAAGGGCTGTCCACGTAAAAAGCAGAACCACACCTGAGTTTATGTTAATAGGGTGACTTTTGGAAAGCCCCTATGTAACCTAAGGATGGGGGCTGGTTGCCAGGACAACCACCAGTGATTAGAGGGTTAGAAATTTCAGGAGAGGAGGGGGGCTGGAGAATGAATGGCCAATGACTTAATCAATCAATCATGCCTATGTACTGAAGCCTCCATTAAACTTCAGGCAGACTGGGTTTGGAGAGCTGCTGAGTTGGTGAGCCACTGAGATGTTGAGCATGGGAGCTTTGAGCTCCTTCCCACGTACCTTGCCTTATGCATCATTTCCACCTGGCTGATCCTGAGTTATATCCTTTGATAATAAACCAATGATCTAATGAGTAAATGTTTTCCTGAGTTCTGTGAGCTGCTCCCGCAAATGAATCAAACCGGAAGAGGGTCTCATGGAATTTATAGCTGGTCAGTCAGAAGCCCATGTGGGATTGGCATCTGAACTGTGTGTGGAAAGGATGGGGGAAGGAGGATGATGATCATTTTGTGGGACCAAGCCCTTGGCCTGTGAGATCTGACACTGTCTCCAGGTAGTGTCAGAATTGGGGTAACTTGTAGGACGCCCAGCTGGCATTGCAGAATTGCTGGGTGTGCGGGGGAACCCACATATTTGGAGTAGAGAAGTGCTCAGAGTATTGTGTGGAGTGGGGAGGGAAACACTTGGCTTTTTCCTTTACAATAACCAAATGTCTCTGAGTGCCGAGTAGGTTACTGAAAACCTCCCAAATCCTGGGTCTTAGTGATAACATAAATTCCTTAAGCATTCTCTGTTGAATCCCCCGAGTCTTTTAAAGATTTCCATGTTGCTCTACCAGTGAGGAGGGCATAAAATGTGCAGTGATGTGAAGGAAACAAGCTCCCAAGTCCACGGATTGTGGTGGTTGTCATGAAGGGATGTCCACAGGGAAGGCAATGATTGGGGAAAGGTGGGAGCACGCCCCCATTGCTCATGCGTGCATGCTGGGCTCAGCAGCATGACGAAGGTAACAGATGACAGAGGGAAGTAGGGTTCCCCAAACCCAGTGTTATTTGCAGCTTAGATGTGGGACGCCATCTTTTGCTCGGGGTACCAACCACACCTTGCCATTTCTGAGCCCTAGCTAGATGATCACTCTATACAGCCCCTCCCAAACACACACAGTTTTGATCAAAAAGAGATTTTCAGCTCAAAGAATGTACAACTAATTTTTTTAAAAAATATTAATATTACTTAAAAATAAACTTTCACCCAAAATAACTTATATGTGAATAATTTCAGCCCCTTATTAATTGAAACAATAGGATACTATCTTGTAGGGGGAGGTCTTTAGAGTGGGGCTCAAGTAATGTCACCCACTCACCCTGAAAGTGTGAAAGCTGGAGCATCCCACCCGCGTGTGGTGACCCCCACTCTCAGATCCTTCCCCTTCCAGTGACAGAGGTCGTGTGGGACAGGGGGTCAGTGCAGTGAGGGGCACCGCGTGGGCGAGGGAGGCCCACTGAGGGAGAGAGCTCGAGACTTCGCAGCCCAGCACACTCAGGAAGCTTTGTGGCCACAGCAGCAATTCTTGGGGTAAACTCCACTCAGACCCAGCGAAGAGCTCCCACCGACCCGTGAGCCCGCAGAGGGGCAGCTGCAGGCCCTGGGCCAGGCCAGGGATTCTGCGTGGAGATGAGGCATGAGGCACCGTGGACTCTGTCTGGCAGAAGCTGCGGGATGCAGGGAGGGGAGGAGACGCCGATGGAGGTTCCTGAGGGCCAGGCCTGCAAACCTTGGATGAGCAGCTCCAGGAGCAGCAGCTGTGCTGGCCTCTGCCATTGCTCGGCCGCACACTTGGCCTCCGCATCCTCGCAGAATGAAGCCTGCGGTGACACAGGAGGAACCTGGGTCTCACATCGTCCTGGGCCGGGCCAGTCCCAGGTGCGGAAACAAGACGATTTCGACATCACGGCTTTCCTCGTCTCCTCAGGACACCCCTCTCCCAGAGCACCTCCTTCAAAGGCATGCTACCTTCATGTGAATTGTCTCTTTACAATTTTTTGTAAAAAAAATTTTCCTGGTCAAGTGGTTGTCTTTTTCATATTGATTTTTAATAGCTTTTTTTTTTATGTTCGCAAAAAAAGCATTTGTCTGTTGTTAACAGTTGCAAATATTTCTCCAGCTTTTCATTTCTAACAATTTCTGTGGCATTTCATGACATACAGAACTCTATATTTCTACGGCGTGATCACCAAGGCCTTTGGTTTTATGATTCCTTTCTTCATTTTTATGCAACTAGATGACTATCTGTATGTTTATAGTTTATTTAGGATCTTATTTTATACATTTAACTTTTCAAAGCATCTGGAATGTATTTGGTGTGAGGTAGGAATTTAACATTTTCCCCCGAATAGTTAACCTGTAGTGTCAGCCATCAATTACTGAACAATCCTTCCTTCTTGGTTTGTTAACACAGTGGAGAATTTTATTCCCCCAAATTCTCCATGAGTTTTTCTATTGCAGTGAGAAGACAATTTCATTTCCAGGGCTTGCCACAGGCTTTTGTCCACAGGGAGCGGGGGATGACCAGGGAGAGCATTCTAGATGCTCTGGTCAGTCTAGAGAGACCTGGACAGGGAGCAAGCAGGCGGAAGCCAAAGTCCTCGTGGCCAATGATGCCATGCACTGTGGTCCCCGGTGGAAGGAAAGGAAGTTTGAAGGAGAGAGTGAGGAAGCAATGAGGAGGCTGCATGGGTGAGAGGGAGGACAGAGATTTGGTGGCTGCTGTGAGCATTGAAATATTTCTAGAGAAGATCTTTGGAAGTTTTCTAAAGTTTGTGAATGAATTTTAAGGAAATCTATTGTAAAATTTCCATCACTCTTTAGAGCATATTAAATAGAATGTGTTTTCTTTGGATGTGACGGTGAAAACCGCATGGGACAGGTACTCGGGTTACATTTGGAATGGCACCTCATTTGCAAATACACCACTTATACATCCTTTTTCTTAGGGTGTGTTATGACTACATTCTGAAATATACTAGAATCTCTTTCTGAAGTTTCTATTCTGTTCTTTCCTTATGCTGGTACCTACCCACTCGAAGCAGTACCTGAGTTCTCATCACTTTTAACCTTCTGCAGTGCAACCTGAAGGGAGCATGTCCATTGTGAGTGGTAAATCTAGATTACAGGAGAACTGAGCCTTCAGCGAAATGCTGCATGAGCAACACAGCTGGGGGGAGGGGGGCTGGTTTGCCAGGTGGGAGCGGAGGAGAAGGCTGTTAGAAGTTGAGTCAGATCGATCTAATGCTGTAAGACTGTTATTGGCTCCCTATTGTCCTGGGGATAATCCAGCCTCTTGAATCGGGCCACGAAGCTCTTTATAATCCAGCCTTAGTCTACCTTAGAGCCTCCTCTCCAGCCAGCTCCATGCTCCCCAACCCCTCAAGACCCCACTCCAGTGCCCCCTCCTTGGCAATCCTTTCCCATTTCCCCAGGTCAGGCCACATTTCCTGTCTCGGAGGAACTACAGCATTTTATTCCCACACCTAAGAAGGCAAGTATCACATCACATCGTAATTATTTCTTGCCCTGGAGTTGCTGGTGTGTTTCCTTCCCTGTTGTCTACCCAGCCCAGTGCCTGGCACCCAGCCTAGTGCCTGACGCAGAACAACAGTTGCTTAATAAATGCCTGTTGAGAGAAGTTATGATTATTTGACGGCATTTTGTCCTATTACTGGTCTTTTTTTTTTTAATTATTGGTCTTTTTAACTTAAATTCTCTCTTAGGCTTGCTCAAATGATGGGATTTCATGCACCTTTTAGAAGCAGGTTGAATGAACAGAACAGAGGGGTGCTCACCTGGGGGCGGTGGGTTCTGTGGCCCAGAAGGTGAGTAATAGCCTCCTAGCTGCACAGCCACAAGGCCCCGCGTGTGGTTCGCCTGCAGGTGTGGGCTGGGAGAGAGAATGTGGGGAGGACAGAGAGAACGGAAGCCTTCCTTTGAAATCTGTCCCAGATCCACCTCTTCAACAGTTCCCTGAACAGCGTGATCCAGTCGACTTCAGGAGGGACCCCAGCGGCTCTCCAGACGAGGCCATGTCTGAGGTCTGGAGTCGGGGTGTGTGTGGGGGAGAGGGTGAGGGGGCAATGGGGGCAGGGAGGCAGCAGGTGGGGGCGAGCGGCACATTGGGGCATGGGATTAGGAGTGGAAATGTTTTTGAGAAATTGGAAACCTGGAGCTAAACAAGGATCCCAAAGGCCAGCTCCTGACACCAGGCCTGGGGCCCAGCCTTCGTGGCAGAAGCTGGGCTGAGGGTGAGGACTGTGCCCTTCAATGACCTTGCTTCCCTGGCTTCAGCACTCTGCAGCGGCCCACAGTAAGAAGTACGTTCACCCCCAAGCCAGCACATTCACACCGAAGGGGCAGAGCAAACCCATCCTCACATTCACTTCCATGTTTGCAGCAGAGTCCAGTGTTTTCTATTTTATTTTATTTATTTTATTTTATTTTATTTTATTTTATTTTATTTATTTTATTTCATTGTTTTTTTAAACTCTGGCCACGGCCCATGGCACTGATTTTAGGACCTGCGGTGTGAAATGACTGCGGAGGAGAACTGAAGAAAGAGCAATAGCTTCGTTTCTTGAGATCAGGAGGGAAGTGTTAGTGTTATCAGCCACAGGACTGTCATGTGTTCCATCACCATTGACCTGGGGGAGGCGACGAAGGCTTGGAGGCCGCAGTGGTTAGGAAAACACCAGCCACACCCTGTTAAGTATTAATAGTGTGTCAGGGAGAGAGAGAGAGACAGAGAGACAGAGGAGAGAGGCCCTCAAAAGAGTGGTGCCCTCGGGCTGCTGTGAGCACAGTGGCCGATGCAGCAGGAGGAAGGCTAAGAGGCACCGCAGACTGTCAGAGTCCTGGAAGAGAAGCTTCTAGTGCAGCTTTTTATTACCGACCCACATCCGAGTCTGCTCATTGACTCCACCCGGAGATGGAAGCTCATTCTTGGGCCGGAGCAGTGAGAGGCCTATAGGTAGGCGCGAATGGTACAGCATGAACATTTTAATAACACAAAGTTCACAAATATTTTTTCTCCCACTCTTGGGAAAGTGGAAGGAAATAAATGAGAGGCAAATGCCAGGACCTTCAACCTCCCCGCCTCCCACCAACTTCTAGAACAACTAAACATCAAGCGTCCCTTGGCGGTTTCCCCTGTGTGTGAACATACGTGAGCGATGGGAAAGAGATAGACTTGAGGCCAGTACATTTTAGCTCCCTGGGAGGTATTTTTTATCTAAACATGCCTTCATTTGGGCCTTCAAAGATAAAATAATGAAGCAACTTTCCCTGAGTGCCGTATCTTATTCTATCATCAACTTTTATAGACTTGAACACTACATCAATTAACACCTTCTAAGTCAGGACAAACTCCTCCTCTGGGAATAGCTCTGTCCTAAAGGAAATGCAGATATGGGAAGGGCCAAAGTTACACTATAGTTCAGGATTCAAGCATAAAACGGAAACAACAGACTTTGCTGTGGGTATAGAACATGCTACTCCCAAAGGCAACTGTACAAGAAAAATCTTTTTTTTTTTTTAACAAGGAACTTTATTTCTGTGCAGCCCCTGTTCCACCACATGGCAGAAGCTTCACCTCCGTCCATTCATGCTAAATTCTGTCCAGCATTTCCCCTCTTTCCCTTTCTCTCCTGGTTGCACTTTGGGTTCTGGAAGCCTCGGGTCTGACTCCTGCTGTCAGTGACCATCCCCTGCCATGCCGAGGTGTCAATGTGCCCACCTCTGGCTGGGCAGGCACGTGCCCTCTCAGCTGCATGCCCTTCGCTGGATGGTGAGTCCCTAGCAGGTCTGTGTGTCCCGCTCTCCTCAGCACTTATTCCTTTTTGGCGTAACAGGAACATTCAACTACTCTCCATTGAGGTGGAGATTCTCATGAGATCCCAGGAAAACATACCCGAAACTCCAGGGTGAGGGATTACAACCGTCGGATTTCCTTTCACTTAAGAACATGTGAAATACAATGAGCAGAGAATATGCTATTTTCTTGGGCACCAAGTTAGTGCCGTTTACCCAGGGACTCGAGAGGGAAGTTCAGAGGGTCCCTGTGTCGCTCAGCTTCTCACCATGCTCTGTGCCCTGCAAGACTCTCTGGAGGGCTCTTTGCCCTCTGGCTCCAGTGTGGTTCCGCCAGCAAGAGGCCCTGGCAGTCGATCAAAGGGCAGGAGGAGGAGGGGAGTGTTGACCGTCCTGGCTTCCTGCCGGCTGAATCACAGGTGGGCAGAGGCTGCATGCCTTCCCCGGACGCCTCCTGGCTGTCAGGTGGCCATCCCCCCAGAAACAGCCGCAGCGATGCCTCCAGCTCTCTGTGGCCCAGTGGGCACTCCCTGGCCCACCCTCGAGGCCTGGAGATGTCATGGCTCTCCAATGCGTCACCATCCCTCGTTGGCTTCCTTTCATCCTGCCCACCCACAGCTCTGTAAATAGTTCCTTCACTGAACTCTTGCACCCCACCCTGCTTGCCTGGGCCATCGGCTTCTGCTGGGACCGGGCCCAATCTGCCCGATTTATAGATACTAACCTAGGAAGACCCCTGCCTCTAGTGTGAGAGTAACATTCCTTGGCTCTGGAGTGGGGCAGGTGGTGATGTGGGACAGATGTGTTCACACCCCTGGTATTGTACCCAACGCCTCCATCCCAGTGACCACCCCTTCAAAGGGGATGACTCTGCCTTCACCCCCTGGGTGGCCATTGCATCTCTGCTCTGCACTCTACCCCCTTGTCCCTGTCCATCTCCCCAACACTGGCTTGGGTCCTTATGTCTGGGCAAAGGTTGGCCAACAACCGATGCCATGCCGAGCCTGAAAAGATGAATCAGACTTAGCAAATCTGATCTGAAAAAGTAAAGCAGAAAAAGTAAAAAGAATTCAGTGATCGGTAGCTCACCTCAAGTGGAGAGGTGAACAGAGTCATCATGCAGAGTCAGGTCTGCATGGAAGGGAGGCCGCCAGGGGTCCTGCCAACTTGAGGTCCTAGGAAAGGAGGAGCTGTGATCAGCAGGCGGGAGGTAGAGGGAAGCTCTGAGGAGCAGAGGGAGAGAACGTGCAAGAGGGAAGCTGGAGAGGACAGTGACTTGGCTGAGCAGAGGGACTGCAGACCCGTCAAGAATAGAGCCTCTGAACAGTCTAGAACAGACGTCCAAAAGTCAGGGCTGGTCCTCAGGGCTGCTTGTCCTGAAGCCCGTTTGCATGACAAGAACACTTCTGACCTAGGCATTGCGTCTTTAGAGTGACTCGAAGCTGATGGCCCTCAGTACGAGTCTGAGAACCCCAAACTCCTCCTGCTCCCACAGCTCTGGATCCCGTCTGAACAGCTACCCTAGTCCCCAGGTTCCTGGGAGACTGCCGGGCAGGGTCGTTAAGAGCATGGTCTCTGGAGCCAGCCTGTCTGGGTTTCCACCCCAGAGTTGCCACTTATTAGCTATGTGGCCTCTGGGCAAACTGTTAACGCTGTCTCTGTTTTCTCATCTGTAAAATGAGGATAATAATTGTACCTCTCCCAGGGTCATTGTCAAGATTAAATAAATTAATACATGGAACAGTAATTGACACATGTTAAGTGTTTCCTGAAACTGCTCTTTGCATCCCTTTCCCAGCCTGCCCAGCTCCCTGGCTCTGAGGAAGCAGTCAACGGGTGTGTTCACACCCCTTTTACCAGTTGCATGACTTTGCAACTACCTCACTGTCAGTTTCCCCACCTGCAAACTTGGAATAATAACAATGCCCACCTTGAAAGCTGGAGGGGCCCGATGGACAACGCATAAGGAGGACAGAGCAGGGCCTGGTGCCAAGTGGTGTTACTACTCAAGTTCGTGCACCTGACCTTCTCTCCATTAAAGCAGTCTGTCTGAAGCAGGGAGACTTCGTGCTGCAGTGTACCTTCATCTCTGCAGTAGTTCTCAAGGTGAGCTTGCATTCCTACCTATGCCCCCAAATATAGAAAACGTGTATGTTATTGGTGATTTCAACTTCTGGATGAGTTCAAAATCTAAAATCAAAAAGTAGATTTATCAGACCCTAGACTTGAATTCCTGTCCTGTTTGTTTATTGAGCCTCTGTTGGCCTTGAACAGGAAGTAGTATTCCAAAGATGAATAAGATCTGATTCCTGCCCAGGAGCAGTTTACAGTTTAGGGAGGGAGCCCGGGCATGTGAGCAGGCAGTTCCATTACAATGCGGTACTTCCTCTGAAGGAGAAACTCACAAAGGGGCAGGGATAGCTCAGTGGAAAGAGGTGAGTAACTGTGCCTGCAGGTAGAGGTGGGAGCAGCCCCCAAGGGAAGCCTTGGTGTATCACATTTGAATTGGGTCTTGAAGGTGCGGAGGAGTTCACCAGAAAGAAAAGGAGGGGGTTGGGAGGGAAGGGAATGAAGGCATCACAAGGACAAGACACAATGTGTTTACTGACCTGGAGCTGCTTGGGAAGAGGTAGGAGGAGAGGTGAGAAAGGAGGGGAAAGAAGATGGAGTTGGCTCAGAGCAGGATCAAGAAAGGCAGTGCAAAGAAATGTGGACCCCATCTGCAGGCGGTGGAGAGGGGGGTCAGGTTTTTTTCAAGCGAATGTAGCTAATTTCTTGTTTCACTCTGGCAGCAAGTGCAGTGGACAAGGGACTAGAGCAGGAGAGAAAGACCCCCCCCCAAAAAAAAAAAGATGTGATGCACAGAAATGACCCCATTGTGGCACACCTGAAACACATATGTGGAGAAGTAGAAAAGCAAAGAACTTCTCCAAGGAATGTTGAGAACCAATCAAAGGTGAAATCTCTGTGTCACTCATGAACAAGAATCCTCTCTGGACGGAGTTAAGTGAAGTGTTTGAAGGAGGAGGACAGAAGAGAATGGACTGAGGTCTCTATTTTGTGACCTTGCTTTAGTCAGAAGCTCTGAGATCACTCATGGCTCAGGCTATATACTGGCTATCAATCTAAGACCTACCAGGTCACTTTCCAATTCCTGAACTCCAAACAGCCATTTCAAACTGGACACAGCACAATGGACCTCACATTTAGCTTTGGACCTCTCACCAAAGGCCCCACATGGTCCACACACACACACACACACACACACACACACACACACATCTGTGTCCCCATATTACAGCTGCATCAACAGAGGTGCTCGGTGAAGGGACAGCCCGGGATCGCCCAGCGAGCCCCAGTCAGAGCCAAGAATAAGATCTGGGCTTCATGACTCTTGCTCTGCTCCCCTAATGCTCTCTGCCCTTATAAGGTGATTAAATGGTTCTTTTTCTCCTTAGAAAGGGGGGGGGGAGTGGGGAGGGGAAGAGTAGAAGGGGGCAAAATTAATTTGAAAGCAACTATTTTGCCCAAGTCCCAGAGCACTGAAGTTCTTTTATTCGTGTGGAAGGAGTGGGTATACAGAACAGCTTTGTTTTTCGATTCATTAACTTCCACAGAAGAAGGCCATCCTTTCTGTTTATACTAAAGGAACGGGATGTCGGAGCCATCGCCATGTGTGTGGTGTAAATAAGAAAGGCCACCAGTGGAGATCCGTCCCTTTCATGATGAGAAAATAAAAGTCAGTTACTTGGGTTCCAGGGGAAGTTTCTAACTTGCCAGATGTCAGCTTTTATTTTTTGTTTTCCAGAAGTAGGTAAAATAGCTGTGGTTTTAAATTCATCCCCTGTAATTTTGAGAGTCCCGGTAACTTCTAAAGGACTTCTATGGGCATAAATGCTTAATGGAAAAGGAAGGCGTCCAGAAAAGGCTCCGTAGATGACAGGCACCCGGAGAACAAAGGGCCGGGTTATCACAGGATAATTGCATCCCTGCAGCCTGGAGCCCAGCGCTGGGTGTCAGTGATTCCCCCACCCAGATCGCCAGGCCCTGGGAGCTCTGCTATGGCGGCGCTAACGCTGCATGGCGAAGGAATGCTGCATCCGCTTCCGTCTGCTGCAAGAGGTGACAAAGGGGTGTCAATCACAGATGGGCACTTTTCAAATGTTCCATGTCTGTCCTTTGCTCCGGTCCATGTTCGTTGGTGCTCTTGCCCCAAGCAGCGCTTTTTGACCAGGTTTGCATGAATGTGAGGGGGGCGCTCATTTCGGCGCTCCAGAACTCTCTAAAAACAAAACTCTTCACTACGGCATGTTTAGCGTTCCTCTCCAGTGATACTTGCATAAGTGAGAAATACAGCAAAGAAAACATTTTGGTAATGTCAGCGCTGACCTTTGAACTTGCGCTTTGCTCCATCTGTGTTGTTTGATTTACAAGGAAGTGACAGTTTGTTTCTGTCTTAAGCTTGTAATCTTCGCCCGCGTCCGGCAGTGACCTCACAGGCACAGGCCCGCGGCTTGTGATCAGGGGGATTAGTGACTCCGAGAAGCAGCTTCCTTTCCAAGCGGCGATGCGGGCCCACACTCTTCCAGGCTGGAAACTCGGAGGCTGGCGCGGTCAATACACGTTTTAGCCTGCGTCTGGAATAAGTCTGCCAGTCACCTGAGCCCCCAGAGAGCACCCCACCTACGACGGTGTGAGCCTGGGGCTGAGCCCCTCCCTGCGCCTCACCCATTCCCTTCACGCGGGTGTTTTCGGTCTTGCTCTGGTGGCTCTGAGCCACCCAGGTGGACAAGTCAACAAGTCCAGCGGTTCTCAACCTGTGGGTCGCGACCCCTTTGGGAGTCAAACGACCCTTTCACAGGGGTCGCCTAAGACCATCGGAAAACACATATATAATTACATATTGTTTTTGTGATTAATCACTATGCTTTAATTATGTTCAATTTGTAACAATGAAATTGGGGGTCACCACAACATGAGGAACTGTATTAAAGGGTCGCCGCATTAGGAAAGTTGAGAACCATGAGTTAGACCCTTGTTAACTTGATTCAAGAGGAAATTCGAGAAACACCTGGTTGGAGAAAGCATCTTACTGTTTGTGACCCTTCCTTTGACCCCAAACAGGAAAACTGAAGCCTCAGTAGCAGCCCGAACCCCGTGTCTCCTAAGGATTGAGGCTCCCATGGTGAGTAATGTTCCCAAAACAGGGTGTCTGGGCCAGTGGCACCAGATCACACCCCTCTTGCCCCATCCCCACACCCATTCCCCTACCAAGACCCTCAGCACTACGCCCACTCTCTGTCCCCGCCCATCTGTCTCCCGCGCTGGGAGCCACCTCCTACTGGGTCTCCTTGGGCCCCAGCCCCGCTCACCATGCAGCAGGCAGCCAGGGCGATCGTTCTGAAAACATAAATCAGGTGGAGCCAACCTCCCACTTAGAGTCTGTTAATGGCTTTCTGTTGCACAGAAAATAAAACTCACAGTTTTCAACATGACTCCTAAAGCTCCTGATAATCTGGTTCCTTTCCCCCTCCCAGCCCAGTGTCGGCCGTCTCCTCTGCCCGCACTCCAGGCCACGGCGCTGGCCTGCACTCGCCTGCTGGGCTGTGGCCGAGCCAACGCTCCCGATGCCCAGCACGTGCCCGTACGGTGCTCCTGTGTCTGTCCCTGGATGACACCCACCCATCAATCGAGTGCCAGCTGAGTCTCTTCTGAGCAGCATTTCTTACTTCCCGCTCTCCACACACAGACGTTCTACCCCCAGGCCCCAGCAGTTTCTCATTCACAGCACTTCCCACGACTCAGCGACATACTAGTATTTTTGCATCATTATTAGATCAACACCTGTCTTCCCCGTGGGTGGCTGCCTCTCAATATCCATTTTCCTCTTTTAAGAAAAGAAAGAACCCTTGCCTGGCCGGCGTGGCTCAGGGGTTGAGCGTCGACCTATGAACCAGGAGGTCACAATTGGATTCCTGGTCAGGGCACATGCCCGGGTTGCAGGCTCTATCCCAAGTAGGGGCCGCACAGGAGGCAGCTGATCAATGGTTCTCTCTCATCACTGATGTTTCTATCTCTCCCTCCCTTCCTCTCTGAAATCAATTTAAAAAAATATTTTAAAATAGAAAAGAACCCTAGTTTTTATCTGGGCACATTGTTACTCACCTAAAAAGTCTACATTTCCCACTATTACCTGTGGCTAGATGTGGCCAGGCTCTGGCCAGTGACATGTGTCCTTGCGCCGCCCAATTGGATTCCTGGTCAGGGCACATGCCCGGGTTGCAGGCTCGATCCCAAGTAGGGGCCGCACAGGAGGCAGCTGATCAATGGTTCTCTCTCATCACTGATGTTTCTATCTCTCCCTCCCTTCCTCTCTAAAATCAATTTAAAAAAAAATTTTAAAATAGAAAAGAACCCTAGCTTTTATCTGGGCACATTGTTACCCACCTAAAAAGTCTACATTTCCCACTTTTACCTGTGGCTAGATGTGGCCAGGCTCTGGCCAGTGACATGTGTCCTTGCGCCGCCCCCCCCCCACCCCCTTTCACTGGCTGAAGCGGAGGTAAAGCTTGGGAAGCTGGTGTGGACCACGAGTTGGACGTCATAGGCCTAAAATGCAGCAGCAGAAGGAAATGAGCCCGGGTCCCTGGTGATACCAAAACAGCTTCCACATCAGACTTGGATCGTCAAGTTCCAGTCTCCTCTTCATATGAGAGAAATAAACCCCCAACCGGTTTAAGCTCTTTTGTTGCCGTTGATCTGTACTGAATGGATATGCATCACTTTAAAGGAGAGACGAATAATTGAGCCCATCTCGCCTCTTCTCTGGGGAAGGAGAGAGGGCACAGGCAAGGTGCTAGGTCCTCCGGTTTGGGCCTTTAACCTGCCGTAGATTTGGATCTGTTTTACATCTTTTTACAGTCTCACACACTTTTGGCAAAGATTTCTTTCCCCTCTTTGAAAAACTAAAATTCCACTTTGTTTCTTACCATAGCTGGCTTGTAAATTAGGTCACGACATTCCATGAGCCAGCTTTTTAGAATTCATGTGAGCTAAGATTCTCAGATGTGTCACATGTGCATTTGCTGTAACTATAGCTTCACTACATGAATCAATGAATTACAAAGAGAACACCTGGTATGAAATGTGCCCCGAAGATCACTAGGATGCTGGCATCCCCATGAGAAAGCTGGCATCCAGCGAGGCACAGGCCTTCCCCAAGGCAAGGCTCACGGTGGCTCGGAGACGAGCGCTTCGGGTCAATCTGAAGTCGGCATAACACGGTGCCCACCGAGCCGTCACCCGTGGGCTTACATTCATTTCTGGTACTAATGAAAAGAGGAACTAGTGTTTTAGGTTACATCAGGGGTCAGCAGACTATAACTCATGGACCAAATCTAGCTAGCGCCCTGTATGTATAAATAAAGTTTTATTGGAACACAGTCATGCCTACTCATTTGTCTGTTATCGGTGGCCTCTTTGGGACTTTAATGCAAGTAGTTGCAACAGAGACCGTATGGCCCACAAATCCAAAAATCTTTGCTACGGGCATTTGAGAGAAAAAGTTGGCTCTCCTCTGATTTACACGTCTTCCTCAGCTACTTTTGAAGAACTTGCTCATTGTGAGAAAATAGAATGTTCTCTGAGCAGCACACCCCCCTTTCCCAAGTGCGCTCCTGAGCCCCTGCCCGGCCTGCAGACCTGGTCAGGGTGCGCTTGTGGGTTTGGAGCTCTGCCCTGCGGGGCCCCGACCTCTGCTGCATCTGGTACCTCTCTGGCCCCTCTGCAGGGAGGGAGCAACACTGGCCTTCGCCCTCCTGAGGCTGGGTCCTCCCCTGGGTCCCCCCAAGCAGGGGTGCTGGTGCCCAGGGCACAGGCACTTCTCCCTACCTGTCCCCATCACCGCCTCACCCCTTCCCGAGCCCACACCGGGCCCCTGTGAAGCTGGGACTTGTTTTTGCTGGAGGGGAAGCTGTGTGGCCCTCCTGCGGGGCCATCGGGAAGGAGTCTGTGTCCCGCTGCTCGGCTCCTCTCTTCCCTGCAGGGCTGACCTCCCACCTGGCCCCTAGCACGGCAGGCAGCCGGGAGGGTCTCATGGAAGCCTTCTTCCTTTCCACACCCTTCCTCCTCCTGACGCTCCACACGCGTTTCCTGTGAACTGTCCGTGCCTGGATCCTCCCTCCCACTCCCTCTTCAGAAAGGAGGGCAGGGCGTGGGGGGAGCTCATCCACCTGCAGCTGCTCTTCCCTACGGTTCCTGCAACCAGACCCTCATCCCTAGGAAGCTCCATCGCCCTGACCGTCCACCAAACACCCACGCAGATTAGGAAGAAATTGGTATTTCTCCCTTCAGCATATCTTTGCAGGAAACCCAGCTAATCCTCAGGACGAATTTGCTCCCTCCTGTGCTGGGAGGCGCCTCAAAGCTTCCCCACAGCAGCTGGAACCCAGCGGCAGCTTCACTGGGCCCTGCCCACCGGGGTCCTGCTGCCCTGCCCGCGGGGACCCCAGCTGCTCTGCGGGCAGCGGGAGCCTGTCCCTGTGCGGAGAGGCTGTCCCTGTCCCTGAGCTCTTATCCTCAGAGGCTGCTGGTACGCAGCGAGCGGTTAGCACTGGCGACCCTGACCGGTTCACTTGGCCCAGTTTCTCTTGAGCCTCCACTTTGGGAAAGGCTTGCCATGAGCCCTCCCAGGTCAGGAGAACGGCCTTGTTACCTCCTCAGCCCAGCTCCACTCTGCCCAGGTGTGCCAGCCATTGCCAGTCCCTGACGCAGCCGGGGGCTGGGAGTCATTGGGCATTTAGAGTCCCTGGAATGATCGCTGCACATGAAGGAAAATGTGTGGTGATGATGATGATGATGATGATGATGATGATGATGATGATGAGACGACCACAGCTGGCATTTGTTAAACACCTACCATGTCAGGCTTTACATACATTCTGTCACCTGACCTGCAAAACAGCTTCATGGCGTAGGAGCCAGTAGTATCCCACCTTCCAGGACTGACTCCAGGGTGTGTGATCTGACTGCGGACCACTTGTCACCCCCCGCACGGCGCCTGCTGCCCCCCGGCCCCCGGCAGCTCTCCCAGATGGTCCTGCAGTCGCGTGTTTCCAACGCCTGTGGCAGCGGGAAGGGGCGGGGGAGGTTGAAGAGGGAAAGGGGGCCACATTTATGGTGAGGAAAGGAGACTGAATTTCGGGTGGTGAGCACACAATGCAATATCCAGAAGATGTATGATAGAATTATACACTTGAAACTGACATAATCTCATTAATCAATGTCATCCTAATAAGTTCAATTTAAGGAAAAAAACACCTTTGATCTGGCGGTTCTACCTCTTGGAACTTTTTCAAACTAAATAATGAAAAGTGTGGGCAAAGATGTCTGCATAAGAGTGTTCGTATATATTTTTTTATTGAAGAGAAAAATTAAAAATAACCTGAATATCCAACAATAGAAGAGTAAGTAAATTATGGAAGATAGGATAGCTGATCCCAAACCATTAACAATTATGGTGTAGAAAAATATTTATGGAAATGGGAAACTGTTTATATTGTGAAATGAAAGCATCTATAATAATAAAAGTGTAATATGCTAATTAGACAGGACGTCCTTCCAGACGACCTCTGGATGAAGCCGGGGCTTCAAGGGCCGAGGCAGCCACCATGGCTGTGAGGGCCGAGGCAAGCAGCTGTAGCTGTGAGGGCCGAGCCCCTTGCACAGATTTCATGCATCGGGCCTCTAGTTAAAGTATAAAATAGTATTTCATAGATGTTCAATGAAAATATCAAAAAAACTAGAAAAACTCCCAAAATTGTTAACATTGGTTATCTCTGATGGTGGTATTTTGGTACTTTTTTAAAAAAAATGAAAGTCTATGTTTTTCAAGTTTTCCTCAACTATAATTGGGGAAAAAATCAACAAAAAAGAAATCTTTGTTTATCTACATAGAGGTCTGTTCACAAATCTCACACCAAAAAAGATTTGCTATATCGCTCACCTTTACTTCCTGTATGCTGTCACGTGGTAAGGAAAATGGGACTCTTTGGATTCTATGTGACAATTTTCTTTTTTTCTCAGCTCTGAAAAAGTCAGAGTAGATTTCTTATTGATTAAAATAACTTTAGAGTTGGGGTTGAATAATAAAATCAAATAGCCTCCAGCACCAAGAACAGATAATGTACCGTCTATTCTGTTCTAAGTCTGCCAGAACCAGTTGCTCAAGGCAAGCTTAGTCTATTTACACAAAGCATAGTGTATGCAAAAGGAGAGAAACAGTTCAGAAGAAATATGCATGCAACTGTTTACAATGTCCCTGGTTCTCAAATGTTTATTTCAAAAATAAATATTAATGCCACCAAGCTGGATTTCATGAGGAAGAGCTATAATAACAAATGTTTGGGAAGGTATCCTTTGAGACATTGAGCTCAAAATACAGCTGGTTCGGGCGCGCACACACACACACACACACACACCAACAGAAGAGGAGGAGGAGGGGAAGGGAAGAAAGAGAAGGAATGGAGAGGAAAGAAGAAGGAGAAGGAAACTGGGAATAGGGAGAGAGAAGGAGGAAAAGGAGAGGAGAAGAAAAAGAAACATGCGCCAGCCTGGATGAGATGTGAGCTCTATTTCCTGAGACCTTGGATTCTTTCCAAATAGCCTCCTTCTAGCACCAGCAGCATCAACACCACCTAGGAGTTTGGTGAAAATGTAGAATTTTTGGCCTCACCCTAGACCTACTGGATAAGAATCTGCCCCAAATCCCCAGATTATTCATACACACATTATAGTTAGAGAAGCACTAACTTGCTCATTGTCACAAAACCATGGCTATTCTGGATTATTTAGAAAAGATTACGATGGTCTCCAGTCTCTTTTTAGTGACCCCTAGTGGTAAACCCAAAAATCCATATAACAAGGTGATTGAATTTTGATCTCCAGCATGAACCAACCGCTTTCCAACCTTCAGCCAGTTGATCTATCCAAGGTCTCAAACACTTGGAAGATTAGGGTCCTAGCCAACCATCCTGGTTGAGAAGACCTGATATAGTCAACGCAAGCTGTCAGGGTGATTTTCTCTGCATATCACTGCTGCTTGGTTTAAAACCCCACATTCCTGAAAGGGATTATTGTCTGTAACTGAAAAACACTGGTACCTAATTACCTTTAGGTCTCTTGCCTGGAGACACGTCAAGATGGTCCATGTCTCACATTACCTCATGTATTGCCTCGTGGACCAGCCCTCGAGCCCTTGATGATCTTTATTTTTTTTAAAAAAGAGGCGGCCTCGGGGTCAGGGGAGGATGGGAGCAGGCTGGGAGAGGTTAATGGGGAAAAATTTAATGAAAAATGAATAATAAATTATTGATTTTAATATTTATTAAAAAATTTAAAAAGAAGGAGACCTTGCTTTCCAGGCTGACTGATGTTCAGTTAGCCACTCAATTTATATTGTGGTTTGAGTTTTATGAGAAAAGTGTCAAAGTGTGGGGTCCTATAGAGGTGAAAGGACTATCCTAGCCATCACTGGAAGCGTTTCACCGTGTGCTTCATCTGCAGAATATTAATAGAAGTCACAAAACAGGGTTCTAAGGTCCAGTTGGTTTGGAAAACTCTGGATTGAACAAAGTTGGAAGGATTTTTTTTTTTTTACTGTGGGACCTCTCAGAGCTTTTATTTAATTAAGATGCTTAGTTGAACTCTAAAATTACTTTTCCATAGAACACACACACACGCACAGTTTTTTGGTTTTTGTGTGTTTTTTTTCACTCTTAGGCAAGCAGAGCTGTTAAGTATTTCACCCTCACTCATCATACTTGCTGAAGTGCGCATGCCTCCTGATTCTCAATCCATTGCTCTGAGCACTGTGTTATGCTACACCTGAACACTGTTTCCCAGGATGATCAATTCTGGTCTCATCCACCAAAACTTGGTCTCTTCCACCATTTTGTGCTCTATGGATAACTGCAGAATTGTGGAGAACAGAAGCAGGAATAAAAGAAGGGAAGGAAAAAGCAGAAGAGGAAGAGAAAAAGACGAGAAGTCAGAATGAGAACTTTGCATCAATTTGGAAGTAGGGACTTGGAAGTAAATCAAACAAATGGAAACTGATTTCCTTGATGCTTTTTCTTCTTGAGCAATGAGTCGCTATGAATTGGTCACAGTGATGACTCACATCAGACCTCTAATATATGGTTCAAGAAGTCCAAGCTGCTGCCCCACAACGATGGACTCAAAACATCTATTTCTTCAATTTACAAAGAAGCTGTGGACAGAGGGTCTATATATGTCACTGCTGGGTTCTTCAATACTCTTGGTGACATGTCTTTAGTGGTAGGGTCTGTGTCCTTCAAAGGAAGTCTGTCTACCATAAGTGCTCTTCAAAAGAAGTCTTGGAGATTGAAACTCCATGTTGTCTAGTATTTATGCCTTTTATATGAGTTAATCTCCACCAGATGATTTCAGAGTTGCCCACTGTATGTTGGATTGTTATATTGTCAACTGCATGTCCCTGAATCGCCTTCCCAATGTGGTTCCAAATTAGAGTTGACCAAAAAATGATGCTGCACAAGATTTAAGAGATAGAAGTGAAACAGCAGCCATTATCAAATTAGAGTTGACCAAAAAATGATGCTGCACAAGATCTAAGAGATAGAAGCCATTACGTCTTGAAGATAATTTTTGAGTGTGGGGTGCCAGTAGGTTCTAGTTTGTCCTCACCCCTCTCCACTCCATATCCGTCTGTCCTTCTGAACTACCAGCCCTTGCACTCAGTGACATTACCAGGCCCACCTCCAGGGGAACTGCTATGGATCACAGGGGGTCGCCTCAAAGAACCAGTGACTCCCTTCCTTTCCCAGGCTCCACATAGGAGTTGGATGTGCTTCACTTCAAGATTTCCTGCAAATTCTGTCTCAGCAGCACCAGGCTGTGTGCGAAATCTTCAATTTCCCTTTCCAGACCTTGCTTCCCCATCTCTGCCCACAATTGTGTAAGATCCAGTCTCTATATTAAATTCTTCATTCCATAATAGTGATCATGGTTTGGATTCTCTGAGCCCTGACTGATTCTCTGAGCTCTGAAGTCTGGCTCTGTGTTCTTCTGTTCAGATGTTGATATCTCTTGTTGGGGTGCCCTAATATCAGATTCTGGTTGCACCTCACTTTTTCTTTCATGGACCAGATGGTGCTTCTGCTCATCCTTCACTTTTGCTCTGAACCTACTGTCCCGGAAATGTCACCTTTAGATGCCGCTTCTTCTCACAAGCCCGAGATTTATTCTATTGCTCAGCCTCTCACCAATGTTTGACAACGGTCTCTAGTAAAAAAGAAAGCTGGAAAATTAATGCTACATTCATACTACTAAAGAATTTAAAGGCAGTATAAAGCTACTTGCTGTGATTGAAAACTTAAAGTCAGGAGTTTGTAGTAGAAATAAAGACAATATAATGTGGTTCAAAGAGCAGTTTCTGGTTGGGACTGTGAGAATAATTAATTATAGGTTATAGTTTAACTTGCTTCAGGTGCTAATTTCTAGCTCTTGATAATATGCAATATTATGAACAATTCCAGTCTTGATGCAATGGCACGAGGCTAGTTTTAAACATCATCCTTGATATGATCATATGGTCATAAAATTCTTGAGAGTAAATGAGTGCTCTGACTTTGCCAAAGTTGCTGGGCTGCAGCGCAATGTTTAAGGTGGGGAGGGGACTGTGCATATAGGTTGTTCTGTCAGTGCTGCTGGGAATGTCCCTTTTACTTCTTATTGACCAGACAATTTTACAGCTCTGAAGGGAGAGAGGTAAACTTGGAGAAAACTGATAACATTGTGAAATGATTCTTGTTTGAGAGCAATGCAAATTATTCCTGCTCATTAAAACACAAATGAATTTTGTCCAGTAGAGATGCATTTGGTTTCATCTGATGGACAAGATAGCCCCAAACACCCCCAGACATTACATTTTATTACTTTGTAGAATCTAAATATATATATATAAGCCTAAGCGAACGACTGGATGACCCAACGATGGGTTGACCGTTTGCTATGACTCTCACTGACCACCAGAGGGCAGATGAGCAACACAGGAGCTGCCCCCTGGTGGTCAGTGCATTCTCACAGCCAACCTCCCATGGCTGGCCATCCTCCCGTGGCTGGCCAACCTCCCACAGTCCCTCCCCCCTGCCGGCTGGCCCCCCTGATCAGCCCCAATCGCTGGCCAGGCCGAGGGACCCCACCCATGCACAAATTCATGCACCTCTAGTATTACATAATTTTGCATCTATTAGCAAGTTTATTTCAGTATTCCTTTGACTGTCTGACTATATAAATCTATTCTCCAAAATCTCCTTTAAACCAATCAACATTTTACTGGTTCCCTCGTCAATTAATGAGCTACACACATGTATATAATTTATATTCGTATAATTTATATTTGGGCCGATCCTGTGATTGTAGGGTGATGGGGGTCAATGCCTGAGGGCTCCCAGTATGTGAGAGGGGGCAGGCTGGGCTGAGGGACACTCCCGCCCCACCCAGTGCACGAATTTCGTGCACCGGGCCCCTAGTATATATATATAAGCCTAAGCGACCGAACGACTGGATGACCGAACGACGGGTTGACCGGTTGCTATGACGCTCACTGACCACCAGGGGGCAGATGAGCAACACAGGAGCTGTCCCCTGGTGGTCAGTGCATTCTCACAGCCAACCTCCCATGGCTGGCCATCCTCCCGTGGCTGGCCAACCTCCCACAGTCCCTCCCCCCTGCCGGCTGGCCCCCCTGATCATCCCCAATCGCTGGCCAGGCCGAGGGACCCCACCCATGCACAAATTCGTGCACCGGGCCTCTAGTATTACATAATTTTGCATCTATTAGCAAGTTTATTTCAGTATTCCTTTGACTGTCTGACTATATAAATCTATTCTCCAAAATCTCCTTTAAACCAATCAACATTTTACTGGTTCCCTCGTCAATTAATGAGCTACACACATGTATATAATTTATATTCGTATAATTTATATTTGTAGGAGAGTCATATTTTTAAGGTTTTGAAAAGTATGCTGTACCAACAGCCAAATTGATAGCCATTGTTTCATTTATATTTGTTTTATGGTATTTATATCGTGTTATTATAAACCAGGTTTGAGGTTCCAACTTGTTGAAAAATAATTTCAAAGGACAGCTCCCTGGCCTTCACTACTCTTCCCGTACATTCTAAACACTTGGATGTCTTATCAACTCGTCTGTCTCAATATTCCAAGTGCTATACTCATACCTGGAGAGGTTAAAGACCTACCTGAGCTAGGCTGGGCCATCTGTCTGGACTCAGCTCTCATTACACTGATGAGAACATATAGCAACTCCTGCAGTTTGAACCTCCTAACTCTCTTAGCTCTTCCTTTAAGATACAATGGTTAAGAAGAGGGTATCAGGCAACCACAGCTGACATATTAAAGTAGACTCAAGAGTTAAGAAGTATCAGAGTATTTTTTTTAACCAAAATGGATAAACAAATTAAACACAGAAATTGCCCAAGGGAACCAAAACCATGGGAATTCACTTAAATTCCTCTTGTACTTTATCTTTACCTCTGTAATGGCTCTTGTCACTCAATTCTTTACTAGACTAATTTGTGGTTGGACATTATCCATTCCTTTCTAAACATGTCCACAATGCCTCCCATCTCAGCTTTCTCACACTCTTTGCCCTCCCTTCTTCCACATCCTGCCCTTCTTCTCCATCCTTGAAAGTGACATGTGTTCTCTCTCTACCTTCTGGAAAGTTCTACACACACACACACACACACACACACACACACACTTGCATGCAGTCCATGATTCCTACCCATCCATCAGCTCAGACGACATTTCTCAAGGAAGCTTTTGTAGCCACTCCAGACCAGAGCAGACTGTCCTATTTGCACCCTCACAGACTTTGTGCTTTTCCTTCCCAGCTCTTGTATGTGATTATTTGTCTCTCTCCCTCATTGTCAATAAAATCCGGGATCATTGTATCACTACTGTATCCCCAGGCCTGGCAGAATGCCTGGTACATAGAAGGTGTTCTTGAATGAATTAATAAGAGCTCAATGCCTATTTGTTACATGGATGAATAGATGGTTGTTTGGTCTGTTATAGTCCCTAAAAGCAAAAGAAGCTGTTAAAATAGTGTGACTCTGACTTACTGTTAATGTCTGAATAAAAGAAACCATTCAAATTTTGAACTGAGTTTGACAACGTACTGTGTTGGTGAGTTGTGGGGATCATTCCCCTATGTTTCTAGAGGGAACTGGTAAACCTCTTCGGAGGACAGTTTGGCAAAGTTTTAAAGATTACAAAATTCACATACCTTTGACCCCATACTTCCACTTGCAGAAATATATTCTCTCTAAATGCTTGCACATTTATGAAATAATCTGTGTTCACTGGTGTTTACTATAGCCTTTTACATAACAGTAAACTATTGGAACAACCTACATGTCCAATGATAGGAGACTAATTAAATATGACTAGTAAATAATTAACTAATGCAGTGAATATTCTAAGCAATGGAATATTCTGCAACTATTTTTAAAAAGAGATGGGTTTTTACAAATTGACAAGGAAGAATCTCGAAGTTTGTTATATCATTGAGAGAAAGAGTTGCTAGTATGTATATGTGTGCATTTGTGTATGCATAGAATGCTTTGGGAAGTATCTTCAGAAGAGGGGTCATGGTAGTTGTTTGGAGAGCAAAGACATGTGGCTGAAGGGCAAGGATAAGAAAAAGGTTAATGTTTCACTCCATACACAGTGTTTAAATTTCAATTTTGTGCTTTATCATGCATTACTTATTCCAGAAATTGACAAATACAAGCCTAAAATATGTCAAAAATGTAGTAGTCATCAATGTAGGGATTGAAAAATGTCAGTGAGAGATCTGTATTAAGTTCTGTTGTTTCTTTGACTTTTTCAAATCCAAATTTTCACACATGTACTCTCAATGTGTCACTGACGTAAGTGGGCCCTTTTGTCATTCTTTCTCTGCCCATCTCCTCCAAAGCTTTCAGTCTTTCCAACATCCCCAAAGTCTTTTCTAATTAGGAAACAAGGGGACCCCTTATTCAGAGGCCCAGAAACAGGATCACATCTGGATGAACACTGAGGCTCTTGACATAAAATATCACTGCCCTTGTGAAGCCTGCATATTCTGGCCTACTGCATTGGCCTTGACAATACTAGTTGGCCATGTTATTAAATTCAATGAGCATGTGACTGTGTCCTCCAAGTGTTTTCTGATACAGTTAAATGAAAAACTGTAGATTACATTTATTTATTTTGTGATAAACCCTTTGTTTATGTTGCCAGCGGTCCAGAAAACGTGGTCTCTTAAAACACACCATGACCTAAGCAACGACAAGTTGAATTACTATTTCGCTTACCGTATGAGACGTGCCACCATGTGTTTCACAGAAATGATTTTTGACAAAACTTACAAAATGATAAATTACCCCCAACAAAAATAAAAGAGAAACTTAGAGTTTCATGGTAGGTGATTGCAAACAAAGTGTTATTTGCCTCCCTGTCTCCCACATTTTCAAAAACAATGTACTTAAAACAAAAAAACACCAAGAAAAGTAAGTAAAAAATGATTTTGTTTCCCTCTTGTAATTGGAAACATTTGGAGAAAGCACTTTGTCTACTCAAGCTACACATTTATGACTTAATTTTACATGAGGAATGTTACCATACCTTTTCCTCTAATTTTGCTGTAATTTCAATTTTCACAAATGACCAGTATTATGTTACTGAAACAAATGAAGCAAGAACAATAGCATTCCCATAGTGCACACACCAGCAGAGTTGGCCTTCCTAGTCTACTGAAGTGTTAACCTAGTCTGCAAGCTGCAGTAAAGAAGGGGGCCAGGCTGGACGTGCTTCCTACACCCCGATCAGCAATAATAACAATTGTGTGGCCAAGTTACATGAGGACAACTTGAACTTCCGGCCATTGATGCTTGCACTAAACCATCATAAAAAAACAAGATTGATATGAAAACACTCGCAGAACCTCAGTACATCAAAGAATCACTCTAATTGGTTCTAAACAGGCTTCTGATGTTCTGCATCTTCCCTTTCCTTTGAATTTTATTTTATTACTATTTCAAACTGCTTTGAAAGGAGCTGCACTCATGTCACTTTGTCAATGAGACATATACTATTTTACTAAAAACCAACATGTATTTATATTTTTCAGAAATAATGATTTTAGAGCTGCACTAACTTTTTGAAAGCTAAAATCTATATCATTAGAAGTTTCCAGAATTAAATCTATTTATTTCGACTAAAAACTGAATACAAATTAATTCAATATTCTTTAGCTCAATTATCCTAATAGGTTTACTGAGAAGCCATGTTTTTTCAAATCCGTTGGTCCAAGATAGTTACACTGAGGGTATGCATGGTTCTACTGGGTGACTAATTATTCCTGGATTAAATCTTTAGTGATCAAAATCACCTTAGCCATGTTTTAGGGCACCACACATTGAGGATTCAATTAGGCAATTATTCCTATGCTGTAGTTGGCCCAAGATTATTTCCTGAGGAAAGTGCTGACTCTATGCAGGTCTAACCTGTGTTTGCATATGAATTGGACTCCTTTGTTTTAGAATAGAATACTAATTTTGCCACCTGCTTATATTTTTTTAAAGTACACAGATTCTCTCCTTATAAAGATAAAATGTAAAATTGTTTTTAATAGCAAGAAATTGAAAAACCAAAAGACCACAAACCCAGTAGGATAGACCATATTTATTATTTATTATTCTACTAGAGGCCCGGTGCACAAAAATTTGTGCACTCGTGGGGGTCCCTCAGCCTGGGTAGACCTCGAGTCCCTGGATTCTCAGAGCCCTGAGTTCTTCACTGTCCATAGTCATAATGACTGTTCTGGCTCTCTACTGCTGTGTAACAGACCGCCCCAAAACTCAGTGGCTTGAAACAAGATTCATCTATTTTGTTTATGAGCTTGCAGT
>NW_005366075.1:1228241-1230506 GCF_000412655.1 Myotis brandtii | reverse complement strand
AGCAGGTATCTGGGATTTATTTATCTTCTATAATTGAAACTTTGTTGCCTTGAGCAGAGGTCATAGCCAGCCAGGGCTGGCAGGAAGCTTGGCTTCCTCCATCACCGGGGCAACCAAGCCTCCTGCTTGCTCCAGCTCCGTGGCTTCCGGCCGCCATCTTGGTTGGGTTAATTTGCATATAGTCACTCTGATTGGCTGTTGGGCGTGGCTTGGGGCATAGCAGAGGTGCGGTCAATTTGCATGTTTTTCTTTTATTAGATTAGATTACTATTATTTTATTGTTTACTTAAGCATTTGCAGGTGGGCTGTCTCAAGACTGGACTGCGAGTTCAATGTCATCTAAGACCCAGGCACTCTCTACATTTTCTGAAGACCATCTCAGCTAGTTGTGCTTTGGCTTGTGAAACTTCCCCTGCACCAGACATTACATCCATGTTCAAGAAAGGAAAAGGGGAGAAGAGACTACTACAGAAGACAGGGAAGAGAAATGGGGTTGGGAATAACTGTGTTACCCAGCAAAAAGTGGCTGCCTCTACAAGCAAACAGATTGCCGGGACTTCCTGGCTTTTTCAGAGTACGAGCTGCCTCAGGCTGTCTGTTCCTCATCCACCACTAAGTGCATATGAGACTCAGGTATTCACTCCTTTGGAAACTCTAAGATCTATTCTTAAATCCTGATGAATCAGTAGAGATCACACATTCTGCCCTTTGCAGAAACACTGCCACTGAGTTGAATGTTAGTACCGCATCTTAAATCTTCATGGAATTTCTTATTCTGTACAACCCAAGCCCATGAAATCCATTTTGGGGAGTTGCTGTAACAATGATCTTAAGGACAATTTCCATGCACTGCTCTCTACTCCCAAAATTAAGCCCAAAGAGATTGCTTCTCTGGGGGTCATTGGTGTGCTGTCTTCTTTCTGACACAAACAATGGAAAGCAGGGGCCTGTCCACTTGGCCTTGGGTCCCGGGAAGCACAGCTCTAACTCTGGGCCACAGCTGTAACTGGGTGGCCCCGGAAAGGCTTGTCTTCTTGTTGCCCCCAATCTAGTTTTTGTTTTATTATGGCTTTATTGGCTGTATCCTATAGTTACACACCTCAAATTTTCTGTGGAAAAGGAACAATCTGTAGATAGAGAAGAAACAAATAATGTGCTGTCATTTCAACATGCTTTATCAAAGCCAACTCAAAAAGCTGAATACACCACAATGGTGAATGAAAGGAGCCATCCCTGGAGAATGGTCTCACTGAAGCATGGCACATTTTTTATTACTACCTCAAATACTCCCAGCTTAAATGGATCCTTAATGACCAAGGATTAGGTTCCAAAATTCCTATCTTTATACTTTTTATACATTTATACTTTCACAATTTTACTTCCCAGATTTTTCTTTTCACTAATTTAATGTTTTAAAATCACCAAAATATCAACATTAGCATACATTGATCTTCATTTTTACAGATGTCTGTGTCGGTGATAGGACTGGCTAGTTGTCTATCAAAACAACAGAGACTCAATTTAGTTGAGGGTGCCAAAGTGCCCACCTGAAAACCTTATTTCCCAATTGCCCTTGCAGCTCAGAATGACCATGTGACCTGATTCTGACCAATGAGATTAGCTGGAATTTGTTAGAGGTATTTCTAGGAAAGCCCCTTGAAGTGGGTAGACACAGCTGGCATCTTAGTTTGAGTTCCCCCAAAGAAGATACTGAGACAAGGACTTGGGTGCAGGTAATTTACTCTGGAGGTGATCACAGGAAACAGAAATGGAGGCGAGAGTGGAAGGAAAAGGCAGAAAAGCAAATGAAGCTTTAATGAGCCAGTTACCAGCAGGGGCCTCAGGCCCACTTGGGAGCCGATGAGGAGCTGTATAGAGCAAGCTTCCTTACAGTGGCCCGGGCCAGGACAGTCCTGCCACCTGGGTCTCCAGAGCTTTGTGCTTGCATCCCTCTAAAATTGTGTTCACAAGTGTTGTACCCCCTTGCGTTTCAAAGTTAACACCTACATTTTTTCATTATAAGTATAAATAGTTGTAAAAACTGGAAATTCTGGCATATTCCAAAGATTGACATTTGTGATGGTGGTGATGATCCACCAACCAGATACCCCTTCAAGAAAAGCGGAGTTGCTGCCCACCCCCTCTGCTGGGGGAGGGCCCCCAGCTCCACCCTGTCAGGTCTGCCTCCGCTGTGAGCTGCCTGGTCCAATGTCATGCCTTTCCCAGGCAGCCACATCCCATGAGTGATGGTGGTGGGGACGGGAG
>NW_005366075.1:1215904-1228195 GCF_000412655.1 Myotis brandtii | reverse complement strand
GACAATTTTTAAAGTGAAGATGAAGAAGGAAAACCAGCACAATGCCTCCTGACCACTTGTAGGAAAGAATTCACCTGCAAGTTGATTCTCTGAAACCATGTGGGTCTGGGTCACGGCTCACAGAGCCAGTGCCCCCTGTGGGAAGCATGTGTCTCCGATGTGAAGACTGCTGCCCACTGCACAAAACGCTATGACCATTTTTTCTTTCCTTTGTTTCCTCATTTCTGTTCTAGACATATAGATCATATCAACCAGTCCCAAACCACCTTCCACAGAGCCCCCCCCCCCCCCCGGGGAGCCTCCTGAAATGGCATCCCCTGCAATTGTGCTGGTCCCAGCAGCACCTGCGCAGCTGAGTGGACCAGGGGTGGCATCTGATCTGATAACAGCCCACCTATAGTGACCAGAAATGGATGGCCTCGCAAGAAATGACGCCATGAGTCAATCAGAGGCCCTCTTTCCGAAGGATTTGAACTGAGGACGTGGAGAAAGCCGTGCTTCTAAAAGAGAGAGCAGGAGGTAAGATGACCCAGAAGGAGAGGAGCCAAAAGGGAGTCAGGGCTATGGGTCCAGGCAAGTCAGAACCATGGGACGGGGGCAGCAAGGCCATGTCGGAAAGCCTCAGGCCTGGGTAGACCTTGAGTCCCTGGATTCTCAGAGCCCTGAGTTCTTCACCGTCCATAGTCGTAATGACTGTTCTGGCTCTCTACTGCTGTGTAACAGACCGCCCCAAAACTCAGTGGCGTGAAACAAGATTCATCTATTTTGTTTATGAGCTTGCAGTGTGGGCAGAGCTTGGCGGGGACTGCTGTGTCTGCTTCATGATGCCTGGGGCCTCAGCCTGCTGACGGGGGCCAGGTCACAGCCAGCGGCCCCCATTCATGTCTTCAATCCTAACTACAGTGCCCCTCCTATCCGCTGGTTGCTTATGGGTGCAAGGGGAGCACCACCAGTGCGGGCAAGTTGCTGGGGTCCCATCACCCCTTCCTCGCTCTTCCAGGAGCCATTTTTTCCTCAGCCGTCACCTCCATGCCTGGCTCAGAACTCTCCATGGTTTGGAGGATGTAGAATAACAGCTGCAGTTAAAGTCCAGTTGTCTGCAATTTGACCTGAACTCTGCTGATTTCAGGGCAGGGATGGAGACAACGTCCTATGGGTGGCCCAAGGCAAAATGTGGCCAAATGAGTTCCTGCTTCACACTGCAAAAATGAACGGAAATGCTGGGAGCACAGAAAGATCCGTGTTCTACAAAGCGGTCCAGCCATCCTTTCATCCCGCGGCCTCAGGCTGGCGCGCTGCAGTGCGGCTGCATTTACTTCTGCATTTCCCAGATGCCTTCCCGGGCCCGGGAAGTTAGCATAGCTTTGTGTCAAGGACTTGAGCTTGCACATGTGACAGGGTCAATGTGTAAGGAATAACATGGGGGTTGGCCCTGGAGGTCAGAAAGAGGCACTCACTCCTCTTGGGGTGAAGCCCAGGCTCTCCCTTTCACAGGATGTCCAATGAATGTAGACGGGTGGGTTAGTTATGGCAAATACATCTACATGGGTCATGGTTTAGCTGGAAGACTGCTGTCCAAAGGTTGGGTATGAGGATTCTGCAAGCACATTTGTCACGCGAGATTAGCTTCTGCCAGCCACATATTTACACCTGTTACTGCATTCCTTATGATCATTGTATTAGCTATTAAGTACAAGTCCCCAGGTCCCAATCTTTCACCCTATGATGGCATTGTTGGCATTTAGATCTCTGAGGCCATTTAGGTCAGCCCCACTGCTTGTTGAGGGAGTCCCTTGTCAAGGACCCTGTGGGCCGAAGCCTTGCTCTCACTTCTAGCCCAGACAAAGACAGGGGCTCCAGCCTGGTTGGCATGGCTCAGTGGTTGAGTGTGGACCTATGAACCAGGAGGTTACAGTTTGATTCCCAGTCAGAGCCACATGCCCGGGTTTCTGGCTCTATCCTTGGTGGTGGTGGTGGGGGGGAGGGGGCATGCAAGAGGCAGCAATCAGTGATTATCTCTCATCATTGATGTTTCTCTCTCTCTCTCTCCTTTTCTCCCCCCCCCCTCTCAAATCAATAAAAATATATTAAAACAACAACAACAACAACAACACACAGGGGCTCCAGAACTGGAGCTTAAAGCAGAGTGTCCTCACAGGTTTGGTCTTGTTTCCTCAGGACACATATCCTGGGATAGAAGGAACATCACAGTATTTCCTTGGCTCTCCCTCCACCGAAAGGACTGGACACCCCAGTTAGCCAGGGGCTCCCTGGGCAAAATCTCCTGCACGCTCAGTAAATGGCCCTTCCCATTGCCACCTGGTATGTGCCATCTTCTTCCTCTGATACTCTGCTTCTCCCTGGTGGTACCTGCAGCTGACACTACCCACGCTCCCAGGAGGTTGTCATATCTATGCCATGATACCTTGCCACACTGGCCACATGTGGCTCCAACAGGAAGAAAGGACTGTCACCCCTCCAGCCCCACAGCTGCACCCTGTCACACAGAGCAGTGCTGCTTGGGCCTGCATCTCGGACTCTGATGTTTGCTGACAACTAGCCTCCTCTCCCAGAACTCAGCAATGGTCCCTGGGGCAGGGACTGAGGACACCCCGAGTGGTCGACACCATGACATACATTCAGAACCTTCCTCCCTTCCACTGGCCATTTGTTCCTGAGCCAAACCTGGTCCCCCAACTCCTGCCATGAATGTTTCCTCAAGTTCCTCACTCCCCCAAACTGTTCAGGATTCTAGGGCTAAACACAACTCAGGTACCCACTGGAACCCTAGGCATGGGACCCCATGCCTAAGGCTTTCCAGAACACCAACTACATGGGCTGTGTTCTAACCCCTCCAGATAAAACAGGATTTCCTCACTCCTCTCAGTCCCTGGTCTTAGTCCTCTTCCTCCATTTATGTTTTTTATCTCATCACATCCTGTCATATTATAGCTTTACTTTTTGTTTATTGTCTATCTCCTGTCAACTAGAATATAAGAATCAGGAATCTTGATTTTGTTATATTCCCAACACGTAGAACAGTACTGGCATATAGTAGGTGCACAATAAATTCAGTGAAAGTAGAGGGGGATTTATTTTCCATTTCACAAACATGATTTATTTCTTTTTTATTAAGAAACAGAAGACTTGGAGAGTAGAAGACAGGGTAAGAGAAACTTACAGGGCTTTGTCTGCTATTTGCAATCTGTATTGGGAATAAAAATGGCTAATAAGGAGAGAGAGAAGTTAACATTCTTTCCAAACTGGTATAAGCTTGATCACTTTAAATGACAATGGCATTCCCATGGATGAGTAAAGATTTCGGTCTCCTGGCCAGAATGTAGTGGGTTGTTCTGTGTCCAGTTGTGCCACCTCTGAGCATGAACACACCATCATCTCATTTGTTATTGTATCTCAGGCTACAATCTCGATTAATATCTTTGGTAGAATGATAATGTGTTGACACTATGGTAGGCCCTGGATGTAGTGTGGCAAATGATATTGGGAGTGAGAAGACATAATGGGATGTAGTATTTAGTGGGTATTGGTACCTATTTATAGTAATTTGACTCTTAGTTCTCAGAAGATGAATCAGATTTAGATTATGGAATTAAGCCCATTAAATTGCAGTTTAAAATATGGAGACCAAGAAAATTCAACTTTTAAGCCTTCGTAGCATTTACAAATCCACTGAAAAGTCATTGGCATATATTATTTTCTTGTTGAAGATGATTTATAGGGCAAGTCTAAGTTCATAATTTTATCCCACTTAGCTTACTCATTTCCAATTTTTAATAGGCTCAGTTCTAATGAATATCTATTAAGTGTCTACTATGTGTCAGGTGTGGGAGGATGAACCATGGGAAGGAATATGACGAAGATACAAATCCACTGAAAAGTCATTGGCATATATTATTTTCTTGTTGAAGATGATTTATAGGGCAAGTCTAAGTTCATAATTTTATCCCACTTAGCTTACTCATTTCCAATTTTTAATGGGCTCAGTTCTAATGAATATCTAGTAAGTGTCTACTATGTGTCAGGTGTGGGAGGATGACCGTGGGAAGGAAGATGACGAAGATGAGAGAGTCTTCTTGGTACAGGAGACTTGGTGTGGGGCTTTGCAATCAGGGAGGTCTGCTTTGGGAAATGGCTCCTCCTCTTCCTCACCAACTGCTAAATCTTGCCTCTTTGAGCCACTTTTCTCTCTTGTAAACTGGGATTGATCATATGTAACTAATAGAGTTGTTATGATGTTTGAATGACATAAAGTTCCAACCCTGATGGTATCACATAAAGTGTGGTCCATAAAAGGAAGCTATTTTCTCCCTGAGACACCCTGGTTTCCAGGAGCCAGCAGGAGACTGGAGCTAATCAATGGCCGATTCTCCTGAGTAGAAGGTTCTCCTGAATAGAGACCTAACATTTAAGAAATTGGTACAGATGGAGGCTTTAAATGTCACCCAGTTTCCCAGAATAGGAGGGCAAAGGAAGCCAGGGTGGCGGCATGTTCTCTGTGCTTGGGCACGAATAGCGCACCTGGGGCAGTCGGCTTCTCAGGGAGCCGTGGCTCCTTTGGGGCACGATGCTCACAATTCATGACAATATGAAGCATCTAATACAGTCGGTTTCCTCCCAAAGAGCAGGGGGCTGCTCTGCATATTTTGCATCCTTTGTAAAGCTCTAAAATCACTTTGTAATGTGAAACATGTCTGTGCTGAGACTTTGTGTTGTTTGTTCTTATGGTTTCATGCAAAGATTGAGCAAGAAGAATTTGTTATAAACAGCTTGCAATTATTTAGTGAAAAAAAAGGAAAAATAAAGTTGGGTGGGCATCAATCAGACTTCTCGACAAATCCAAGCTCTCTCAACAAGAATAATCAAATATAACGGTGCACGTGTGTTTTGGCCACAGATCTCCATTCATCCTACTGTGAAACTGAGGACTGCCTTCTTTGGGAGCTTCTGGTCTGGGCATGAGTGATTTGGAACCATGGAGTGAGTGAGAACATCTCTCCGGAGCCCACTCATTGGGGCATATTCACCCGTGCGGAAAGTCAACCTCAGAAAGATTTGGAAGAGTGATTCTCATCTGTAAGAGGCCAGAGGTGGAGAAATGAAAAAATTCTGCAAAAGGGATAGTGTGAGACTTTCCATCTATTTTTTCTCTGTAATATCTGGTTCAAATTTTCATGTTTATGAATTGCAAGTTCAATGTGGCTTATGAAAATCCATCTGCTCCTTCTGCAACTTACTTCATCACCAGGAATCTACTGGTGGAAAAGGACAAGCTGTGTGTGTGTGTGTGTGTGAGAGAGAGAGAAAGTCTCTCATGATTCCATTACTGTGATATTCCTTGAAATTACTGCAGTAGCAACAAAGACTTGATTGGTGTGTTCAGTAAGTTATTGTGACAGTAGAATCATCCAGGGAGTTGATCTCTTGAGATGATGGTCAGACTGCCAAGTGCAAAGATATTTTGCTAATTGTGTCCATACTATTTTTGATAAACAGACTATTCTTCTCTGTACTCTGACATAGTTACTGCAATTTGCATAAGACATTTCCATGGTTCTGCTGAATTCATTAACTAAAATCTCCATCTTTACAATCTCTCTCTCTATAAACTACTTTAGAAATAATTGTATAAACTAAGAATGAATTCTATTTCCGTTCTTGCTATATAATTTTCTGGTTTCTTCTGGGAATGTTGTATGAACATTTGGTGTCTCCATGGTACATATTTCAGAATAGCATGTTCTGCTGCAGACGAAGTTTAACATTTTTCTTTCCACAAATGGAACATGAGAGGAGCTATTTCCCCAACATCTTTTTTCAAATGGAGCCCCTAATGCAGACAATCTAAATGACATAATTGTGTGTATGCTGTGTGTATATGTATATTTTGACTAACCATGGGAATACTGTTCTGGTATTCCTTAGATTGATTACTTCTACCCAAGATTTTGCCGTCAGCTCCGGGCATCTTGTCAGAGGCCTTTCTGGTTGAGTGAGAAAAGCAAGGCAGCGATGCACTGTGTGGAGAGAACATGTGCTTTATGTTCACTGATGGGAAAAGGGTTTGCCACCCCAAAATGACAACATGGAGACAAAGAAAACACAGTCTCCACTTTCCTAATGTAGACATTAGCTTTGGAAAATGTGTCTTCTGAACTTCCGCCTCCCCCACCCCTGGCCATGCAAACGGGGGCTTTTTCCAAGAAAAACATTTGTGGCTCCAGCTCTGCACCCATTAGCTTGCGCACAAAGTCTCTGTTTTCTTAGAGGCACTGCTGGGTGTGTTTTGGTGTTTCCAAGAGCAGAATAAAGCAGGGCTCTGGCAATCAGCCTATTAGTAGTTGATGGCCGGTATTTGCACTCCACAGAGAAATAAGTAAGGATGGTGGAGACCAAAGCAGGTTCTTGAACTATTTTACTAACATCCTACCTCCCAGCACTACTTGCACAGACTGATCAGTCACCTCTCCCCTGGCAGAGTTCCTCATTCGTGCTGCAGCTATGGAACTCACATTTTTTCAAGTCTGCCTAGACAATTAGTCATGAGCTCCTTAAGCTTAAAGATGTAACTTGTTGACTTTTGATCCTCAGTGTCTACGGCAATGTCTAGGACATAAAATACGTGTCTGCTGATTGAGTGGTTGACTAGAAGTTCAACCGTTTCATCATTTGCAAGGATTTCCACAGACAAGCGTGAATCTGAGATTCCAGAAGTGAAGCCCCTTCCAGCCCTCCTTCATGGACCGAAACCCTTCGCTCAGCATGGTGGGCACACACAACCCATCAGCTAACTGCATCTTCCACTATTACCCAGTTGTCCTATTTTATCTAAAATTAAAATAAGACATTTAGAAGCATAAGCAGCTCTAGAATTGTTTTGGCATCTTTGATTTGATCCCTAAATTTAAAATAAAATAGAATTCTCTTTTAAGAAAAATTAGAGGAAAATGTTTTTACATGTTTTGTATCAACTGAATTTTTCCAGTAAGTGCTTTTTCAAAACACCTATTTTGACAAAAATAACATAAAGAAACATGAAAAGGAGAATGTGAAGTTGGTCTACATTAGTGGTTCTCAAGCTTGAGTGAACATCAGAATCGCCTGAAGGCCTTGTGGACACAGGTGGCTACGTCGGGGCCGAGACCTTCAAATTCTAGCAAGTCCCCGGGTGAAGGTGAAGGTGAAAGTGATGGTGAAGGTGATGATGATGGTGCCTTGCTGGTCAGCAGGCCACGCTTTGAGAGCCACTGACCTACATTCGTAGACAGTGATCTCAACGGTTCAGAATCGGGTTTATCAGTGGTTTGAGTTGATGTAATTGGGCAGATGTCATTGGCTATATGAAGTCTCCACTTCTATTTGTCTTATTGCTTTCCCTCATTTTTTTAAAGGATAGATTTATTTGATGGAGACACCAAGTTAGTAGGATGGTAGAATCATTAGTGGTGAACAGCCAGCTCTCAAAAACAACAAACACCCTGATTTGTAGCATTTGCCTCCCATGGTGTTAACCCTCTCCCATGGCCAATGTCAAGCTGCCAACATGAACTCCCAGGCGGGGGCTGGGAAGAAAAGCCCACCCTGGGTCCACACAGGTGCTTTGAATTGGACAGGGCCCAGCACTGTTAACTACTAGTCACCTGTGGGCATGTTGCTTCATTTCTTTAACCTCAGTTTCCTCACTTGTAAAAGAGATAATAAAAGCTCTTCCGGCTGCTGGCAGGAGTAGCTAAGCCTGCTCCAGAGCACCTGCCAGCGGGGCACCCCATAGGTACCCTAACACCCACTGCTCTTGGACAGCTGTGCCCATGCTGTTTTGAATGCCGTCTTTTGTAAGAACATCGCTGAGGGCGGTAACAACTCCTCCGGCTCCCTCTTGTATATGTAAAGCTCCCTGTGGGATGTTCCCGTGGTCTGTGCTTACATGCAGTTACTTAATTTGCTTTAAGAGTCTGTTCAGCAACCGGTCTCAGTGCTGCTGGCCCAGCGTTAATTGCACTGAAAAGTTTTCCCTGAACATCCTACTTAGGCTCCTCATTTTGATCTGCATCATTGACTTGGTTCTTTGTTCTATCCCCTAGAAGATTTCATCTTCTGGGTCAACCACCAGGAGGACGATTGAGATCCTTTTAGCCATTTATTCCCTGTCTTTCTTGGGTAAATTCATAATCTAACCATCAGTCTCATGCTTGGGTTGTAAATTATCCTGCATTCCTTCCACACCACACAGGCTAAAGGGTTGGCAACCTGTAAGCAGTTAAAAGTAGGCAGGGGATTTATAATTGTGAAAAAAACAAACCAAAACTGGAAACAACTCAAAGATCAACAATAGGGCCTGGTTAAGTAAAGTCTGTATAGCCACAGGATGCCCGCTCTGCAGCAGTTAAAAATGACATTTGTGAAGTGTTCCTAAGGATATAAGAAAAGGCTATGACTTGTTCTATGACAAAGTCTGTACACACACACACAGACCCACACTGTGATCTCCACTGTATACAAACAACAAAAATGCACAGAAAAAAAGAATTAAATAAATCCACTAAAATAGTAAAATTGGTTGTGACTGGGTGGAAAGATGAAACATGTCAAAAAAAAAATATATAAATGGAGCCGCTTTGAAATGGAACCAGAGCTGCCGGCCAGAGGAACTAACTGCCTTGCATGTCTTATGCCTCAAATCTGTGGAATGTTAACACAATGCAAAGTAACCTCTGAACTGGGCCTAAGTGACCTTATGCCCCAAAGAACTGCTTGCGAAGATAAGAAAGCTGATAGTATGACTACCAGACAGATGACTATCGGACTAAAAATTAAAAAACATTATTTAGAAGAATATCACTATGTTATGTCCCCTGCACCAACAGAAATGCCTTCTTCCCTTTCTCATAAACACCCATTGCCTTCGCCTCCTCATCGGAATGCTACTTGGGCTTTTGCCTGAATCAAAGCTTCTCTAATAGTTTTTCTTTTGATCTCAAATAAATGTTTTCTGTCTCTCACTTGGCAAGGCCTTTAATTTTTAATTAATAAGCACAATCCTTGCTCCCCCATATTCTTCCTACGATTTCCAGATTTTATATAATAATAGCTCCTGTTCATTGAGTACATGTGTGCCAGGCACAGGGTAGACCCTTTTTATATATTGTCTTATCGTCAAGACAGAAGTTGAGGTAAGTTTTATTCCTCCTTTAAGGTAAGAAAGCTGAGGTACAGAGAGGTTAGCCAACTTGCCCGAGATGACAAACTAGTAAATGAGAGAACCAAGATTTGAAGAAACATCTGTTTGATTCCAAAACCCATGCTCTTCCCACCACCACACTTTGAAGATGATGTCTTTCTTGTATGATGCTAAAGCCTGTAACAAGCATTGTTTTAAAAAGCACAGCATAAGTTTTTTCAGTGGTAAAGCCTAGACCAGAGATCATTTAAAGGGAGAATATATGGGTGGAGGGGGTTGCACTCAAGGCCGCTGCTAATAATGCTCCTATGTAATCGAGAAGCCTGCCTTTTCCTCCTGCCAACAGGTCAGCACCAGGCACAGGTTCAGAGCGCTCAGCGCGGCAGAGAGCAGCCTCCTGCCCCTTCGGCAGCGCGCGCAGCGAGCATCTGAGCATCTGTCACAGCAGCTGCTGCCGGCATCGGAAGCCGCACCCTCGGAAGAGATAGATGCAGCATCTTCCCCACCTGTGCTCTCACTCTCCTCTTCCCGCTTTCCTTTCTCCAGGCTCCTCATCACTTGGTTTGCTTCCTGGCTGCCCTCTGTGTTAAGGCCTGCGTGCTGAGAGGGGCATGTGCTTGCTGCATCCTGTTCTTCAGTGCTCTTCCTTGGATGCTGACATCTTTATTTTACGTCTTGGACATAAGGGTTTACAGGCAGAACCGTGCAGTGTCTGAGATGATGATTGTTTACCCTGCAGAGAGGAGACTTGAGCACAGTGTGTGAACCCCTGAGCTGGAGCCTAAGTGGAAGCCCTCTCGGCTTTCCACGTAGCCTTTCAGCGCTCATAGCCTCTGTGATGCTGTGTTGCTTTGCCCATCGCTGTGACCGCACACATAGTGCTTCTTGTAGCAAGGTGTTGAATCTCTGTGTCTGTGGTAGGCAAAGAGCTGTTTGAGAGCAGGACCATATCTTTCCTTCTGTCCCGCCCACCACACCCCCAGCCACATGGACCAGGTCAGAAAGGATGTGCATGACCACGTCTCAAATAACTGAGAAGCCACATGAGACTGTGAGAAATCACAACTTGTCCCAAGCCACTTGGAACAACATTGTACTTCAAGCTCTTCATGAGCTTACTCTCTCAGAGAACACGCATTCTTCCTTGTGTCCCACCACATCCTCCCAGCATTAACGTGAGTCCCTTCCCTTTTTTCCAGTCCTGAAGATAGATAGATAGATAGATAGATAGATAGATAGATAGATAGATTGCTCTTTGCTTCCTAAAAACACTCTCACACATATGTGTTTATACTTACCTTGTTCCAAGGCTTATAGAAACATAAAAACTGAAGAGAGAGAAAGAGAGAGAGAGAGAGAGAGAGAGAGAGAGAGAGGTAGGAGTGGGACATGATCCTTCAATGATTGGCAGGCAGAAGACAAACAATATAAAAAGGGTCCTCAGCTTCTTAGCCTCGGGAACCACCCTACAGTGTCAGCTTTGACCCAGCTACCTTGAATGGAGCTGCCCCGACCTCAGTTATCGTGCTGCATTCCAAAGCACTCAGGCCTGGCGGTCCTGCGGCAGCATGGGTCATCCTGTGAGCAGTTCCCACCAGCACCAGCCCAAAGGAGCAGCATTCCAAAGCACTCAGGCCTGGCGGTCCTGCGGCAGCGTGGGTCATCCCTGTGAGCAGTTCCCACCAGCACCAGCCCAAAGGAGGAGGGGACCGAACTGCCCTCCGCCTGCTGCTGTGGCTGGGAAGCCCAATGGGAGTCCTCAGAATCCCGGCACAGGCCAACTAGCGGGAAGGCGAAGCGAGAGCATTGGCCCCGGTCTCACCTGCCAAGCTCACCCAGGAAAGGCAGTGCATAGGTATATGTGGCAAGAACTGTCTAAAAATCCATAAAAGGTAATGGTTTCTTAGGAGTTGGATGAGCAGAAAGACACCAAGAAGTAATCACAGAGTATACAGCATTGCACTAGAAACTATGGATGTTTGCAAACTTGCATTTTGTAAAAGTTCTTGAACATAAACATAGTTATATACTGGAGGAGAGGGGCATCATACCTAAATCCTTAGATACCAGAAGTGTACACACTGTAAATGCATAAATATAATGGAGTCACAGTTTCCTCCCTCTTAAGAGAAAAGAAAGTGTCTGGATTATAGGGAGAAAGGAGAAAGAACTGCCCCCCTCACCATGAGTAAAAGGCTCTTCCTCAGCAGTTTCATTCACAATTCCCTTATGACATGCTTTGGGAGTAAAAACTCTTATTTCCAAACCTGGAAATTCTCAGACCCCCACCCCCCTGACGTTCAGATGTCCAGAGAAAGGGAGTTGGTAGAGAAGGCATAGGAGACCACTGGGTTGGTCAGCCCTTTTGGAAGTAAGTCACAGGAATCAGTTTAGCTCAGGAAAAATGGGGGACTTATCTCACAGACTCTATAGCACAACTGAAAACCTAACCCAGAGGCAGGACAGAGAAACAACTGGGGCTCAAAGACCTAGAATGTTCTAGAATGCCGGGCTCAACCCTCCCAAGATTTTTGCTCCATCTACATTTCATCTTCATTCACTCAGGTTGGCTTTCTCCAGTCTCCTCATCACCACCGGAGGGGGGCTGGAATCTTTTCCCCCAGTTGCACTTTAAGAAATCCCATGGAAGGGCACGTACTGGCCAAGATTTGGTCAGGTGCTCACCTCTTAACCAATCAACCATGGCCCAAGATGTGTGTGGGAGGGCCTGGGATCGACTCAGCCTTAACTAAATAGGCCATGCCCCAAGAAATGAGGTTGAGTAAAAACATGGAAGTCTCCACTTGAGCCCGTGGGCTGGAGGGGTGAAACAGCACTTCTCTGAAGAAAAGGAAAAAAGAGCTAAGCAAAAAAAGACAGCAGAGATCCATCCCACAACCAATCCCCAGGGATCACACGGGTGTCAGACACAAGGGAGTGGACAGGCCTGGCAGATGGAACATCAAAAAGCAATTTGTTTGCTGACAGGATGCTACCTCCCCTCACCCACAGCAGAGAGAGAGTCTCCCTGGGCTATGGGAGGAACAGAGGTCGGGGACACTGAAGCCAAAGCCCACAATATCTTCACTCACATA
>NW_005366075.1:1199854-1214449 GCF_000412655.1 Myotis brandtii | reverse complement strand
GTCCTGCGGCAGCGTGGGTCATCCCTGTGAGCAGTTCCCACCAGCACCAGCCCAAAGGAGGAGGGGACCGAACTGCCCTCCGCCTGCTGCTGTGGCTGGGAAGCCCAATGGGAGTCCTCAGAAGCCCAGCACAGGCCAACTAGCAGGAAGGTGAAGCGAGAGCATTGCCCCTGTCTCAGCTGCCAAGCTCATCCAGGAAAGGGGAGGCATAGGTATACGTGGCAAGAACTGTCTAAAAATCCATAAAAGATAACGGTTTCTTAGGAGTTGGATGAGCAGAAAGACACCAAGAAGTAATCGCAGAGTATACAGCATTGCACTAGAAACTATGGATGTTTGCAAACTTGCATTTTGTAAAAGTTCTTGAACATAAACATAGTTATATACTGGAGGAGAGGGGCATCATACCTAAATCCTTAGATACCAGAAGTGTACACACTGTAAATGCATAAATATAATGGAGTCACAGTTTCCTCCCTCTTAAGAGAAAAGAAAGTGTCTGGATTATAGGGAGAAAGGAGAAAGAACTGCCCCCCTCACCATGAGTAAAAGGCTCTTCCTCAGCAGTTTCATTCACAGTTCCCTTATGACATGCTTTGGGAGTAAAAACTCTTATTTCCAAACCTGGAAATTCTCAGACCCCCACCCCCCTGACGTTCAGATGTCCAGAGAAAGGGAGTTGGTAGAGAAGGCATAGGAGACCACTGGGTTGGTCAGCCCTTTTGGAAGTAAGTCACAGGAATCAGTTTAGCTCAGGAAAAATGGGGGACTTATCTCACAGACTCTATAGCACAACTGAAAACCTAACCCAGAGGCAGGACAGAGAAACAACTGGGGCTCAAAGACCTAGAATGTTCTAGAATGCCGGGCTCAACCCTCCCAAGATTTTTGCTCCATCTACATTTCATCTTCATTCACTCGGGTTGGCTTTCTCCAGTCTCCTCATCACCACCTGCGGGGGGCGGGGGGGGGAGCGGGAATCCTTTCCCCCAGTTGCACTTTAAGAAATCCCATGGAAGGGTACGCACTGGCCAACATTTGGTCAGGTGCTCACCTCTTAACCAATCAACCATGGCCCAAGATGTGTGTGGGAGGGCCTGGGATCGACTCAGCCTTAACTAAATAGGCCATGCCCCAAGAAATGAGGTTGAGTAAAAACATGGAAGTCTCCACTTGAGCCCGTGGGCTGGAGGGGTGAAACAGCACTTCTCTGAAGAAAAGGAAAAAAGAGCTAAGCAAAAAAAGACAGCAGAGATCCATCCCACAACCAATCCCCAGGGATCACACGGGTGTCAGACACAAGGGAGTGGACAGGCCTGGCAGATGGAACATCAAAAAGCAATTTGTTTGCTGACAGGATGCTACCTCCCCTCACCCACAGCAGAGAGAGAGTCTCCCTGGGCTATGGGAGGAACAGAGGTCGGGGACACTGAAGCCAAAGCCCACAATATCTTCACTCACATAGAGTGAAGGGCAGGGGCTTGGAAGGGTATAAACAGTTCTTTCTCAATATTTCTCGGGAAATATATAATGGATATAAGGTTAAAACAGGAAAATAAATGAGTGTCTATCATTTTCTACGTTATGGAAATGGTATAACTGTATATGCACCAAACAATAAAAATGTGGTAGTGAAATCATTTATAAAGAATACTCTACAATAAGTGCATTTTAAGTTTTTAATAAAAGATATTTAATAATCCCTAATAGTTCTCAGTCCTTCTTGGTTTTGTGGTTTCTCTCTGACCTCCTGCAGTTTTTCCAGGTCTCACAAGACCTTGTTGCTAAAAAGAAAAAAAAGAAAAAAGGTGGTTTCAGTCATTTGTTTGATGACAACATAGTGTGTCCATGTTCCGGGCCAGGCACGGTGCTAAGTGCCATGAGCACAGGGCTGAGTGAGACAAAAACTGCCCTTGCCCTCAAGGAGCTTGCACTCTAAGAGGGTGCACAACCATGAGCAAGTCCTGTGGATGGGATCTTAAGCAGAAGAAGTTCAGGGGCCCATGAACATCTCAAATGAGTGACCCTATCATTGCACATAAAAGGAACACCCAGCCTGCTGTGGTCCAGGTTCAGAGCAGGACACCGCCCTTCTCCGAGCAAGAAAGATCTCCAGGCGCACACAGACCAACTAAAATCGATGGGGACTGACTCTCTGTTCCCAAGCTCTAGGTTCCCAAGGTAAAGGTTAAACCATAGATTGGGCAGTTCTCAGCCATTGTCCACCAAATGCCTGCAGTGGCGCTGTGTTCCGTTCCTGGGCAAACTGCAGGGAAACAGAAGAAAGCTCTTCTCTCCTGGATTCAGGGGAGTGAGCTGTTGGTCCCCCTTTAAATTCAAGATGAAAAAAAATGATCATTCTAAAAAAACAAATAAAAACTGAATTTTCTAGAAGATAATGTAAAACGTGGACTGCATGGACATATGAGATGTTTTCATGAATCCCGGATGAAAGTTTAAAGATGGCGGGCAATTTTGAAAGATGAGTAGGTTCTAAAGAACAACTATAGCACTTGGGTAAGTCTAGGTAACGCTGCAGTAACCATGACCCTGAGAAATCTCAGTGGCTTAAACAGCAATGGCCTGGTTCTTGCTCGCGCCACATATACAGCCACATGGCAGGGGCCCCGCCCCCCGCCTCCAAGCCCTTCAGGGACCTGGGCTGATGGAGGATGCACACGTTTCCACAGTAGCTGGTGGTAGGAAAGTGGGTGTGGTGAACCATGTGTTGGCTCCGACACCTTCTGCCTGGAAATGACACACATCACGTATGCTTACTTTCTTTTTTCTTCTTTTTCTTTTTTTTTTGGGGGGAGGGGCATCATTAGGCACATGGTTACAGCTCATTTAAGTGGGGCAAGAGAATACCATACTACCTCAATGACTGATTTCATACAAAAATGATGATCATTCAGAATGCTATTTTTAAGGACCAGAAATCTAATTCAGCTACATTCAATGCTGCACGTGTTTTAATTTTTAGAAGATACTTTCCAAGACTTTAATCACTGGGCACTGGATTGATGCATGGAGGGGTGGAGTATAATTACCCTCCCCTAGAATCTGGGGTGGCTTTAGTAGACTGACCAGCAGGATGAGGCAGAAGTGATGTTCTGGAACTTTTGAGATTAAGGCATGAGAAGCCTCGCAGCTCCCGCCTGGTCCCTAAGGACCTGTGATGAGAAGAGCGCATGCCAACCTGGGATGCACATGGAGCAGGAGGTGCTTGCACTGGGGTCCCTGAGCTGCCATGTAAGCAGTCCACCTACCCCAGTATCACCACGCTGAGGAGGCCACGTGGAGAGACTGGGAGACACACCAGGGGAGACATGCTCCCAGCCGGACATGAGGTGGTTTCCATCTTTGGGATAAATGTATTTCTGCCTTCTGGATGTTGTAAGTATCTTTGGGAGTAATCATACCCCTAACTGTAATTCCTGAGGGTGAAGATGTTTGATCTTAAGAGTTTGGGGAGGAATAGGAGCCGGGGTTCTCAAAGGGAAGAGAGGGGAGAGAAATCGTTTTGGGTTATTGCCCGTGGTGAGATGCACTTGCGTGACAGCCAGCAATCAGCATAACAGTAAAGCACACCCTCACTTAATAGTTGACAAAGGAGGCAAGAACATACAATAGGGCATAGACGGTCTCTTCAGTAATTGGTGTTATGACAGATACATGCAAAAACATCAAACTAGACCACCATCTTACACTATACACAAGAATAAACTCAAAATGGATTAAAGACTTACATGTTAGACTTGGAATCATAAAAATCCTAGAAGAAAAGATAGGCAGCAAAATCTCGGACATTTCTCATAGTAATATTTTTTCTGCTATATCTCTTCAAGCAAGGGAAACAAAAGAAAAAATAAATGCAACTATGTCGTATTAAAAAGTTTTTGCACAGCAAAGGAAACCATCAATAAAATAAAAAGACAACCCACTGAATAGGAGAACATATTGGCCCATGATACATCTGATAAGGGCTTAATATCCAAAATTTATGAAGAATTTCTAAAACTCGGCATTAAAAAAAAGTCCAATTTTAAAAATGGTCAAAGGACCTGAATAAACACTTTTCCAAAGAGGACATACAGATGGCCAAGAGACATATGAAAAAATGCTCAATGTCTCTAATCACCAGAGAGATGCAAATTAAAACCACAGTTAGATATCTCCTCACACCTGTCAGAATGGCTATCATCAATAAATCAACAAACAACAAGTGTTAGAGAAAAAATGACCCTCATGCACTGTTGGTGGGAATGTAGACTGATGAAGCCGCTGTGGAAAGAAGTATGGAGTTACCTCAAAAAGTTAAAAATGGAACTACTTTATAACCCAGCAATTCTACTTCTTAGAATGTATCTGAAGAATCCCAAAACACTAATTCAAGAGAATATATGCACCCCCATATTCATTGCAGAATTATTTACAGTAGCCAAGATCGAGAAGCAATCCAAATGCCAAATCAGTAGAAGAGTGAATAAAAGAAAACTGTGGTACATTCACAACGGAATACTACTCCGCTGCAAGAAAGAAGGAAATCTCACCTTTTGTGACACCGTGGATGGCCCTGGAGAGGATGATGATAAGCAAAATAAGCCAGTCAGAGAAAGACAAGTGCCATATAATTTCACTTATGTGCAGAATCTAATAAACAAAATAAACGAACAAACAAAAATTTTTAAATTAATTTTAAAAATTATAGAGCACATCCAAGAGTGAGGTCCTTGGAAGACCTCCCACCTTCAAACCACACACACCACCCCCCCCCGTGTAGGACCACCCTGAGCTGGCAGCAGGCTGGGCTCTGAGAAGACTTGAGGTGGAACATGGATTCATCTTTCCACTGAAACTCCAGTCATCTGATGGAAGCTGTTTGGTTCTTTTGAGGAGAAATAATAAATAGCAGCCCTTGTCCTCATGCAAGCTGTAAACAACTTGAAAAAATCCCCCCAAATGTTTATAAACTGGGGACTAAAAATCCCCATTTCTTCTGCTAAAGCTGATGATGGCGGGTGTAGCTTGATGTCTTGTAGCCTCCCAGGCTGACTCTGTGAACCCCAGAAATAGTCTGATGGCATCACCTAGTCACAGAGCGCATTGGATGACGATGGGCCCCCAATGTGGGCAAAAGTCATGACATGAAGGACCCCAGGAAATCACAAGCTTCCTGTGGGCACCTGGAGGAAGAGACAGAGGTGCTGACATGAACAGCCCAATGTATCTCTCCAAATGGATGGATTAAATAAGAGTCAGAGAGAGACCAAGAGTATTACGCTAACTGCGCCCCCTTCCAAAGGAAGAAAACAGGAGGAATGGGGAGGAGCACCTCCCCCTGATGGTGGAGTATCTACTGGTGGCCTTGCAAGGTGGGTGTGGGCCTCGGCCCTAGCAACACAGAGCTACAGCAATCGTGTTGGTCTTAAAACCTGAAATACAAGTTCACCAGATCTTGTGCTGGCTTCTCACTTCATGTCAGGAAGCATTTATTAGATGTCTGCTATAAACATCACCCTTTGGTGTGTGACTCTAACTTTAAGGACCTGCATTAATGAAGGAAGAGGGTAAGCTGCTGGAACACAAGCCCTCATTCAAAGGCTCTATATGCCATGCACTCTAACCAGGTTAGAATAAGGAGATGAACAGGACAAGACCCTGCCATTCAGGAGCTGTATATTGAGACAGACAAGTATAGAACAGTAGTACCTACTGGGAGGGGAGCATGACCTCACCATCCTGAAAGTGAAGAAGCAGTCAGCTTTGCCTTGGGTGGGGCTGGGGTGAAGGTGCACAGGAAACACCAGGGCTGAGCTGAGCCTTGGGAAAAGAGCAGGATTTGCCAAGTTAGGGAACAGCTTCCCAGAAGGTGTGGAGAAACCAAGTTGTCTGCCCAGACTACTGCAGGTCCCACACTCAACAGATGTTCCTTGAGCATTCCTGCAGTCACTTTTAGGAACTCGGTGTTGAAAAAGAGGCACAATTCCTGTTCTTGGGGAATTTATTGTTCCGCTCTATAGAAGTGAGAGCAGCCCTGGCCGGTGTGGCTCAGTTGGTTGGAGCGTGGTCCCATACACTGAAAGATCACAGGTCCGATTCCCAGTCAGGGCACATACCCAGGTTTCAGGTTCTATCCCCAGTGGGGATGCATATGGAAGGCAACTGATGGATGTTTCTATCTCACATTGATGTTTCTCTGTGTGTGTGTCTCTCTCCCTTCCTCTCTCTTTGAAAATAAATAAAATAAAACATATCCTTGGGTAATAATTTTTTTTTTAAGTGAGAGCATTGGAAGGCAAAACTAGAAAGGTAAGCAGGGGTCAGATCACAGAAGGTCTTGTGCATCATGCTATGGAGGTTGGGCTTAACCCAAAGCCTGTTCCCAGTCCATTGTCCCCACATCATGCCACAGAACAGGCTTGTCATGGGATGTACCACATCACCCTCTGGGTCCAAAGTGGCCATGCTTGTGATGATGGGAACAAGGATGTCCAGCACAGAAATGGCCTTTCATGTTCTAGAAATTCTAGAAGTGCAGGAAGCCTTTTCATCTTTTTTTCCAAGCCATAACGACACTAGAGAAAATAAACCAAAGTTAAAACAAGCATCTGTACCATTATTATACTTAACACTGAAATGCAACATATAAAGCTGAAATAAAACTTTTGAAAGTACGTAAGGATTAAGTGAAGTCTCAGAATGTCTTCCAGGCCAATAGAGAAATAAACAGAAAAGGAAGGCATTTATAATAAATTCCAAAGACCTGACCGAATTTCTTCTAACTTTCAGGACTGTTAGTTTTCCCCTTCCTTTTCTTAAACTCCGGAGATGTTTAGATTAATCTGGAAGATAGTGTCTTGGAGGCAGTAAAAGAGGAAAAACACAATTCAAAAACGACTAATTATTGGGCACCTGTATGCTCTAGGCTTGGTGTTGCAGCATGTAAGAAAAGTAAATTGTCTTTTTAATCAATATTTAATGGTTCATGTTTTACATTTAATGAATAAAATGTCATTATGCTCAGTCTAAATATGTTCCTAAAAGTAAAATTCCAGTCCATGTTGGTTTTTATAAGAGGAAAGGGGATATTCTTTATTGTAATAAATTAATCTGAAACAGTTTGTAGGGGGGGAGGGGGTGCATTGCTTAAGTGTTTGATAAAAAAATGTAAGCCCTTGTGCAAATGTCAAGTTTTTTTTCTGATGCTCAGAAGGTAGAATCTTTCTTTAGAAAAGCGAAAATTATCCCCTTCTAACTGAGACACAAAAATAATGATGGCAATGTATATTGCTGACCTGGAAATGCACTGTTTGGTGTCAGCGGAAGGTTGTTGCCTACAATTCAACACCAAAAGGAGTCTCCCATTTGGAATGCGGCGAAGGGAGAGACTTTATTAGATGTAAACAGCTCGGTTGTAATAAGGCCTAGCGGCATGGCTGTGAGGTGGCCCCCGGGCGGGGTGCCCTGGGGGGTGCTGCAGCTCCGCTCTACTCTGCCTGCACCCGAGAGAGCCTGGCTCTCCACTCCGCGTGGCAGTTCCCGTCCCCCCAGTGACACAGCTTTGCTCCACTCTGGTCTGATGAGACAGCTTCTGTGTTACAGCTCAGCCTGGGAAATGCAGTCTTCCGGGGAAAGGACACGTGCGCTCCCAGGGCCAGAGGAGAGCTGACAGATAGAAGCCTGAATGGTCCCTAAATGGACCATCTTCAGGCACATGAGAACTCCAAGTCTTCACAGTTTGCTTGATCCAAAAAGCACTGTCTTGATTGGATGGAATAGAGGCACTGTGTTCAGTGAAGATGCTAATGAGGATACAGCTGCACAGTTCTCATTGGATGAGGAAAGTCTTCGTTTCATTGGTTGAAATCTGATTCCAGGAACTCCGTTATAAGGGCTGGCTCAGAGCAGGCAGGCAGTTCAGTGCAGGCTGCTCCCTGAGCCTGGCTTGTCTGAGAGGCCCCTGTTTAGCAATGCCTGTTAGGCTTTGTTTTTAAATGACAGCCCAATTAGCCACCAGGAGCCCTTCACTCTCAAGGTCAACATTGGCTTGCCTGTCTCTCTGTTCTGGCTTTTTTCAAGCTGGAGGGAGGAGAAAAGTGTGGGTCTTTGAGGCTCTCATTCCAGTTAAAAAGCAGAAATGACAGACAGGCTATTCATTCACAAACACTCCTGGATACTGTGGTGGTCACTGAGATTCTTCACAGGTATCCTGGTTCTCCTCTCTTTCTGGGCTCGGTGTTAAGTTTGAACTTCCTGGTCTCTTGGAAGTGAAGTGTGGCCATGTGACTTGGTTCGGCCAATGAAATGTGAAAGCTCCAGGTACTAATGTGTGACTCACCATGCTCCCTTCTCCAGGAGTCCGTGACCATGGAGGCACGGGGCAAGGTGGCACCTCTGTGCCTGAGTTCATTTGGTAAGGAAATCTTCTCAGTAAGAAATAAAGTTGTTGCATTTGGTCACAAGATCTGAAGGTGTTATTCAGAGCCTCCGGCAACGGACTGTCCGTGTAACCACTGTGGTGCTAGCTAGGCTTTGAGGACAAGATGGTAGCGCTTCTCAGTAAGAAATAAAGTTGTTGCATTTGGTCACACGAGCTGAAGTTGTTATTCTAGCATAATAGAGCCTCTGGCAACGGACTGTCCGTGTAACCACTGTGGTGCTAGGCTTTGAGGACAAGATGGTAGCAGGAAACTCTTTCCTATCCAGGAACTCCTGCCCCAGGGAAAAAGAGAGACAGGAAAACAACCGTGAAGCCATAAATAGACACAGGTGAAAGGTAAACCCAGCCTCAGGGAATTCAGACATGAAGGCAAGTAGTGAGATATGTTTCTTTTCTGTAAAACAGAAAGGGAAAAGATGAGAAAAACCTCTTACATATTTGGTTGCAATCTGATATAAACGTAACATGGTCTGTGCTATTTATGCTGAAGTGATAGAATCGTTTATATGCTAGTGAAAGGTGTGATGTATTTAAGTGTTTGTATGAAAATTCTAGTTCCAAGATGGCAAATGGGAGTCATATTTTCAGCAGAAGAGTAGAGGCTGCCTGGCATTTCACTTGAGAAAGATGATGCTGCTGCAGCCCAGCTCAGGAGCAGATGATGTGATCAATTAGCCGTGTCTGCCTGGTGTTTAGGAGAGTAGAGCCCATGTGTTGCTATTTGCCAGCCTACGTCTAGCTGAAAGAGAAGAATCATGTGACAGCTTATCATGACTTCCCAGCCCAGGAAAAAGTGGGATAGCTTTGGAGAACTCACATTATAAACTATGGCATGTGCTCTGAGAAATAACAACAACAAAATACTATACAATTTCAGTGCCCCCTCCCACATATAGCAACATAGTTATGTAAATAAGGCTAACATACACGAAGAAGAAAAATACACATTATCTCTTGGTTGCACTGTCTTAACTCTAAGTTCTTATGATAGCGAATAGGCTAAGCTACTGCTGCAAAAAGACCTCAAATACAGTGGCATTATTTCTCTTTCACAAAATAGTTCATGAGCAGCTCTGCCATCTTCTTATGTGGCTCTAAGGTCTAAGGCAGGGTCTTAGGCAGGGTCACAGCAGATGATAGCTCTGAGTGGAAGTCTAGGAAAAGAGACATTATCTCTGATGAGCAGGGCTTATTTCCACTCACATTCCATAGGCCCCAACTTGGTCTATGATCGCACTGACATTCAAGGGAATCTGGAAAATGTACTCCCTAGAGAGGCAGCCATGTGCTCAGCTTCAAATCAGGGTGTTCTATTACTAAAACCAAGAAAAGGAAGATGTGTAGACCCCGAAGAGTCAGCAGTCTCCATCGCTGCTATAGGAGAAGAGAGAGACCAATTTATTCCAAAGAATTCAGGAAACTCCTTCATGAAAGTAGGAAGAGTAAAAGCGACAAAGGATCTAAATTGATAAAGAAGAAAGGAGTGAGACTCAAAATTAAGATTTTCTAAAATGTTTACCTATAACATTCACCAATTGGTGAATGTTCACCAATCATCACTAATAATAAGACATGTCAGCATCACGTACCTCCTGACATTGTTCTGAGAAAGGCAGAACATGGTCTTGCCTTCTTGCTAAAAATGCATAACATCAATCTAATCATGAGATAATATTACTTAAACCCAAATTGAGGGACTTTTTACAAAATAGCTAGCCAAATACTCTTCAAAAGTGTCAAGATCCTAAAAGACAAGGAACTAAGGAATTAGCCCAGATTGGAGGGAAAATGAGACATGACAACTAAGTGTAATGTGGACCAAAAAAAGGACATTAATGGGGGGAAAAAAAATCAAATGAACTGTAGATTAGTTACTGTGCTTTATCGATGTTAATTTCCTGGTTTTGATAGCTGTACTATGAACATGAAGATTTTTACTATAAGGAAAGCTGGGTGAATATTATATGGGAACATGCTACTATTTTTGTCACTTTTCTGTAAGTCTAAAATTATTTCAAAATGAAAAGTTTTAAAAAGCTCCTGTCATATTATATCAACATATTTCAACTAAAAGTCTGATGAAGGTCATGGAGTCAGAGACCTGGCCCATGAAGGTGTTTGCCTCTTTTACTTTCTGGGCTATTTTAAAAGTATTTTAACTCATTCCTTTATTCATTCCCCAAACCTGCAGTCTGAAGGCTCCATTTTCATGTCTGATTATCCCATTGTCTCCCTTGGGAGCTATGGTGGGCTTCCCGTTGCCTAGTGAAGTAAACACACAATCTTTACAGCAGCCTGCAGGCCCTTAATGGTCTAGCCCAAGCATGTCAAACTCAAAGGCTAACATGAGCCAAATAACCAAGGTTTAAGTTTATGTGGGCCACAAAAAAACAAAAGCTTCAATTTTCATAGAAACGTAGGTTAATTTTGATGGAGACATGCTGAATACAAAGGGCTAAAATAAATGAGTAATTCTTAACATAAAATAATAGAATATTTTAATAAAAATTAATATTTTTTCTTGAACATTAACTTACCAGACACTGAATAACTTCACAAATTAATAAGTGTGATGCAAATAAACCCATTTTTCTTGTTCTCTGAAAGTGAAACATTTCCTGTTGCGCACACCAAACAAGTCAGTCCAAGACTAATGACATGGCAATTGGCTGCTAAAATATTCGCTGCTGGTATTAGTGGAGAGAAATGGTGCGCCTGCGCATAAGGCATGTAAGGGAAATGAATGCAACATGATTATAGTAATCAGTCATTAGCGAACATTGTAGTTCATTATTAATAATCCTATATAATAAAGAGGTAATATGCAAATTGACCCTCAGGCCCTCGAATCACAAGATGGCCGCCCTCACGTCATCACAAGATGGCTGCCCCCACGTCATCACAAGATGGCCATCCCCACGTTGTCACAAGATGGCCAGCAGGGGAAGGCAGTTGGGGGTGATTGGGCCAGCAGGGGAGCAGTTAGGTGTCAATCAGGCTGGCAGGGGAGCGGTTAGGGGTGATCAAGCTGGCAGGCAGAAGCAGTTAGGGGCAATCAGGTAGGCAGGCAAGCAAGTGGTTAGGAGCCTGCAGTCCTGGATTGTGAGAAGGATGTCCTACTGCCGGTTTAGGCCCGATCCAGGATTGGGCCTAAATCGGCAGTCAGACATCCCCCGAGGAGTCCCAGATTGGATAGGGTGCAGGCTGGGCTGAGGAACACCCCCCCTCCAGTGCACGAATTTCATGCAGTAGGCCTCCAGTTAGGTATAACAGGATATTGTAAAAATTAGATTATGAAATTTTTATTAAAACATTTCTTATCATTTTGTTGGCTGGGCCCCCAAAATATTTGTTGTGGGCCGCATGCGGCCCTTGGACCATGGGTTTGACATGCTTCATAGCCATTAGGACAGGTATGAGGTGACATTTTCTGGCTTTGATTTGCATTTCCCTGATGATTGGTGATAAGCATATTTCATGTCTGTTGGCCACCTATATGCCCTCTTTGGACAAATGTCTATTTATGTTGACCATTTTTTAAAAAAAAAATTATCTTTACTGTTTAAAGTATGTCTCCTGGGGGGAAAAAATTGGTGGCCAAATAGGTGGATGTATCCTGTGCCTTCTCACAGAGCAGATAGAAGAAACAACTAAATAGAATAACATCCACCGGGAATTAGTGAATTAAACACAGCTGGTGAGAAAATCTGCAGCTGGAAAGGACAAAGGATGCCTGGAGAATGGTAGGATCAGGGATTTGGGCTGGAGAGAGAGATGCCTGACCACCGGGACGAAAGGGTCAGAAGGAAACTGCACTACACCAAGTCCGCGTCCATTGGGGACATGTATAACACTCGACTGTGGAAGGGGGACCACAGGGCTGCTGGCAGCCAGGGACTCTAGATCTAAGTCCACAGCCATGAGAGGCTGCACCCAGAGAGGCAGCCTGAAGTTCTGCACTGGCCAAGCAGCGGTGCAGTTGCTCTGCCTTTATATTTTCCTTGCTTTTGCTTGCTAAACCCAGTAAATAGGATCTTTTGATTACAAACACTCACTGAGGCTGCGATGCAGGTGGAGGTGCAGTTTTGTGGAGGCTGGGGAGCAAGACAGGGAGAGGCGACCAGGAATCCAGTTCTTATCCTGTGCCTTCTCACAGAGCAGATAGAAGAAACAACTAAATGGAATACATCCACCCGGAATTAGTGAATTAAACACAGCTGGTGAGAAAATCTGCAGCTGGAAAGGACAGAGGATGCCTGGAGAATGGTAGGATCAGGGATTTGGGCTGGAGAGAGAGACGCCTGACCACCGGGACGAGAGGGTCAGAAGGAAACTGCACTACACCAAGTCTGCATCCATTGGGGACACGTATAACACTCGACTGTGGAAGGGGGGCCACAGGGCTGCTGGCAGCCGGGGACTCTAGATCTAAGTCCACAGCCATGAGAGGCTGTGCCCAGAGAGGCAGCCTGAAGTTCTGCACTGGCCAAGTAGTGGTGCAGTTGCTCTGCCTTTATATTTTCCTTGCTAAACCCAGTAAATAGGATCTTTTAATTACAAACACTCACTGAGGCTGCGATGCAGGTGGAGGTGCAGTTTTGTGGAGGCTGGGGATCAAGGCAGGGAGAGGCAACCAGGAATCCAGTTCTGGGACATTCCGTTCCCCCAACCCTAAACAGCCATTTTTTTCCTAAAGAGCCAGCCCCTCTGAGCAGCACAGCTGCACCCAGCCTTGAGCTCTGCTGGGAAACAAGGAATCTGAATACCCCCAGGGAGCCCTCGGGGATTGGGTTGAGGGGCCATTTGGTCCCAGAAACTAATACAGCAACACCCCCACCTAGAGCCTGTGTCAGAAATAGTCACTTGTGTAAATACGACTGAAATCAGGAAGACAAACAAAGTGGGCAGAATGGTCCCACCTGCCTGAAACCAAGGCTGCGGAGACAGACACAGAGGAATGGTGGATCGCTGGGAACTTCAATACAGTGCTGACTACCTAACAGGAAACTGATAAGTGGCAGTCAGAACAGTAGGGAGGGGTTTTAAACCAGCCCTCTTGGGACATTAAAACTCAACTGAAGTGAATGACACTTCACTACCGCACTTTTTTATCTTTTATTTAAGAAAGAAAAAAAAAATTTTTTCTTTATTTTTTTAACCTTTTGTATTTTTGGATTAGTGTTCTTCATTCTATTTTTATATCATTATTTTACTTTATCTCATTTTTTTCTTTTTTGCCAACCTTTTCTTCCTCACTTTTCCCTCTTTCATCCTGTTTCTCTTCTCCTGTTCCTGCTTTAGTTTTTCTCTCTCCTTTCTTTTTGCCCCTTGTTAAAAATTGATCTTCTTTATCTGCTTTATTGATGTGTTACTATTATAGTAGTCTCTGTTGGCTTACTCATATATCTAATTTCCTCTCCCCTGCTCCAAGTCCATGCACCTTTCTCTTTTCTCTTTCTTCACTAACCAATTTGTTATGCTTTTATTTTTCCTCTCTTCGCTTGGTCTCTTCTTCTCCTCCTAATCACTTAATTAGTTTAACTCACCAAACTCAAGCCTATTTGCTCTCTACTCTATTCTCCTTTTCCAAAAATAGATGAATAGATAGATAGATAGATAGATAGATAGATAGATAGATAGATAGATTAAAGAAAGGGGAACTTTATTGAGTATTTGGTTTTTTACTTTTCTTCTTATTCACTCATTCTCTTTCTACCTCCTCTAAACTGAACTGAGGCCATTCCCCCATTCATTCAATTCCTTTACTTTACTTTCTGGAAATAAGCTCTGCCTCTTCAGATTCAGTCCCTCCCCCCCTTTTTTTTCTGGGTGTTTGTTGTTTTCATTTTTTGGTTTATTTTATAAAGTTTTCTCCCTATATATATTTTTTCCCCTTCTTTTTTCTTCTTTTTCTTTTCTCTAGTACCTTTTTTTCCTTTTCTCAGTATCACTTTTGTTCTCTTTTCTCTCCCCTAATTCTCTTTTATCTGGAGGTCATTATTGGGGTTTATTGGAGTTATCGGTGTTATGAATACATTCATGTTTTGTTCCCTCTGTGTCGTGTCTTGTTGAGTTGTATTTTGTGCTTTTCGGTCAATGTGGTGGAGAGTGAGCCACATAACCAGACACCCTGAGAGGAGCAAAAATGGGAG
>NW_005366075.1:1191379-1198297 GCF_000412655.1 Myotis brandtii | reverse complement strand
AAATATATTTTATTGATTTTTTTACAGAGAGGAAGGGAGAGGAAGAGAGACAGAGAGTTAGAAACATCAATGAGAGAGAAACATCGATTCAGCTGCCTCCTGCACACCCCCCACTGGGGATGTGCCCTTAACCAAGGTGCATGCCCTTTGACCATAATCGAACCTGGGACCCTTCAGTCCACAGGCCGATGCTCTATCCACTGAGCCAAACTGGTCAGGGCAATATTTTTTCTTTCAATGTATGTGGGATTTTTTCCAAACAGCTTCTAAGTTGTTAGGACATAAATATTATTAAGATGTTTGGACTTCCTTCATAAATGGAACTGTTGGGTATTTCTCTTGGCCTAGAGAGCCATGGAAAGAATTACTGGGAAATTAAGGACCCCATGAGCTAAGAAAGTGTGGGAACCTCCGGCCTGCACTGTCATGGATTTGACAGTGATATTGCTCATTTTATAACTGCTTCTTCTGTAGGGCACTGACTACTTTGGATTCTCAGGACTTTGTGGGTCTTCAAGTGTAAAGACAGAAACATAAAGGCTTAACAGAAGAAACTACTTATGTAATTAAAAGAAAATTTAAAGACCTATTTCATTACTTTGGGCTTCATTAGTGTGTTCTTGCAACACAGAATGTGCCCATTCTACAGATTCAGATGCCATTCGTAAGCCTTCGCAAAGGACCTGACAATGGAATTGGACTATCTTGCCCTGTCTATTTGTGACAAAGCAAATAGATTTGCCACTAGGACAGAGGTTTGAGATTGCTTTCTGTGACTGATTATAATTTTATAATTTTTTTTCAAATTTTATATTTAATGCAATTAAATTTTTTTAATTTCTTATTTTTCTTTCATGAAATGACTTGCCTCATTCAGGTTTAAACTCATTATCTTGACCTCATTGGCACTGTGATCACTGTGATTACTCTGATTTTAACTACGTAAAGCTACGTAGTTTAACTACATACCAGCCCCTCTTTAAAGCTACCTCTGCTATGCAACTAACCTGACTGATTGAATCATCAGTGAACATTCAGCCCCAGGAGAGAATCCAGATTGGGGTGAAGGAGAAAGGGGAGATGCTAAATGCATTTATTTCAGTAACGGGGAGTTAAGAATATTACCTTTTTTTCTGTAAAAATAGAAATGGGAAAAAATTTCAACTTCAACAAAATAGTTGACTAATGAAAGTTCCTGGTGCATTTGAAACCTCTTTTACCAATATTTAAATAAACTTTTCAATTGAAGGAGGAGCCTGCTTTCTAATAGACGCTTAACTCTTTTAAGGCTGAAACAAATATTTAGTAATATTTCAGAATGCACCTAAGTAAGCTGGCTAATATAAATAGGTTACTTTTTCACCCTGGGTGCCTCACTATATCAGGTGATTTCCTTGTTCATTAAGATCATTATCAGTCATCCATTCAACATATTCATTGAGGATTCTACATGCTGGCAAATCTGGGATTTGGGAAAAGGCTTGAATCCAAGTGGGTTAACCTCATCTTTGTTATCCAATAATGAGAATATAGGAAATTACACTGTGGTGACACAGTGTCCTTATAGATCAAAGAAGGGTGTTTGGGCAATGGCAGAAAGACTATGTTCTTCCTTGGCTTGTCCTGCGTGTCCACTACTGATGAATTATAGGATGGTCCAAATGTTCTTTCTTTCTTGGAACCACATCCTGTTCCTGCAGATTGAGGCCACAAATTAAATTAAGAGTTCATAAGTTAAGATTCTCCCGGCTTTTGTTTACATTTGTTTAAATTAGGAATAATAGATATTTAGGAATAAGTAATATCTAAGAATCACCTGTAACCCCTTATAAAGTATATCTACTGAATTCCATTGTATAAATACTCCTACCAATTTCAAGCCACCCACAAGGCACCACTAGACATAGATTTGGTCAGAGATGCATTCAGTAGCCTTCATGAGCAGGTACAGGGCATTACAGCCTGGCTCTGGCACATCTCTGACAATGAGTGATGTTCATAAGAGTTTTTTCCAATTTAGTATCTTACTTATGCCACCAAAGGGATCAAGAAAAGCCCTCAAAACATTTAAGTAAGACAGACAGGAAGATTGGGTAGGGACTGGGAGGGACAAGTTATAAGAGATAGCTTTATCACCTGGTCAAAAACACACATATTTTTAGCTACTGTTGATGGAAACCATACAGATCCATCATTTAGTTGGTCATATAGCCACATTAAAATAACCTTCCTCAGTCTAAATAAAATGGTGGAGAAAAACAGCAATTATGCAGCCACAACCCCTTCTGCCCCCATGAACTGCTGTAGTCAAGCATTTCTGCACACATGTCCCCTGAGATGTCACTTACTCCTCAGGGTGGTCTCATAAGCTCAAACTTTTCTGGCCACAGAAGACACATCTGTTTGTTGATATTTTTTTAGACTGCTAATTACATGAACCCTATGATTTTCCACTCTGGCGAATGAACCAAAACAAGGTTCCCAGTCAACACGGCAACTCAGAACACTGGTGACTTGTTATGAAGGAGGAATAACCATAATGGCAGGGACGAAGGTGGAACTCACACTAAGAAAAACATCTTCAAGGTTTAGGTTTGCTCTTTGCAGTCAGCTACTCAGGCAGCACACCAAGTGGAAATGGTATGACGTGTCCTCGGATTTACTTGGGGAATAAGAATAAATTCCTCTTTCAAATATTTGATGTCCAGACCTTGCCTCCTAGAGTTAGGGGAAGGATTGACCTCTGGAAAAAAACTGTTCCCTCAGATGGCTTCCTCTTCTGTCCTGGCAGGACCTGCTTTGAGGACATCTGGTCTTATATACAAACTAGAGGCCCGGTGCACAAATTCGTGCACCAGTGGGGTCCCTTGGCCTGGCCTGTGGATCAGGCTGAAACCAGCCTCCCACATCCCCCAAGGGGTCCCAGATTGCGAGAGGGTGCAGGCCAGGCTGAGGGACCCCACCAGTGCACTATCAGGGCCGGGAGGAACACATGAGTTTGGCCAGCTGGGGAGGGACTGCAGGAGGGCTCCAGGGCATGTCCAGCCTGTCTCACTCAGTCCTGATGGGCTGGACCCCAGCAGCAAGCTCACCTACAGGTCAGAGCATCTGCCCCCTGGTGATCAGTGCATGTCATAGCAACTGGTCAACTGGTTGACTGTCTGCCCCCTGGTGGTCAGTGCACATCACAGCGAGCAGTTGAGTGGCCTTAGCATATCATTAGCATGCTATGATTGGTTGAACGGCTGACCGGACGACCAGACATTTAGCATATTAGGCTTTTATTATTTAGGATTAGTCAACACTGATTGGCAGAAAGAATGCACAACTAAAAAAATAAATTTTCAAGATTTCCCCCCCACCCCCCTTTTCAACAACGATGCATATAGTTTGCAGTAGGGTCCAAATGTAATAACACCATTCCGAACACATGCCTTGGCATTTCAAATCCTAGAGCACCAAAATACTGAAAAATAATCCAATTCTTCCCCAAATGTCCAAGGGGCTCATACAACTGCAGATTTACTAAAATACCCATGTAGAGTGTATATAAGAACGCCACCTGAGGGAAGAACTTGAATTGAAATCCTTTCACCTACTGAAGGCAGGGTATTAATAAGCTTCTCAGTAAGTCAAACTGTCTAATGCACCCATCCCAGTTCTAACAAAAAGTTCAGTCGATCTCTAAAAGTATTATTATTATTATTATTAATAGTAATGATATCTGCATCTATTCCAGGCTTCCTTGTGCCAGGCATGAAGCCAGGCTTTCTGTTCGTATCCTTCAGAGGATGGTCAACGTATCCTCACAGTCACAACCCATGAGGTAGGTTCTACTGCCCCCATTCCACAGATGAAGAAACTGGGCTCTCTCCTCCTTCCCTACGTCACAGGGAATACAGTCACCCAGGAAGCTCTACTGACCCCTGGCTTTTATTTCAACATGCCAAACCAGAAAACTGCCCATGTCCTCTGAGACCCCCAGAAAGGAAATTACCACTAGCTGCCGAATTGTTATACCACTGATCAAATTGTAACAAAAGTAAATTCTTTCTTTTTTAAACACAGTGGACTTCTCAAAAATTAAAACTAAGCACAGCAGCTTTAGCCTCACAGTTAGAGAATATTATTTCTTGGGAATCCAGCTGAAATACAAGGTTTCCATTGCCTAATGCTTTGTTTATAATCCTTTTATATGTAAAAATGGGGGGTTCTCAGAGGGTTTGGACCACTGTGTGGCATTTTGTACCTTACCATGTGCCAGCACGCCTGTGCCAGTTGGCGGGCTTCATTTCACTAACTCGCGTGTCCCCTCTGGTGTTTGGTTGGCTGGGTCCGACGGCAGAGGCCATGTCAAACTGCATGACCCAAGTGCTTTTGCTTAAAATCTAAGAAGGCATTACTGCCAATCAGACTAAAATGAATCATAAAAATGAATGCTGAGGCTCCTATGTGCTTTTTTTAAATTTATTTTTTTTATTGATTAAGGTATTACATATGTGTCCTTATCCCCCCATGTGCTTTTATTTGGCCAATTTAATGAAAATAAGCTTACATGTTTAAAATGTCTCCAGGAGAAAAATCTAGTTTTTTAAGAATTGGATATTGTAAAATAAAATATTTTAAGAACTACTCATCAATTCATATAGTCTAATATGGAATAGTATTATATCATTCTACTTTTCTTAGTTAGAAAACCAATTCATTTACCTTCAATGTTTCCATCCGCTAATGTGCTCCCTATATGATTTAATGCATTTGAAATATACTCTTGTATTTATTCAAAATTATCTCAAAAACACAAAGTTTCAATAAAATTCCATTCAGAAGAGGCCCGTTGAAGGAGGTCAGTATTTTCTATGCTAAAGGGAAAGCAGTATGTTTGTGGTGGAATTTAAAGTCCCAATTGATGGGAAAGATTAATACTAATTATTTGAGTCTGTTCTTGGTTCATTGTCTCCTCACACACACCGTCCACAGGCCCATTTATGCAGAGTTTAAACACCAGGAGGAGTTCAGAGAAATACGGGACAGGAGGAAGGAGATAACCCAGTGGAATACCCCAGCCCTAAGTGTTCCCATCAACTCTCATGAATTCAAGAGCAGATGGTCCAGTCGTGGACTCACATAGGATGGAAAATAAGCCAACGTTCCACTCACAAGATAAGTCATTATATCTTACAAAAATGCAAGAGCCCATGCGCAAAAAGCTTGAAACACCTAGTGAAAGTCTTTGAATTTGATCTTACCACATTGGGAAGTTACAAGTCATCTGAAAATAAAAAGGGTTATGACCAACGTAAACATAAGTGCCTTTCATTCACACAGTCTATTTCCCCTTTGAGCATCCTGTGAGTTGTACACAAACAGGCTCTAATAGAGCCAAGCACTCATTCATACTCTTAACAAATACTCGGGTACCTAGTCCTGCACGTACCCTGGCAGGCTCAGGGCAGACAGAAGTGGCCTCTGATGACAAAAGCAAGGGCAGGTAAACGAACAATCATCAGACCACATGATAAGGTACTACGCAATGAGAAATGAGAGAATAAAAGAGAGGATAGTTAACTCTGCTTTGGAAGAATATATGACGTTATAGAAGAAATGAACTGTGTTGTACAAGGATGAGGATGCATTAAAAGGGGAATAAAGAATTATCACCCTGGGTCATCCCTTGAGAGACGAGCAGAAGGATCTACGGCCAGAGGAAATGAGGACCTCTGTCTTTATGTTCCTGGCAACAGAAAATGCAGTGCTGAGAAACGGTGGTGACAAACAGATTTATAGACTTGAGAGAAGAGTCTGGCTCGGGATTTGGATGACAGGGTTATGGGCTGTGGGGTCGGGCGATGCAAGTCCAGACCGAGTTGAGAATGACAGCCTTCTTTTGCTTTCAGTAAAGTACCTGACTGGGGAGACACGCTGAGTGCCTGGGCAGGGTTAGCTGGTGAGAACACAGAGACCTTCCTCGGCCCTCACTGTGCCTTCAAGTCTTTGGCATCAATAAAATACTGGGGATGAATAGTCCACATGTAATCTTTGTGATGATTATATAAGCCAGAAGAAAAGGAGAAATGAAAAAGACACCTCCCACAATGTCCAAAAATGATAATGAAATCTCTTTAAAGTTGGTAAAATCTTCTAAATTTGGTTTTGAATTTTGCCCCCATCTTCTACTAAGATGTTCAGTGTTTATGGCAACATTATTTATGGTAATAAAACATTCAAAGCAGCCAATACATAGAAGAATGAGAAATGTTCAGATAAATTATGGCTAACCATCTAATCAAATAGTATGCTGTCACTTAAAAATTATCTTACAGAATGGGGGAGGGGATTTTTAAAAATGATCTTACATTTAACGATATGAGAAATTGTTTATAATATGAAGAGAATAAAAGTTTATAAGCTCTATATGGGTGAATTTTATTTTCTTTTTTATGCTTTTCATCATTTTCTAATTTTCCTGCAATTACCATTTATGGATTTTATAATCAGAGAAATGCTTCAAAATTTTAATTAACTGAATAATAATAATTAGTTGTATAACAATTAAGAAAAATATATATTCTCAAAACTCTACTTGGCAAAGGAGTCCTGGAATTCCAGACACCAAGTTCAGGGAATGTACATCTGCAGTCTTCCTATCGGGTTTGCCCTCAGCATTGATTGGGCCAAGGAATGTGCTATTAGAAGAAAGGGCCTCCTTTCTCTCCCACAAGCTGAGGAAAGGCAGCGTATTTGGGATCGACGATGATGATGAAGGTGAGATGAGTGACTGTCCACCCAACATCCCTAGAGCCACGGGGAATCATTACAATCAGACCAAGCCACATGAACGCCATATACAAACTGACTTAAGCTTCTTTTAAAGATTCCAATTCAAGGGACCAAAAACACGCTTGCAAAGCTCAGGAG
>NW_005366075.1:1182902-1191310 GCF_000412655.1 Myotis brandtii | reverse complement strand
ACTGCGCCATTGGCTACAGGGGAAGACACGGGGCATTCTAAGACAGACCTGACAAAGAAAGTCTTAACTAGGAAGCTAAACATTGGGAATGTTCAGGAAAGAGAATGACAAACAGGGAGATGTTATGCTGAAAGGAGGAAGGAGAGGAGGAAAGAGAAGGAGAAAAGATGATTCATTATCCAAAATAGTGATTACTCTGCATGATGAAGGGGGAAAAAACAGCATAAGAGAAAAAATAAATGAAAGAGTTGCACCCAGAAATAAAAACGACAGAAATAGACACCAAGGGCCAGGGGGATCTAGATCACTAGATGTATGACCAAGCGGTGGAATTTTTTTTTTTCAGAAATATACAAAAAACTAAGATTCCATGAATTCGGTTTCATTCATTAGCCTTTCAAATGCTCTGTCCAAAGTAAAATTTACAGCACTTGCCAGAGCTTAATGGTCTTCCTTAAGCCGAGCATGATCAAAGCGGGCTTCTTCCTGGTAGCTGGGAGCCGAGACCAGGTTCCGAGAACGACACAAAAGGCTGAGAGCCTAGGGCAGAGGGGTGATCCCCAGCGCTCTCCTGGAGAGGAGGTCAGACATCTGGCAGCCACAGCTGGCCCGGGCTGGGCAGCGAGAGCGGGCGAGCATGTGCAGATGGTTACAGGAACCTCCCAGGGAGAAGGGCCGGCACCGGCAGAGGCCAGTGTCTGGGCCGCCTGGCTTCCAGCTCAGCGCTCCGGCCGCATTGGCAGCGCACCGAGAGGGCCTCGGCCTTCGGCTGGAAGAGAGCTGTTCTCGGCTAAGAAGTCTCATCATTGAAGACCTCAATCTAACCAAACTGGTGGTCTGATTTTAAACAAAACCCATATTCATTGTCTTCCTCCATCCGCTTTTCTAAGTGGCCTTTTCTCAAATTCCACGTGAGAACGGCTATTTTAAATTTTTGAAAGTATTTTAATAGTTTTTAAAATCATAATTTTACTGTCACTATAAGTGGTGCTTCCCATTCACTCACCTCGCCTTCGATCAGCTCACCCCAGGCCCAGCGAGCTGATCCCTGATCGACAGCAGCCCTGACACTCCCCTGCAGTCTCCAGCTCCAGTGCGACTTCCTCAGAGAGTGCTTGGGAGCCAAGGGACTGCGCCATTTCTCTCTTACCCCTCGGAGACCTGCAATCCACTGGCTCGCCTTTACCCTGTTCCTTATTCACGCCCTGCTTAGGAGCTTAGAGTCTAGGATTTGTCATTATAACCCCTCCTGCGAGTCCCTCTTGCACCTGTCTCATTTCCTGCGGTGTGCCACTCTTCCCAACAGAGAGGCTCCAGCCCCCAGCTGTCCTCAGTTGCTCTCTGGGAATGGCTTTTGGCAAAAAGAGTTGCTCCATCCAAAAGTACACCCCATCTCCAAAGGCAGCCTGCCTCCATGATGGGCCCTGTTCCCCTCATCTTGGTCTCCGACAACTCTGAGTGACTTGCCTAGCTCCGTGGCCTGCCAATCAGCTGAGGCCTTGGTTGCAACAACATCCCAGTCCAGCTTCTCTCTGGGCCCCATCACTTCTTTACAAGTCTACTTCCAATAAACCTGATTTGGAATCTCCTTCCCGGGATCCGGCCCTAACACGTCTAGCAAGCCCCAAATCTGCCTTCTATGCCAGGGCATCAGAAACCGAATGCACCCTCAAAGGATAGTTTATAAAGTCATGAGCAATTTGAGTACAGCAATGAGGGCTGGCTACATGTGCAGGGAATAGTAACAGGACTGGTATAGAAGAAATAAAGAATATGCTTTAGTTCTTCAGTTATTGATAAACTAGAGGCCTGGTGCATGAAATTTGTGCATGGGTAGGATCCCTAGGCCTGGCCAATGATCAGGGCCAATCAGGTTCCCCCGCCTCCCTGCCTACCCGCCTCCTCCTTCCCTCACTCCCTCAGGACCCCACCACTGCCGGCACTTGTCACCCTCCATGTTCTGTGCTGCCCCCTGATGGTCAGCACACGTCATAGCAAGCAATCAAACTCCCATTCTCCTGGTTGAACTCCCGAGGGGACACTTTGCATATTAGCCTTTTATATATGTAGATGTAAACCAATCATGTAAACACTGAGAATTTGTGACAGCAATGCTTTACCTTGGTTCCCACTCCAGCTGCACAAAAAAGTAATTAGTTCTAAGAAATATTTACTGGACATCTACTACGTATAAGAGGATATGTTAGGAACAACATAACACCAAAAATAGCCAGTTAATAGCAAAACAATTCAAACCTTCAGCAAGTTATTTTGGCTATCTGATGCTGATTGGTTTGAAAATTAAATTCTCTGGAATCTGGTAAACAAAGCCATGAAAATGTAATTGGCACACCCTTCTTTATACAGGATTAAATTTAATAACCAGGATAAAACTGTCTTTCAGGCATTTCCTTTAATCCAGCAGCAAATGTAACTATCAAGCATCCTGTGAGAGACCACCCTGTCCACTCCTTCCCCCTCCCATCCAATCTGCTTGTTATGTTACTGTTCAACCCTTTACTTCTTAATGTATAAATAGATAAAGCTTCTCACTATGCTCATGTTAAAATTTTGGGACTTGTTTTTAGAGTCAAATGCTTGTATTTTTTTAATGAGGACATTATATACTTCCATAATTATTGTGCTATATATTATGACAAATTGAGTGGTCAGTATCCAATACATCAATTTCACTCACTATGTCAAGGCAGTGTCTAAGGATTCCCTTTATTCATTTTTCAATTAAATAGCATTTCTTGCGTGTTTGCCATGTTCAAGACTGTGGGACACTATAGGCATTCAAAGAACTGGAAACTATGATGAGGAAATGACACAGACTCTTAAATATTGAGTGGCAGCGACAGACCCTACACTTTAGACGATGCTGAAACCCACCAATACCTCTGCTTCTCAGAGGTAAATCACTGAAAACCACAGGCAGAGGAGTGCATTCTTCTTATAGACATCACTTGATGTTAAAAGAGAATATTTCAAATCTGTGTCCTGGAGTAAACATTTTAGAAAGACCTGCCAATCTTTGTTCATTGCAAAATAAACAGACGTTTCCAAGAGAGAGAGGGGGCCTGCGCTGGCCTTGTTTGTTCCTGTCCTGAGGACGAGCATGCACTCCAGTTTAAGGTGGAGAAAGAAATTTAAAGTGAGATCTGAAGACCAAACGTGATGTGGCAGTTCATTAAAAATGCATATTTCATGCCCGGCCAGAAAACAAGTATCGATTGAGTCCATTGGCCTGAACTCTAACCATAATGGAATCAAATTAGGGAAGATATCAAGAAAATCTTCAAGTATTTGGAGATTTTTTTTCACAAATTTTAAACACCACATAGTGAAGGAAGGAAGGAAGGAAGGAAGGAAGGAAGGAAGGAAGGAAGGAAGGAAGGAAGGAAGGAAGGAAGGAAGGAAGGAAGGAAGGAAGGAAGGAAGGAAGGAAGGAAGGAAGGAAGGAAGGAGTGTTGGAAGGAAGGAAGGAAGGAAGGAAGGAAGGAAGGAAGGAAGGAAGGAAGGAAGGAAGGAAGGAAGCCATTAGAGAACTAGAAAATATTTTAAACTGAATGCAAATAAAAACTCAAAATGTCAAAATTTGTAGGAAGCAATTTAAACAATACTTAGAAATTTGTTCTTTTAAATGCCTGTATTAGAAAAGAAAAAAGTTTAAAATCAACACTCTAAGCTTCCACCTTAAGAAGCAGGATAGAATAAGAAGAGCAAATTAAACCCAAAGTAGAAGAAAGGAAATAATATAGGTAAAAACAGAAGTCAAAGCAGAAAATCAACAAAGCCAGATGTTGGTTCTTCGAAGGCTTACTCTAAAAGAACAGCACTTCAAACGCATATAACACACATCTCCTATGCTTTGTTTGGAAAAAGAAATTGCTTCAGGAAGATTAAAAGCCATTAATATTTATTCCATTAAAAAGTAGGAAAGAATCATATTCATGCATCAATAAACAGGTTGGCTTCATATGTCTAGTCAAATGGTAGTCACAGAAAAAGACCTAAGCCATACTTTAAATTGAAACACACACACACACATACACATATGTGGGAATGTGCCCACAATGTTGCTATATTTATTAGAAACAAATAAAATCCAAAGTTGCTTTTAAAAATAGGAGATTGGCCGAAACCGGTTTGGCTCAGTGGATAGAGCATCGGCCTGCGGACTGAAAGGTCCCGGGTTCCGTTCTGGTCAAGGGCATGTACCTGGGTTGCGGGCACATCCCCAGTAGGAGATGTGCAGGAGGCAGCTAATCGATGTTTCTCTCTCATCGATGTTTCTAACTTCCTATCTCTCTCCCTTCCTCTCTGTAAAAAATCAATAAAATATATTTTTTTAAAAAATAGGAGATTGTTACTTCATTTCCATATTTCTTCATCAAATCTATAAAATATAGCTATTGGGGAAAAATTTGTAGCTACAGTGTAGACACTTTTCTCTCCACCCGTGTTATAGTTCTCACGCGGCATTATTTTTTAGTATACAACTCTCCGAATAACTAAAAAAGTTTCTAAGCCTCCATTAATGACACATCTGTCATAAATAATGTATTCAACATATAGTTTTAAAACTTAGAACGTTTAAACTCCTTAGAATTCAACCTGATGTTAAAAAATCAATAAAATATATTTTTTTAAAAAATAGGAGATTGTTACTTCATTTCCATATTTCTTCATCAAATCTATAAAATATAGCTATTGGGGAAAAATTTGTAGCTACAGTGTAGACACTTTTCTCTCCACCCGTGTTATAGTTCTCACGCTGCATTATTTTTTAGTATACAACTCTCTGCATAACTAAAAAAGCTTCTAAGCCTCCATTAATGACATATTTGTCATAAATAATGTATTTAACATATAGTTTTAAAACCTAGAACGTTTAAGCTCCTTAGAATTCAACCTGATGGGGTGCTGCTTATATTCATCACTGGAACACAAGATCGTGGTGCATGCAGGGGCGTCCCCACAACCTAGCCTAATTGTGGGTGAGTGGCCATCACTCGGCGACATGGGAGGTGACTGTCATCAGTGACTGGATGGGTGCCCTTGGCAGCCAGAGCCTCCTGGGTGGTGGGGTGCCAGGAAGGCCCACTGCGGTGCTGATGAGAGCACTGGCCCCTCAGCCCTGGGCCTCGCACCCTCCTTTCTCGGGGCTCACAGGCCCAGTGCAGAGAATGCGCCAGAAGAAGGCTGCAGAGAGAGAAAGCAGCCAGGGGCGGGAGGAATTCAGGAACAAGTGTCAGGGCAGGGTAGATGGAGCGGCCTCTAGACGGATGTGATACTCTGTGAGTGGCCATCACTCGGCGACATGGGAGGTGACTGTCATCAGTGACTGGATGGGTGCCCTTGGCAGCCAGAGCCTCCTGGGTGGTGGGGTGCCAGGAAGGCCCACTGCGGTGCTGATGAGAGCACTGGCCCCTCAGCCCTGGGCCTCGCACCCTCCTTTCTCGGGGCTCACAGGCCCAGTGCAGAGAATGCGCCAGAAGAAGGCGGCAGAGAAAGAAAGCAGCCAGGGGCAGGAGGAATTCAGGAACAAGTGTCAAGGCAGGGTAGATGGAGCGGCCTCTAGATGGATGTGATACTCTGACTAGAAGACAGAAGCGATTCGCTGGGAGGTTTTGTCGTGTTGCCAGTTTGCATGATAGAGGAGAAACACCAAGTTTACTATAGCTATGCGCAATGAATTCTTTTACTTTTATTTATCCGATCAACAAATAGTTATTGAAGGCTGCACGTGGCCTGGAGATCATTAGGACACACCTTCGTGGAGTTTGCATTCTCATGATAGAGGCAGACAACAAAAAGAGAAAGCAGATTAAAGGGGTGACTTCAGAATTTAATATTGCTATGAGGGACCGAAAAGAGGGTGAAGTGATAGGTGTGACTCACACGGTGTGTACGGTGGAGGCGCACAAGGCCCCAAGCTTGGAAATTCACATTCTGCAGTCACCCTATTGAAATTCTTAATAATTTTATCTTTGACTTGGTGTTTTGTAAGTGACAGCTGGTGGGTTCATGGTGTCTGCTTGGGGTTGAGCCTGACTCCAAAGAGCCTGCGGGGTCTCCGCAGGGGCGGTCCACTTCTTCTGTGGCAGTGGTCATTTCTTTTTGTGGTCATCCGATTGGTGTCTGTCCCTGCACACGGACTGCGAGGTCCTTGAGGGCCGGGGCCAGGTCTGCCTGCAGTGGTGTCCGTGGCACCAGGCCCAGGCCTGGCTCGCAGGCTCTCCGCCATGAAGAGCTGGGCGCGCAGGGAGAGGAGAGCGAGCTCTGCCAGGAGGAGTTGGTGGGGGTTGAGCTGAGCCTTGAGAAATACAGGAACGGAGTGAGTATGGAAGAGGCTTGCCTACGGATAGAATTCCCCAAGTGGGAACGCGAAGAGGGCGGCCAGGTGAGCAGAAGACTTGCCCATGCACAGCAGGTCCTGGAGTGTGAAAGGCGCCCAAGAGAGGGGGGCGGGGGGGGGGTACAGACCTCCCCCAGGGGCTTCCTCAGAGGGTTTTGAATGAGTATTGTCCCACTCCTCCCCTAAAACCAGTAAACCAAGCCTCTACTCTGAACATTTAGGGGAAAACCCAATGCCCTGGGCTGGACAGAAAAATGGCCTTGCATGGTAGGCAGCCTCTAAGACAGACCTCAGAACCCCACCTCAGCACCCACACAGCGTGAGTGTGGGCTGGACTTGCTTCTCACAATTCAAATATGGCAGAAGCGATCAGGTGGCCAATCTGGGATTAGGTTATTAAAAAACACTCTCTTTCCCTTTCTCATGGGGGAAGCCAGCTGCCATGGTGGGAGGCAGCACGCCACGGGGAGGCCCACACGACAAGGCGTAGCCCTGCCAACAACCACATGAGTGAGCTGAGAAGCAGATGACTCCACAGTGGAGCCTGCAGAGGAGACCTGAGCCCCACCCAACAGCTGGAGAGCGGCCTCATGCGACTTGGAAACCAGAGGCACCGAAATCAAAGCCGGATTCCTGACCCACAGAAACTAGGAGACAGGACATGTTTGCTGTGTTAAGCCACTACACTTTGGAGCAATTTGTTATGCAATACCAGATAATTCACGTTCTTATGCACCGTCTCTCAACTCTACACCTGTGCTAAGATGTGACACTTGAGCGCCAGCAACATGCTAGACATGTTGGCACATAGCACAGTGTTAGCTGGAATTCCTGCCCAATGGAGCTTAATAAATAACAAAAACAAAAACAAATGTCTTGCTGAGAAGTTTTTATAGCACTGGTTATTTGAGCAACACTTAGAAATCCATAATCATGACCAATATCCCTTCTTTAAAAAGAAACTCATGAAAGGAAAAGGAATTTGGACGTTTTGATTCATTTTTTAAGAATATACTGAAGCATGTGTCCACAATATGTAATGCCAAGTCAACTTGGCCAGTTCTTCGTGCCATATTCACAAATTTGAATAATCCCTTGTGTACAAGGCCTTTAAGATCTTGCCGGCTCTCCCTCTTTCTCTCTGTTCCTCCCCCTCTCTCTCCCTCCTTCCTTTCCTTCTTTCTTTCTCTCCTTCCTTCCTGAATATTATAGGTGAAACATTAGTAGCCCTTTGTCCATTGAAGAAAGAGTCCCTAAATTATGGCAGTCTTCACCCTATCTTTTTAATTTGAGCTTCACTCCTAACATATATATCATATGTATCTATAGGTCTCTCTCTTTCAATATATACTGAATATATATTTAATACAAGCACAAAAACTTATTCCAAGTCATATATTTAACTTAGTACTAACCCAGCTCTGCAACTTATTAAGTTGCTTAGAACAGTGCTTCTCAAACTTTATTTATACAAATCACTTGAGCATCTCGTTAAAACGTCGGTTCTGGTTCAGTAAGTCTGAGTGGGCCCAAGATTTTGCGCTTCTAACAGGCTTCCAGTCAATGCGAGTGCTGACAGTCCCTGGACCATACTTCAGGGGCAAAGGCCTCAGAGTTAGTTCTTGTTTCTGGGCCTGGCTACCTGTAGGACTGGGCTCATTGGCCTCTTAAATTCCATGGCTCATGATTTTCCCCTCAAGTCTGTCTCTCCTCCTCCCCTGCATTCCCCACTGTAGGATTTGGTACCATAGCTTTTTGTAAACATTTGCAAGTTGCTCTCTCAGGTTCTCCTTCACAGACCTCCACGTTGGATCCATTTGCAAGTCATGTCAACTTTACAACCTATATCCTAAGATCTCCACTCTCCTCTTCCCCTCTACTTCCAGCCTCCACTCCATCCGGGCCCACGTGACCTCCTACCCAGGCCAATGTCACCAGCCTTCCTTTTTTAGTACACTGCTGCTAAAAGGGTTGATTATAAAATTTTTTAAAGTAACCAAACAAAAAGTTATGTAAATACTAGAGGCCCGATGCACGAAATTCG
>NW_005366075.1:1181580-1182736 GCF_000412655.1 Myotis brandtii | reverse complement strand
AGATATTTACATTACGATTCATAACAGTAGCAACATTACAGTTATGAAGTAGAAACGAAAATAATTTTATGGTTGGGTCACAACATGAGGAACTGTATTTAAAGGGCCAGAAGGTTGAGAACCACTGGTCTAGAAGGTCGTCCAGGAGGTCGTCTGGACGTTCGTTCCGCTGTTCGGCCGTTCAGTCTATTTGCATATTACGCTTTTATTATTATAGACGTGTAGGTTTATACCATGTGATAAATGACAATGAACATTCAGATTCCCCAGGACAGCTCAGCCTCTATTTCCTGCATATATTTCACAACTAACGGCTTCCCACCTTTTCCAGGGACCCTGCAGACTGGACGCCCAGTGGCCTGTGCACCTGGCAGCTGCAGTATAGGTCTCAACACAACTGGATGGCACCACACAGCCAACAAGGACGGCAGCAGCAAATGTTTCTCCCCTCCGCTGCAGTATAGGTCTCAACACAACTGGATGGCACCACGCAGCCAACAAGGGCAGCAGCAAATGTTTCTCCCCTCTGTTCTTGTTTCTGGGCCTGGCTACCTGTAGGACTGGGCTCATTGGCCTCTTAAATTCCATGGCTCATGATTTTCCCCTCAAGTCTGTCTCTCCTCCTCCCCTGCATTCCCCACTGTAGGATTTGGTACCATAGCTTTTTGTAAACATTTGCAAGTTGCTCTCTCAGGTTCTCCTTCACAGACCTCCACGTTGGATCCATTTGCAAGTCGTGTCAACTTTACAACCTATATCCTAAGATCTCCACACTCCTCTTCACCTCTACTTCCAGCCTCCACTCCATCTGGGCCCACATGACCTCCTACCCAGGCCAATGTCACCAGCCTTCCTTTTTTAGTACACTGCTGCTAAAAGGGTTGATTATAAAATTTTTTAAAGTAACCAAACAAAAAGTTATGTAAATACTAGAGGCCCGATGCACGAAATTCGCTCAAGAGTAAGTCTTCGCAGCCCCAGCTGCCTCAGCCGCCCTGGCTACTGCCTTGGCCCTCACAGCCCTGGCTTCGTCTAGAGCAGTGTTTCTCAACATGTGGGTTGCAACCCCTTTGGCGGTCGAACGACCCTTTCACAGGGGTCGCCTAAAACCATCCTGCATATTAGATATTTACATTACGATTCATAACAGTAGCAA
>NW_005366075.1:1174073-1181289 GCF_000412655.1 Myotis brandtii | reverse complement strand
ACCTTTTCCAGGGACCCTGCAGACTGGACGCCCAGTGGCCTGTGCACCTGGCAGCTGCAGTATAGGTCTCAACACAACTGGATGGCACCACGCAGCCAACAAGGGCAGCAGCAAATGTTTCTCCCCTCTACTGGAAGCCAGGAGTTAGCCCTGGCTTCTGAGCACAGCTGTGGGCATGTCGCTGGGCACCCAACACACTTTCCCTGAAAGGAAGGGGTTGGTTATTCTTAGTTTGGGGAGGAGTGGGAAAAGAGGAACTGGTTCTTCTTTCAGACATAATGACCCGTCATGCTGTTACATGTCGCACACACCACTAGCTCATCTTAACTAATCATTCACATTTCCTCACTGAACAATAAAAGACCTTGGATCCATGGTAAGCCATAGGACCCCAGGACGTTGGGCTGAAGCTAGGACTGTCCAAGACCAGAGGGAAGTTTGTTCACCCTACATAAAGGAGAGACAGAACAATGGAAAATCTCCTCCCCATTTCATCTAGACTGAACCCCAAAGGAAGACATCAAAATTGTCTTCTTCTATGAATGTCTTAGCATAGTATCATTCCTGTGTTATGTTCAATTTTTATGTTTAATCCCAGGAGATATTGTATTTTTTCAAGAATTGTAATGTTCTCTAAAACAGAGCCCAACAATTACTAATACTTGAAATTTCACTCACTTTCATCCAGTATTTCTTTCTTCTCTGAATTGGAGCCAATAATTCCCCAGTAAGCAATTCATGCTATAAGAGCCATAACACCAAGACAATAAATACCTTATAGACAAGTGTGTCCCCAAAGATAGCGGACTCCAGGAGATAGTGGGAGGTGAAGCTATTCCTGAAAATTAATCAACAAATGTTGAGCAGGTACACATTTTATGGTCCTCTCCAGGCCTTCTCCGCACCTCCGCCCCCTCCAACCGCCTCCCCCGCCCCCAACACACACACCAGTTTATTGTGTATCTCTGCTTAGGGCCCTCAACACACTTACCTGTATCAGGTGACTGTCTTGCCCGTTGCCCCTGGAATGGGAGCTTCTAGAGGGTTGGCTGCCAGGACTATGTCCCCAGACCCAAATACAGAGCCTGGCCCCAGGTGAACACATTGAGGAAGAGTTTGGTGAATGAAAGCATCTTAATCATAGCTCTTAACTGGCTGTTTGCTGTATTGGAGCTCAAAAAATTGGATTTATTTCATAACAAGAATCTCCTCTCATTTAACCTTCAGGATCAGATTTCATTCAACGGCTGAAGCTGTATCTGCTAGCATATATTCTAGTTTAAACTATGGTTTTACAAATAGTGCCAAGTCTTTAATCAACCAATTAGCATGGCCCAGGAGGGGATCACTGTACCCACCAACCTCCCATGCCCGTGCCTTCCAATGAGCCTCAGATAGAGCGACTTGGGGAGCAGAGGTGAGGGGTGTTTCTTCCCTTTTCAGCAGCCCTATGTGCGCTTCCGGGTATTATCAAAACGAGCCACACGGAAAGACGAGACCACAAACCAAAGTTACACCCTTTGGTCTGAAAGGTTTGGACACACAGCAGCGTTTCTGGGAGACAAGGAGAACCCGCCAACAGGAGCATGTGGGGATGGGTGTTTGCATGCGAAGGGAGGCGCGCTCGCTGGGAGGCCGTGGTGTGGACCTGCTGTAACCCTCCAGGAAGCAGGGGAGTCGGCCAGGGCTGTGAGGGCAGCACAGGGCGTGGGCCAGCGAAACAAGGCGTGGACGCGCCTGCAGCAGGCCTTTCCCCACGATCACATCCTCTAGAATTCCCGCCTCTGAAGAGAAAACCTCTGTGACCACATAAGAAAAATCATGTTTAATTTCATTCCAGTTTTCAAACGAGTCCAAACTAAAACAAAGATTTTATGACTCTCTCAGTCTGCCATGCGGATTTCCGCCTCTGACAAATGCCAGGAATCCTTGTGGCTACTTTAGATGCTCAAAGCGTTTATTAAGAAGGATGAGAGAGCCATGCTGGAAACAGGGCTCCAGAAAGGTAGCCAAGGCCACCACTTTGGACAGCGGCCAGAAGAAGACTTCTTGGCCATGGAGGGAGCCGTTTTAGGAATTCCACAATTGTCTGAACTCTCCTGTGCAGTTTGAGAAAAGGGCTCTCGGTGGCCAGGAAGTGCCAGAGCGCTACAAACGCCAATGAAAGCGCTTCTCTGGAGAGTTGTATTGTGCTGAAAATGAAAACTAAAACCCAATAACACGCTGCTATTATCTACCAGCGGCTTAGAGAGGAGCCGATCCTGTTCTAAGGATTACCGGGCCATTGAATAGGAGGAAAGAGAAGAATAAACTGAACAAATTTTGAGGAACACAAACGTATTCATTTCCAGTTTCATTGGTATCAGTCTTTTGGTGGGAGAAAAAGGGTTGTATTCTGCATCAGACGTAATTGTCTTTATACCAAGTCGTGACTGGATATTTAGAAAAGTTCTCTGGGGATATGTGAGTCAAGCGTTGCTTCCTGCTAGAGAGCATTTGAATGACGACATAAAGAGGGAGGACTAGAAGGCAGATCGTATGATTTGCGGCCATTTAGATGGAGAAAATGCTTTCCAGGGATGGAGGTCACTCAGCTCTCCAGACAGCCACTGGAGTCTACTCCTGGGTCTAGTATAGTGCTACACACACACACACACACACACACACACACACACACACACACGTCTATATTTATAATGAAAGTGTTGTTTCATTTAAAGTAATGCAGACTTTTAAAAATTCATGTACAACCTGGTGAAAACCAAATATATGAGTGAATAGTATTCTATCATGTTGATTTCCTGGTTTTTACAATCTAAGATATTATCATTGTGGGAAGTATAGGAACTCTCTATACTGTTTTGTAATTTCTTGTGAGTTTTTAACTACTTCAAAAAACAGTTATAATTAAAAAAGAAATAAAAGTAAGGTGTAAGATACCTTCTCAATATGCCACATGCTGAAGATGATTGAGTCTCCATCAGTATAGGCCCAGAATGGCTAAGCAATTTCCTGACTAACCCAGTATGATCATGTGAGTGAGAAATAAACTTTTTGGTGGGAGAAAAAGGGTTGTATTCTGCATCAGACATAATTGTCTTTATACCAAGTCGTGACTAGATATTTAGAAAAGTTCTCTGGGTCTATGTGAGTCAAGGGTTGCTTCCTGCTAGAGAGCATTTGAATGACGACATAAAGAGGGAGGACTAGAAGGCAGATCGTATGATTTGCGGCCATTTAGATGGAGAAAATGCTTTCCAGGGATGGAGGTCACTCAGCTCTCCAGACAGCCACTGGAGTCTACTCCTGGGTCTAGTATAGTGCTACACACACACACACACACACACACACACACACACACACACACACACGTCTATATTTATAATGAAAGTGTTGTTTCATTTAAAGTAATGCAGACTTTTAAAAATTCATGTACAACCTGGTGAAAACCAAATATATGAGTGAATAGTATTCTATCATGTTGATTTCCTGGTTTTTACAATCTAAGATATTATCATTGTGGGAAGTATAGGAACTCTCTATACTGTTTTGTAATTTCTTGTGAGTTTTTAACTACTTCAAAAAACAGTTATAATTAAAAAAGAAATAAAAGTAAGGTGTAAGATACCTTCTCAATATGCCACATGCTGAAGATGATTGAGTCTCCATCAGCATGGGCCCAGAATGGCTAAGCAACTTCCTGACTAACCCGGTATGATCATGTGAGTGAGAAATAAACGTCCATACTGTTGCCATTACAGGTTTGGGTATCTTTGTTACACAGCGTAGCCTACCCAGACAAATATAGTCTCTCTCCTTCTCTACCTACTAGTCCATGATGGAGCTCCATAAGTAGTTTGAAAAATGCTCTAATAAAACTCAGAGACCTATAAGAAGAGAAGGAAGACGGCCAAACTTTCAAGTGAGCTAAGCTTATAAAAAACACCGAAGGCAATTTAAATGTCTGACCTTAGTTATGTTCACATAGCAGGTGCTGTGCAGGCAGAACTTTAGCTAGAGAAGCTACAATTCAAAAGTTGTCCTTTAGGTAGAGATGGAAGACCCCTTAAAGCAGGACAGGATCCATTGGCCATGCAAATATAAGGAGCGCCAGCCCCCTTTGTCCTGTAGGGAGTGTGACGGGGCCCGGCAGAGGCTGCCTTCCATGCTTTGCAGAGCTGTTTATTGAGTTGTTGTTGTTTGTTTGTTTGTTTGTTTGTTTTGGAGACCAAGAAAGAGGAACTCAACTCCCACCTTATTACTAGTAGATTCAGTGTATTCGGGCTGAATTGTGCTGTCAGGAAAAACACAAAGGGCCTAACAGGAGACTCACCATGAGGGCAGGGTGTGTGGCTGGACACCTGGGCTCACACCGGGGTCTGGGTGATCTGGAGGGAGGACTCTTTATGGGCCAAAGTGTGGCTGAGCCCAGATAGCCCGTCTGACCCAGCCAGTCTACTTCGGACATGGCTTTTGAGTGTAAACCCACAGTCTCTTGCCTTGGAAGACCGAGACTGGAGAAGAACAGTTCAGGAACTAGGGTTGCCCATCGCAGCACCACTGGATTAACTGAAGCACCATCCCATCAGTGCATAGGGGCAAGTGACTGCTACAGGAACAATGGCGCTGGCAGATAAACCAGATTCCCCAACAGTGTCTACATCCAACAAAAGAGCACCCTTGAACTGGGTAAGACCCCGGGTATCTTGAAAAAAAAATGGCATAGGGGTGGGGATGGTGGTTGGGAAGGTGTTTCAGAGAAACTGGATGCCCTGCTACTTTAATATTCATTTGACTCTTAAATACAGCCATGGCCATTTTTTTCAATTCCCAACTGTAGACTAGATCATAGCAGCTTCACTTGGAAAACACAGAAGGAAGGGATAGACCCACCATCGAAACTACAGTGTATTGTTGATGGATGGCAAAAGGCAGGTATGAAGTACGCATCTTCTTTCAAAGATATTGCTATTTAGGCTTAAAAGGGTAAATGAATATTAGTAAGAGAGAATTGGACCCCAATATAGATACAGTGCGAGAAAACAATGAGTGCTCTGAAATGAATTCCAATCTGTTCAGAACTGGAGACTAATGGTAGAACCAACCCCTGCCAGGGCCCTGGGAGGATAATGGAGACCAGAAAGGGGTCAACAGACAAGAAATGGGCAAATATTATTTCAATTTTCAGAAGGAATAAAAGGGCAGATTCTGAAAACCATATGATTTTAATCTCAGTCAAGTTACATGAACAGATTATTTAAAGGCCAGTGGGTGAACTTTGATAGGCTCTCTGAGAACAAGCCATTTCAGATTAACCTCATTTCCTTTTTTGAAATGGTTGTTAGTAGTTCAGGAAAATGTGGTTGAGGTACAAAATGTCGATATCAGAAAAGCATTTGACAAAACCATGATAAAATGTAGGCAAGAAGTGGGTGGGTTGATGTGTAATTGCATCAATTAATTTATTCATTCAGTTTATTAGAGACATGTCATAGGACACAGACCTGGGCATTGTCCTTGTTTGTAATGATGTGAATGAAAACCTAAGTCACATACTTATTAAAATTGTGGAAGCTGCCCAGAATATTAGAATCCAAAACTATCTCAAGTTGAATCAAAGGGCTAACTAACAAGATGGAGCTGAAAAAATTATTTAGTTCCCTTGACAGTTTTTCATTCCTATTGTTAAGGCGGGTGTGTTTTTTCTTCTGAAAACAGTTAGAAGTTTAAAGCTATTTTGTAAATTTAGTAAATCATTTCCAAATTATTCAGGTAGGAATGCATTTCTCACTGTACAACTAACTGTACATAATAGGCAGTGATATTCTTTTGAAAAGGCTGATTTATTCCGAAATTTCTTCTAATTCAGTGCATTTCAATTTTCAGTAATTCATAAAAGCTAAAAGAACCCTGTGCTTTCTTTGAGAGAAATGGGCAAGAGGTAGAGGAAAAGAAGGAGAGAGAGAGAGAGAGAGAGAGAGAGAGAGACATCAATTTGTTGTTCCATTTATTCTTATATGTGGGATCAAACGTGCAGCTTTGGTTTATGAGGACAGTGCTCTAACCAAGGAACTACCTGGCCAGGGCTGTATTTTCTTTTTCTTAATTCTTTCAGAAGAGATCCTTTAAAGAAAACTTTTGTGCTAAAACACTGTTTCCCAGATGGGTAATTCATAGAACGCGATTCCGTGGGGCTTAGTAGGCATGGCATGAAGAAAGTTTAACGGGCCAAACGATTGGAAAACCCCGGGTGAGAGTTGACTGACAGATTCCATTTCTGCAGGGCTTCTCAAAGCCTTCAAGTGTGGTCCAATCTGCTTGTGTAAAAGGGGAGCTCTGGGAGAGGCTACAAAGGGGTCCTCTCTAGGACTCCCAGGCCAAATCGGGCTCAATGCCTGCTTTTATTGGAACACACCCACAGCCATGTGCTTACATATTGTCCTTGACTACAAGGGCAGCGTTGAGTAGTGCAGCAGAGACCATGTACACGTAAAAGGGGAGCTCTGGGAGAGGCTACAAAGGGGTCCTACCTAGGACTCCCAGGCCAAATCCGGCTCAATGCCTGCTTTTATTGGAACACAACCACAGCCATGTGCTTACATATTGTCCTTGACTACAGGGCAGAGTTGAGTAGTGCAGCAGAGACCATGTACACCCTCGAGCCTAAGATACTTACTTTCATCTGGCCCCTCACAGGAAAAGTTTCCTGACCCCTGGTCTATAGCGTGTAGTATTTTTGAAATTTGTCTGAATACAGAACAACTTTTGGAGCACGCTCATCAGCATGTCTTAGCACCATAGGGCACTTGGAAAACAGTTCTCTGAAGACATCACTCGAGGAAGGTTCTGGGTGGCTCATACAAATCACTGCGTTGTATATCTACCCTCTTATAGTTAACTTTGCTGTAACTTAGGTCCTTTTAAACTTGTTGGTTGGATTAATTGTAAGGTTAATTTTGGCATTAAATCATTGAGACATTAGTTTATTTTTTTAATTCTTAAGGTTCTTAATTATTTAATGTGGCAACTTTTTTTAAAAAGGTTACTTTTAAATAGAATTTTATAATTATCAAGGGCAACATTTCAGAAACCAGGTTGCAGAATTATCAGAAGGAAACGTCTTGGCATCTGTACGTGGAAATTTGGGCCCACGGGCGGCTCAGGGTGGCCTGACAGTGCACTGTGCAGCCAGAGAGCAGGTACACGGCACAGGTGG
>NW_005366075.1:1171905-1173517 GCF_000412655.1 Myotis brandtii | reverse complement strand
ATACAGTTCCTCATGTTGTGGTGACCCCCAACCATAAAATTATTTTCGTTGCTACTTCATAACTGTAATTTTGCTACTGTTATGAATCGTAATGTAAATATCTGATATGCAGGATGTATTTTCATTGTTACAAATTGAACATAATTAAAGCATAGTGATTAATCACAAAAATAATATGTAATTATATATGTGTTTTCCGATGGTCTTAGGTGACCCCTGTGAAAGGGTTGTTCGACCCCCAAAGGGGTCGCGACCCACAAGTTGAGAACCGCTGGTTTAGATGATTTGTAAAGGCCCTTTCCGGTTGATAGTCAGCTAATCAGGTTTTAAGCCTCAAACATGAGAAGCTCATAGTTTTCCCCCAGTGGATGCCTGTTGTCTGAAGGAAATAATCCTGAGAGTCTAGGATTCATTCTTCCTTATGTACTTCAACATGTTTACTTATGTAAAATCACAAAATTAAATTATCAGCAAGTCTTTCCAATTTATTTTTCAGAGTCTTTATATGTGAATTTTTAGCAAATCTACATCAAATAGGGCTATTTTAAAATTTTTTATTGAAATATAACATTCATTCATAAAAGTACATAAATTAAATGGAATTCAATGAATTTTTAAAAGGGAATACACCCGTGTAAGTAGCACCCGTACTAAGAACTAAAGCATGACCAACGTACTTCATACAGAACTTGCTCTTGTGCCCACTTCCACGCCTGAATGGTGGTCATTAACTTGATTTCTGAAACCATAAATTAGTTTTGTCTGTTTTTGAACTCTAAATAATGGAATCATACTGTATGTTGAGTCTATTGATTTCTTTGTTGTTAGTCTTTATTTTTTCTTCTGAAAATTCAAGCATATTCTGGAGTCAAGAAAGTAGAGTAATTAATACCCAACTTTAATAATTACCAACTCATGGTCTATCTTGCTTCATCCATGTCCCTACCCACTTCATCTCTGGATTACTTTGAAATGCATTCTGGGCCTTCTACCCTTTCATTCATGAATATTTTAGTATTTATCTCTAAATGATCAAGTTTCTTCCTGTAAACAGAATCACAATACCATTATTCTACCTGAAATAATATTACAATATAACATACTAGTAGCCCATCGCATGATATTGCACGCAGTAGGCCGCTCGCCACTTGGGCAGGAGCCAAGGGGAACCGCAGTGCGCCACTGGGAGCCACGCTGCTTCCACGGGAGCCGGGAGGGAGCCGCGCCCATGCCGCGGGAGGTGGGAGGGAACCTCGCTGCTTCAGCGGGAGGCAGGCCTGCCGTCTCCTCTTTGGGCCTGTGCTCTGCCCAGAGGCTGTGGGCCGGGGCCCCTGTCCCTGTCCGTGTCCGCTCCGGCTCCATGGGACCCACCCGAGCCGGGGCATGGTGGCTCACCAGCCCCCTGTCTCTGTCTCCATCTCTGCTCTGGGCCTCACCTGAGCATGTGGTCGTGACCCCTTATGGCGTCCTGGCCTAATTTGCATATTTCCTTTTATATATATACACTAATAAAAGAGAAACATGCAAATTGGTGTCACTCCGCTACCCTTCCCATTGGCTAATCAGCATATCCTTATGCAAATTAACTGTCAGCCAAGATGGAGGCTGGCAG
>NW_005366075.1:1165643-1170326 GCF_000412655.1 Myotis brandtii | reverse complement strand
GAGTGACACCAATTTGCATGTTTCTCTTTTATTAGTGTAGATATATAAAAGGAAATATGCAAATTAGTAAATGTGCAAATTATATATTATATATAATATAAGTAAAATAACAATAATTTCTTACTATCATTTAAAATCTAATCAGTGTTCCAATTCCCCTGATTGTCTCATTTTTTTTTTACAGTTCATTTGTTTTAATCAGGATTGAAATTAAGTTTCTACTTTGCTATTGGTTGATATGTCTTCTAGGTCTCTTCTAACCTATAAGTTCCCTTTCTTGTCTCTTCCCTTTCCCCTCTGGGAATTTATTTGTTGAAGAAACTGGGTCACTTGTTCTATGGAGTTTCCCACAACTGCTATTTGCCATCACATCTCTGTGGCATCCTTTATCACATTCCTCTGACTTTTCTGTTTCACCCCACGTGGTGTATTGGAATTAAATTCAATCCTGACACTAGCTGTCCAGAGTTAGTGCATATACCACAAGTTAAGGGCAAAGGCCTTCACAAAACACCATCTCCAACTCTCAGGGGGCCACACACACTTCTGGCAGATAAATTCATGAGTTTCCATGACCCCCTCAGGTTCAGTCATTCACTAGAATGACTCACAGAACTCAATATACTTATGGTAAGTGCTATACCTACAATTACAGGGCGCACAACTGTTATTACAGAGTACACAACTCAGGAAGAGCCAAATAGAAGAGATACATAGGGTCGGGGCAGGAAGGGTACTAGACTGGGAGTTTCCACAACCCCCCCACCCCATGGAATTAGGGCAGTGATGGCGAACCTATGACACGCGTGTCAGAGTTGACACGCGAACTCATTTTTTTGGTTGATTTTTCTCTGTTAAATGGCATTTAAATATATAAAATAAATATCAAAAATATAAGTCTTTGTTTTACTATGGTTGCAAATATCAAAAAATTTCTATATGTGACACGGCACCAGAGTTAAGTTAGGGTTTTTCAAAATGCTGACACGCCAAGCTCAAAAGTTTTGCCATCACTGAATTAGGGTGTGTCACTCGCCTGGTACATCAAAATTTCACCAACCAGAAACCCGTTCTGAGCCTCGGCGTCCATAGTTTTTATTGGGGCTTCATTAAGATCACATGGCTGATAGACTCACCGACCACACACTTGAACTCAACCTCTCACCCCCTTTACCTCCCTGGAGGTTGGGCTGGCTCTAAGTTCCAACCCTCTGGCCACATGGTTGGTCATTCTGGTGGCCAGCCCCCATCCTGAAACCATCTAGGGGCCTACCCTGAGTCATCTCATTAGCATAACAAAACACTCCTCTCACTAAAGAAATTCCAAGAGTTTTTGAGCTCTGTGACAGGAATTGGGAACAAACACTAGATACATACATAGATATATGTATATTTTTATACCATACTTTTTCTCCTATAAGTTCATACTTAAATCTAGACTTTAGGCTAGATCAGATTTCAGGTTTGAATGTTTGGCAAGACTATGGCATAGGTGGTGTTTCATGTTTCTATCATTAGGCACATATAAATATCTGGTGGCTGGAATAGGACATTTTTAAAAACTAGAACAAGTACTTCTGTCAGCTGAGGTACCAGAAGTACCACATCATACCCTCCACTGATGGTGCATGGATCCACCATCGACCTCTTACCGCCTCAACCTAATTTCCCTTGCCCAGGAACCTCTTGCTGCTGTGTTTTCTTCCAAGTTGTGTAACAGGGATAATTATTTTTTAGTTCATGCAGGAGAAATAGCTCATCATGAAAGAAGATGATTGGCAGCTTTTCCACTCAGGTTGTGTCCTCTTATTTCATTGGTTTTCTGTACCCAGTCGATCAGAAAAAGAAATGGATGCTGTGTCTTGATAGGCACTCCCTAGCCGTGTGTTAGTATCCAGCGGGGATTTACACAAAGGGCCTTGCAGCCTGAGTGGACCCACTGAAATACAGGTCAGAGCTGTCCGGGTTTCCCTGAGTGCGGACAGCAAGACGGCAGCCTGATGGCGTGGAGGACATAGGGGACGCAAGTCCCTTGAGGAACATGGCCAATCACTTGTTTTGAAAGAAGAGAGCCCCAAGCTCATCCTTAGATAGCTGCTTCATCAATGGGTCCATAGGCTCCTTGGTTTTAGAAATTGGAGGAAATTCGTGAATAAAACAAGGATACACATGGAAAGAATGCCTGTAAACCAAACTAAGATGCCGTTCAAGGAACTGAGGCAAAGCAAGTGGAATAAATGAGACTAAAGTCAAATTCCTTTTCATTTTCCTCAAACGTAGGTGAGCGATATGACCAGCTGCATGGTAAGTAACAACCCTTTTTCCTAGAGTAGGCAGGCAGAACACAAGTGTGAGTAGTCACCAGCAGCCGGTGACATATATCCTGGGAAATAGGTGGAAGCCAGTGGAGAGGACAGCCTTAGGAAGAGACATGGAGGGCAAAGGCCATCCGGAGGTCGATCCAGCAGCCTTTGAAAGGGGGCCGGGGGAGGGGGGGGCAGGCAGGGATCTCTACTATAAGCTCAGGGCTGTCAAAAAACCCAAGTCTGCCATCGCATGTCTAATATCATTTCAGGGGCTCAGGGTCCATTTACCCAAATAACCTTCTTACTTACTCAGTCACTTCTGAAGTTCCTTTCAAGAGGGACCACCTGAATAAGACTTCGAAATGTAACTGCAGAGCCCACACTTCATGGTGGAGGTGCTCTTGCCCACGGGTGTGGTGGAGACTTGCTGAGCAGGCACAACCTGGGTGGTCATGGAAAGAAGGGAGTTCTCCCAGCGTGTGCCTCCAAGTCTCCTGACTGCCCTACCTCGGCCCTTCTCCCTCTCCCTTCTTTGCTCCCTCCTCTTTCAGCAGAGGCTAGTTTGGGAGGGCATGATCCAGAGCTGGACTCATCTCATCCTCATCTTCTGTGTTGTTCTCTGGGAAGCTGGGGCAAACCAGTACTTGATTCTCCAGTGTCGCTGCTCAGCCTGGGACTTGGGTGACGGGGAATGTGGCAACGAGCTGGTGCCATCCAGATCTCAGGGTTCAAATGTCTATCCTTGACATTTAAGCAGGTCCCTCACAGCAGTGTCATGACTGTGCTGTAGGTAGGAAGTGATGGTCACTGATGAACTCTCTCTAGGTGTTTGGAGAAGCTGAACAATAAAAGGCTGTGGTGTCACTGACCACGATGGTACAATTGTCAACAGAGACTACACTCTGCTGTGAGGCCAGTCCTATAGTAGTAGTCTATACTCTTCCAATCTCATCTCCCATGCCAGTGTGTTCCCTAAAATTCTCAGTCAAACCTCTCCCTTACACACACACACACACATACATTCACACACACACACACACATACATTCACACATACACACACACACACACACACACACACTCACACACAAGCACATGATTCTAAAATACTCAGCTTCCCAGACTCCCTTGCAGCCCAGGATGCCATGTGACCTGACTTGGGCTTCTCTTTCCTTTCTGACATCATGAATAAAACATCAGGAGGGGATGGCTTTCATTGGTCAGTCTGCCCCTCTTGTTCCTGCCTAGTGGTGCTGCAACAATCCCATGACTATGAGGATAGAACCCACACACTAAAACAATGAAGCAGCAGACAGAGAAAGCCAGCCCTTGGTACCACATTTGGCACCAGCCAATGAGTTGCCTACCTACAGACTTCTGGTTATAAAAGGAAGTGAATCCCTTGGTTGTCACAGTTGGGCATAGTTCTTCTAATTGGCAGTCCCCTAACGTCATGATTTTCACTAACTACACATTGGCATCATGTCCTTTGCGGTCACTGAGAGATGCCCTAAGGAAGTCTTCTGTGACAGTTGCCATTGTCTTTATTGCACAATATAGCTGGTCTCTCTGGATGCAGTCTTGAGCCCTCTAATCCATTCTCCATTCTGCAGTCAGAATGGCCTTTTTAAAATTCAAATTTGATTATGCCACCATCCTGCTTACAGCTCTCCAGGGGCTTCCGTTGACTCCCCTTCTGGAGTCCAGATGCCGCTGTGAAGTGGCTGCCCAGTCAGGCGCTATCTCCCAACACCCTGCATCTGGGTGGGACTCTGTGACGACTTCGAGGCTGAGGTGATTAAGACCCACCTGTGCTCTCTCCACCTTCTCTTTGACCTCCACTGTCAGAAGAAGGGAGGCCCTAGAAAAGGAGGAGACACAATAGAATCACCACCTGCAGTAAAGCTGCCCATCCACCAGAAACATTGCATCAGACTAATATGAGAGTCAGCTGAGCCACTGAAATTGTGAGGTTTATTATAGCAGCTAATTTTGCTTTAATACACTTTCTGTTGACTGGGATCAAATTCAAATCCTTAGTGGGGCTCTCCACACTCTGACACTGGCCTATGCTCTGTTCTCTCTTCACTCCAGTGATGCTGGACACATATGTCAGTCAACTAGAGGCCTGGTGCATGAAATTCGTGCATTGGGGGAGGGGGAGTCTCCTCAGCCCAGCCTGCACCCTCTCCAAACCAGGACCCCTCGTAAGATGTCTGACTGCCGGTTTAGGCCCAACCCCTGAATAGGCTTAAACAGGCAGTCAGACATCCCTCTCACAATCTGAGACCACTGGCTCCTAACTGCTCACCTGCCTGCCAGCCTGATCGCCCCTAACTGCCCCCCCTGCTGGCCTGGTCACCCCCAATGCCCCTGCC
>NW_005366075.1:1121942-1165580 GCF_000412655.1 Myotis brandtii | reverse complement strand
GCTCACCCCACGCAGCCTGCTGTTCAGTCATTTGGTCGTCCCTCACTAACCACCCTGCTGGCCTGGTCGCCCCATGCAGCCTGCTGTTCGGTCGTCCATTTGGTTGTTTCAGTTGTAACGGCCCCTGGCTTTTTATATATTAGGATTGCCCCTACGTTTTCAAACAGGTCATTCTCTTCTCCTTGCCTGGAAACTTCCTCCCTTACTCTTTGCCTGGCTAACTACTGTTACCCCATAGACACCTTGGATGTCACCTTTCAGAGAGGCCTTCCCTGAGCAGCCTGTAGATAAAGCCTCCCTATTAAGACTCCCAAGCCTCTCTGTTCTTCCCCATTCATGTTACTCACTGCACTTGTCAATATCTGAGCTCCCTGCAGGACCATAGCTCCAAAAAGCCGAGGTGCATCAATCTGCTTCCCCACTATCTCCCTATGTGCCAGAGAGGCAATAGGCAACCAAGGAATACCTATTGAGTGCATGAATGAATAAACTGATAGTGTTACAACAACTTTAGTATCCGTGTTTAGGGACACTCATGGGAAATGTCACTCATGTTGCAGAAATTTCTAGCAATTTTAAAATTCTATTGTGTTATTCTTATACGATCATCTTTCTCTCTTTGTTTTTTCCACTGGGAAACTCACAGACAGAATTACAGCCCGCCTGTAAGAATTCTGTAAGGCCTAACTAAGTGCACGACTTTCTATATATTCTCTCAATGTAGGTCCGTATAATAAAGCAGTCCTCCATCTCTCATCACCCTGAGTTTACTATGATTTATCTGCAAGTTCTGAAAGGACTTTTGTGGACTCCTCAGAGTTCTTTTTGTCAGAGTGGCATGTCAAATGTTTTCATTCCTAATGAGAGGGCTGGCCTATAATTTCTCCATGCTCACACTAACTTGGGAATCATTAAAACTGATCTTTCTTTATTTTTGCGTAAAAGTATTGAATCTTCCCTGATACAACTTAACACAAAGCTGCTTGTAATGGATGCACATCCCTTACGGTAAAGGTCACTGTGACAAAAATCAGATGTAAAAAAAAAATTCTTCACCATAATCATAACATTTAAAGCTGACAGAGCTAAAAAGGGGTTTAGGGGGTCAGACAGTCTAATTCCCTCACATAATAAATGAAAAAAGCTACCAGCCAGATAGGTAAAATGACCCTCTGAGGCCACACATATAGTTACTTCTGAGCCGGGCCCCAGATCGGGTGAGCTTGATCCTAAATCAGTCCTCTTCGGACAGCAGCCCCTGGCCCTTTTGTTACTTTAAACCTGGTGTGGTAGGATGAATAATGGCCCCCCAAAATTTCCACATCCTGATCCCTGCAACCTTAACTGTAGCTTTTATGGCAAAAGGGACTTTGCAGACGTGTTTAAGGACCTCAAGGTGGAGCGATTAACCTCCATGATCAATGATCCAGGTGGGCACTAAACACAATCACAGTGTTCTGATCAGAGGAAGGCAGAGGGAGCTTTGGCTACAGGGCAGGAGAGAGCACATGGTGGCAGAAGCAGAGATGGCAGTGACGTGGCCACAGGCCCGGCGGGCGGTCTCAGAGGCTGAAGAGAGAGGAGCAGATTCAGTCCTGGAGCTTAGGGAGGGCACAGCCCTGCTGAGGCCTCGCCTTTTGCTCGGTGATGGTGCTGTGGGACTTGTCCTCCTGCATTGAGAGAGAACAAACTTGTGTGATTACATGCCACTCATTTGTGGTAACATCTTACAGTGCTGATAGGAGACTTACACACAATGGTTGGCCAACTACGGCTGTGGAACAAATCCGGCCCATTGCCTGTGTTTGTAAATAAAGTTTTGTTGGAACAGAGCCTCGCCTGTTCCTTTAGGAAATACCTATGGCTGCTTTTGCCCTACACCAGCAGAGTCGAGTGGTGTAACCGAGACCACGCGGGCTTTACAGAAAAATATTGCTGACCCTGCCTTAAGATATGAATTGATTCCACCTTTTCTCATATTTTCACTGTCCTTTTGGGCTAAAAGTAACACATGTTCATTAAGTTAAGACATCACAAAACCACATCACCTAGAAAGGAAATGTTCCTGAAAACTAGCATCCCAAGCGTGGGGCATGTTCCCCGTTCGCTCTTGTTCTCTGCACGGATGAGAAACTCTCTGCTGGTGCTTCTCTATCAGGCTTTGTTAAGTCTTTAGAACTTCATAAATTGCAAAGGGCTAAACACTTCAGAAAGATGATACAGTTGTGACACGTTTTAATATGTGAGCTCAGGACGCAGAGAATAGCGTGAAGCTGACATGTTCTAAAGGTCCAAGCTGGAGAATCTACGGTGGAGTCCAACTGGGAGCTAGTGAGGTGAGTGGTTATGGCCTGAGGCTGGGCCCAGGCCAGATCTCCTCTTTTCCTGTGCAGCTACCCTTAGCCCCTCTGTGCATCAATTTCCTCGCTTGTCAAAATAAGACACATAGAGCAAGGTTGTTGAGTAACAAACAGAGGTAATGATGTGAAGCACTCCACGTGGTGCCTGGCACAAGTCAGACTAAATGAAAATAATTGCCATAATTTTAAACAAATATTGCAGTGTCTTGGTTAAAATATCTAAGGAAATTAATCTTTTAAAAATAACTACACAAAAAATTTAAAATTTACCCTTTCTAATTATAAAAATGGCTATTATAGATCATTTGAATCTGAGTGAAATCATTCAAAAATTAAAATTACCTGTTAATCTCAGTACCTTAAAATTACTATGTTTACTATTTTGTCATATTTCCTTCCAGTCTTTTTTCTGAGCCCACATAGCTGTGCTCATTTATAAGAAAAGTTGAATTCTATTATATGTAAGTGTGTGCCTTGTCTTTTACATTAAAACAATTTTCCAAATTGAAAAAAGTTTTAATACCCACTCCTGTGTTTTCCATGGATTTATTTCAAGTAGTTTAATTCCATAAATATGTTGTAGAGACCTATTACATGTCAGACACTCTGGCTGATGTTGAAAGGCTGAAAGAGGAATTAGACGTTAGCTCTGCCCTCAAGGAGCTTATAGTTTTTTATTAAAAAGAAGAAGAAGAAGAAGAAGAAGAAGAAGAAGAAGAAGAAGAAGAAGAAGAAGAAGAAGAAGAAGAAGAAGAAGAAGAAGAGAAGAAGAAGAAGAAGAAGAAGAAGAAGAAGAAGAACAAGAAGAAGAAGAAGGAGAAGAAGAAGAGGAGGAAAGAAAAAAGAGAAAAAGAAAAAAAACAAGCACATTTCTAATCCATAATACAAGGTGGACTCAGATAGGCATGATTTTTAAAAATAATAATACATACAAAATAATATTGAATTTAAACTGTAATTGAAAAATAATTTTAATAAATAAATAAAACCAATGATACAATGTGCTCAGAAGTAAATACAAAGTGGAGTTTTTCTCTTCCTTCTTTGAAATTTCTGTTACCTGTTTCCTCAATTCGATTTTTTAAAAGTCACCATCATTGGAGGGGAAACAGAGCTGGCAAGGACATTTTTTGCCAAGAAAGGTGAATTCGCCCCCACACCCCGACCGTGAGCACTCTCTGGGAGGTATTTTGGAAACGCATCAAGTCCTTTTAAGGAAAAAAGAAATGCGGAGATTGCTATATCTCCCTCACCTTAGATAATAAAAGCTGGATCAGCATCAGAAACTGGAAACAAATTCTAGGAAACCTCTCTGAAGTTTCCACAAGGTGATCCAATTAAGATATGACTGGCAGCCATGAAAAGCTTTGGTACTGCCAAACCACAGAGAAATTTTAGATGTGAAACACAAGAAATATCTTGCTGGATAACCAAATATTTTTTAAAGGAGCCATATAGTAGAGACTTAAACTTCCAAGACATTGCTGACTATTTTTCTTGCCCTCCAGCCAAAGATAACCTAAGACAAGGGAAAACGCTGGCTATCCCACGAAAGCCAGACAAGTAAACAGAAATTTGCAATGAATCTTTCTTAGCCTCAGCAAAGCCAGGCCTAAAAATCCATCTTCAGCACATTGAATGGAACCTCTTAGGTCAACTAACAAGACCCGCCCCCCGCCCCCCGAGCTGAGGGGTGCTGACACTGCAGCACTCTGGAGTCCCCTGCCCTGTGTGCCTCCGTCTGCTGTCATACAGCACTTCGCACACTGGGCCCCTGATATTCTGGGCATCTCCGGAAGCTGCCAGCTCCCTCTGATTCCGAAGGACAGCCCCACTCAAATACCATCTGGCCCCATATACGGTGAAACCATCATGGAAGGTTTCTTTTTTTTTTTAATATGTTCTTATTGATTTTAGAGAGGAAGGGAGAGGGGAGAGAGAAATAGAAACATTGATGAGAGAGAAACATCAATTGATTGGCTGCCTCCTGCATGCCCCCCACTGGGGATCGAGCCCGCAACCCAGGCATGTGCTCTGACTGGGAATCGTACCAGCGACCTCTTGGTGCATGGGTTGACACTCAACCACCAAGCAACACTGGCCGGGCATAGAGGGGTTCTTTAAGTCAGTCTAATCTAGATGATAGGTAATGGTACCAGTGAAGTCCAGGAGAAGTGGGCATCAAACTCACTTGACAGGCCTCCTTTTAAGCAAGGACATTAACCTTAAATGAGAAGTGTTTAAAAATCAGACTTCTCAGAATGACTATCAATAAAACAATAAACAAATGTTGGCGAGGATGTGGAGAAAAGGGAATCCTCATGTACTATTGGTAGGAATACAGATTGGAAAACAGTATGGAGGTTTCTCAAAAAATTAAAAATTGAACTGCCTTATGACCCAGCAATTCCTCTTTTGGGGATATATCTGAAGAAAACCAAAACACTAATTCTAAAGAATATATGCACCCCCTATGTTCATTGCAGTGTTATTTATAACTAGAGGCCCAGCACATGAAATTATTGCACGGGTAGGGTCCCTAGGCCTGGCCAGTGATCAGGGCCAATTAAGGATTTCTGGCTGCCAGCCGGGGCCTCCCTTTGTTCCACGCCCCCCTACCCCCCTTGGTGGTCAGCACACATCATATCGAGCAATCGAACTCCCGGTCTCCCAGTCGAACTCCCGGGGTCACTCTTTGCATATTACCCTTTTATATATATATAAGATAGCCAAGAAATGGAAGCAACCCAAGTGCACATCAATAGATGAATGGATAAAAAAGCTGTGATACATATATACAATGCAATATTACTAGGCCATAAAAAAGAATGAAATCTTACCATTTGCAACTTATTACACTTAGCATACTCCTTAAAGGGTATTATGCTAAGTGAAATAAGTCAGTCGGAGAAAGACAAATACCATATGATTTCACTTATATGAGGAATCTAAAGAACAATATAAATAAACAAGCAAAACAGAAACAGGCTCATAGATACAGAGAATAGACTGATGGTGGCCAGAGGTGCAAAGGTTGGGGGACTGAGTGGAAAAGGTGAAGGAATTTAAAAGTACAAATTGGTAGTTACAAAATAGTCATGGGGATGTAAAGTATAGCATAGTAAATATAGTTAACAATCTATATATATAAAAGCCTAAGCAACCGGAATGACCAGTACAAATTGGTAGCATTGACCACCAGGGGGCAGGCGCTCAATGCAGGAGCTGCCCCCTGGTGGTCAGTGCACTCCCACAGCCAACTCCCCTGGCCGGCCAACCTCCTGCAGCCCCTCCCCCCAGTCCCTGGGCTGGGACAAGGAACTGGGGGTGGATGGAGGCGGACGCGGCCCCTTTTCCAGAGGGGCCAAGGGCCAGCTCCCTCCTTGGGGCCGGCAGCCAACCTCCTTTACCCTGTTCCTCCCCCTGGCCGGCAGGCACCAATTGGCCCACCACCCATCACCACAGTGGCAGTGTGGCAGAGAGGGAAGGAGGAGGGGGGGAGGCGGGGAACTGCGCGGTGGTGGGGCGCCAATGATGATGGTGTCAGCATCCAGCGTCTGTTCCTTCCATGCCCAGCTCAGCGACCATCACCTCCTCTCCAGCCTGACCCTGGTCAGCCTGGCCCCAATCCACCCTGATCCTAGGGACCCCACCCATGCACAAATTTCATGCACCAGGCCTCTAGTCTATAATAATAAAAGCGTAATATGCTAATTAGACCAGACGTCCTTCCTTCCAGACAAAGCCGCAGCGGGCAGGGCCCTAGGCAGAGACAGCAGAGGCCCCTGGCCACAGCAGCAGCAGGTGGGGGCTGAGGCAGAGGTCCCTGGCTGCCCCGGCAGGTGGGGGCCGAGGCAGAGGCGACTGCCACAGCGGCAGGGGCCAAGGCCCTTGCACAAATTTCGTGCATCGGGCTTCTAGTATTGTAATGGCTATGTATGGTACCAATTGGGTTCTGGAAATATCAGGAGGAATACCTTGTAAAGTATATGATTATCTAACCACTATGCTGTACATCTGAAAATAATACAAAATAACATTGTAGGTAAACTGCAATATTTTTAAAACATACATATATATCCTTTAAAAAAATCAGACTGCTCCTAACTCCCTCCGATTCTTGAATGCTCACGTTGAGGACCAAGATAAGCAGGATAACCTGGGACCTAGGAAAAGGCCACTCATGTTGATGTACAATAATATCCCCTCATTCTTCTTAAAATACATCATTTTACATATTATTTCAGTTGGATTCTTAAACTTGCCCCATCAGTTAGGACATTTTGAGATCATGAAGCATTTGTTGAGGCCTCCTGAGAAGAATTAAATCCATTCTAGAATGAGGTTGAGATATCAATCGAACAAGCAATACTATGAAAGGCCTACTGTGAGCACACCCTTATACTATTCTCCATATTTATAGGGAAGTGGGGGAAATAATCTCTATCCTCAAGTTTAAGTTTATGGGGAAAACAGAACAAACCCAAATGATACTGTAGTAGACATTGTTAATTGCTAACCCAACACCCATCAAGACTGCCATTTCCAGACTCCTAACAGACACTGATTGTGGCCAAGTATAAACTCTCCAGTATATGCCAATGACTTCAAAGACAATGGTCCAAGTATCAGCCTCAGGGAAGGGACCTGATGGGTCTAACTCAGTAATGGCAGTCCCATTCCCTTTGCATATTTGACCAATGAGATGGCAAAGTAATGTCTGTTGAGTGGCTTCTGAGAAAGAGTCCCTTGCTTAAAAAATAAAGGTCACGCAAGAAGAAATCTTTAAGAGATTTTCCTTTCTTGGTGTGATACCTGGACCAATAGCAGCCCTCTTACAGCCATGAGATACAACCATGAATATGAAAACTTCATACCCAAGTACAAAGTGATTTGCTGAAAATAACAGAAAGATGGAAAGAACCTTGAGGCAACATCGACCTGCTGATGTAACCCACTCTAGAACTATGCTATCTCCAGACTGCTCATAACATGAGATAAAATTTTTCTTAAAGAATAAGCCATTTTGAATTGAATATTTTACTCTTGGGTAATGCAGATATATAAACAAAAACACTTATTTGAAGTACTGGCAAAGTGTACTGTCAGCCGATGCAACAGAGTCAGAATTTCGGAAAGAACAGTTTGGCCGTAAAGGAGAGTACAGGCCAGTGATGGCGAACCTTCTGAGCTCGGTGTGTCAGCGTTTTGAAAAACCCTAACTTAACTCTGGTGCCGTGTCACATATAGAAATTTTTTGATATTTGAAACCATAGAAAAACAAAGACTTATATTTTTGATATTTATTTTATATATTTAAATGTCATTTAACAAAGAAAAATCAACCAAAAAAATGAGTTCGCGTGTCACCTCCAACACGCGTGTCATAGGTTCGCCATCACTGGTATAGGCAGAGATGTGCAACTCAGCTCTCAGAACTCTAAGTGTCTGTTGGGACATTGTAAGAAATTCCTCTTCCTGTTTTTAGTTCCAGGTCACCATATCAGTTAGGTCAAGCATCTTATCTAGAAAGGTGTATCTTTGGAGAAAGAAATTTCAAAACAAATGAACTCAGAAACATTTCAACTTACACCAGCTAGAAGAATGTATAAGTTACGGAAGTAGGTGAAGTAAGTAAGATGCTTCTTAACTTCTTAAGATCCATCTGATAAAATGGAACCCAGTAAGTGAATTTTAACTGGAATTTTAGGTTTTAATTAATTTCTTTTTTTCAAACATAATTTACATACATACAGGAAATGTCCAGACCTTAGGGATACCATTCCATGTTTTGAAAATGGCTTATCAAGACAGAGGGCATTTTCATCACCCCCCAGAGTATCCCCTCATGTTCCTTCCCAGTCAACCTCCGCAACCCATGAAGCAACCATGGACCTGATTTCTATTATAGTAGGATTAATTTGCCTGTTTTATATTTTCACATAAATGATATCATGCAGTATATTCTTTTCTGTGTAAGATTTCCTTCACTCAGCATGCTATTTTTGAGATTCATCCATGCTGTTGTATGCAGCCATAGTTCATGCGTTAGGAGTATTCCATTGAGTGACTTATATCACCATTTGTTTACCCATTCTCTTGTTGATGGCTACCTAGGCATTTTCTAGTGGTGGCTATTATGAATAAAACTATTACAACCTTTCTTCTATAAGGCATTTTTTGTGAATGCATATTTTTATTTCTCTTGAACAAATACCTGAGTAGAATTGCTGGATCATATATAAGAAACTCACAAATTAGTTATACCATTGTACATTCCCACCATCAACATGTGAGAATTCTGGTTGCTCCATCTTCTCTCCAATAGTTGGTGTTGTTCTTAACAAAAGGAAGATAAACAATCCAATCAAAAAATGGGCAAAGGACCTAAATAGACACTTTCCAAAAGAGGACATGCAGCAGGCCAAGAGACATATGAAAACATGCTCAAAGTCACTAATCATCCAAGAGATGCAAATCAAAACAACAATGCGGTACCATCTCACACCTGTCAGAATGGCTATCATCAACACTGGTGCAGCCACTGTGGAGAACAGTATGGAGTTTCCTCAAAAAATTAAAAATGGAACTCCCATTTGACCCAGTGATCCCCCTTTTAGGAATATATCCCAAGAAATCAGAAACACCAATCAGAAAGGGTATATGCACCCCTATGTTCATAGGAGCACAATTCACCATAGCTAAGATCTGGAAACAGCCTAAGTGCCCATCAGCAGATGAGTGGATTAAAAAACTGTGGTACATCTACACTATGAAATACTACGCTGCTGTAAAAAAGAAGGAACTCTTATCATTTACAAGAGCATGGATGGACCTGGAGAGCATTATGCTAAGCGAAATAAGCCAGTCAGAAAGATAAATACCACATGATCTCACTAATTTGTGGAATATAACGAACAACATAAACTGATGAATAAAAATAGAGCCAGAGAAAAAAAATATTTTAGAATATAATAGAAGTAATCCTGTCATTTGCAGATTTTTAATTATTCCTACAACTTTTCTGATATTATACTATATTAGTACAGTTTCGGTAATATTATTATATTTTAAATCTCTTTTTCTTGAAATATTAATGTTTATTGCATGTAACATTATTATATTTAAAATTGTTTTTCTTGAAATACTTTTTAAAAATAGTTGGTGTTGTTGATCCTTTTCATTTCAGCCAATCTAGTGAATATGTAATAGTTTTTTAATTATCATTTTATTTTGCATTTCCTTATTGATTTAATGATATTGAACACATTTCAGTCTGATTATTGGCCATTTGTATACCTTCTTTCATCAAAGTGCCTGTTTATATCTTCTGTCCATTTTTTTTAATTGGGTTAACTTTTTATAGGAATTCTTTACATATTCTTAATACAAGTCCTTTGTCAGATATATATTTTGAATATTTTCCCCCAATCTGTGATTTGTCTATCTTCCTTGATGGTATTTTTCTACAAGCAGAAATTTTAAATTTTGATGAAGTCTCACTTGCGTTTTTTTAAAGATTTGTGTTTTCTGTATCCTTTCCAATAAATTTTTGCCTAGCCTCTAGGTTTTTTTTCTAGTAGCTTTACTGTTTTAAATATTACATTTATTTATTACATACATCTCAAACTGATTTTCTGTATAAGTTTCATTATATATATGTATGTGTGCATGTGTATGTATGTGTGTGTGTGTGAATATATACATATATATTATGTACACAATATATTCATGCACACACACAATGGAATATCTCATTGTTTCAGTACCTTTTATTGAAGAGATTTTCCTTTCCCCATTAAATTGCTTTGACACTCTTATCAAAAAGTATTTAGTCATATATTTATGGGTTGATCTCTGAATGCTCTATTTGACCCACTGATCTACATGTCTAGCTTTTCATCAGTACCATGCTAATCTGATTAGTAGTCTTGAAGTCCACCAACTTTATTCTTTTCTTTCAAGATTCTTTAGGCTAATCTTGGTCTTTTGCTTTTCAGATAAATTTTAAAATTATCTTATCAATTTCTGGATAAAAGCCTTTAAGCAATATAGTAAAGGTGATGGAACAGGCTTTGCTATGGAAAAGATGAAAGGAACTGTGAGGTGGCAAGGATGTGGGTGGGGGTGGAGAGAGCAAATGACATCTGCATGGAGGACAATTAAGAGCTTTTCTTGCTTAAAACAAGGATCATGAGCCAGAATGGAGATCTCTATGGACTAAATTATGTTCTCCCCCTCAACATTCATATGTTAAAGCCATAACGCCCAATGGCATTTGGATATAGGGCCTTTGGGAAATAGGTTTAGATGAGGTCCTGAGGGTAGAACACCCAGAATGGGATTAGCGCCTTTATAAGAAGAGGGTTTGCTTCTCTGCCATGGAGGACAGTGAGAAGAAGCTGTCTGCAAGCCCTGAAGACAGCCTCACCAGGGAACCAAATGAGCCAGCACCTTTATCTTAGACTCCCTGCCTTCAGAACAGTGAGGAATGCATTCCTGTTGTTTAAGGCACACAGTCTATGGTATTTTGTTATTGCAGCCCGAGCTGACTAGCACGGATCTCAGGCATAAGGGGAAAATTATCATGGGCCTTAAAGTTGACAATTTATTTTGATTCAAGGGGCCATTAAAACTTACAAATGGCAGATTGATTGCATGTATTTATAGCCATTCCCTTCCTAAACCCTACTTAAATGACAGTAAAGGAAAATATTAAACTCATAAATGCTAAGAGAATGGGAGAAGAGATATGTCAGTCAACTTTTTTAAGGTGGAAAGCAGATGGGGGTGGGGAGGTAGCTGACCTACACGGAGCAGAGGAAGCCGACACCAAAAGGACACCAGGGAGAAACCAGCCATTTGTTATGCTGAGCCCAGAATCAGGAACTAGAGGCAACGGCTCCCATGGACGTGTGGGGCCGACACAGGAGCAGAGCGGCCACAGATCCCTTCCCACAGCCACGGAAGAGCAGCACCGTCAGACAGGAACAGAATGCAAGCATGGATGTGTTTCAGATTTTCCAGTCGCCACTTTAAGAGAAGTAAAGTTCATTTTAATAATACATTTTACTTAACCCAATATATTATCATTTCAACATGTAATCAATGTTTTTAAAAGTTTGTAATAAGATACCTTACTTCTTTTTCATAATGTCTTCAAAATCCAGAATGTATTTTTACACTCACAGCACATCACAGTTCTGACTAGCACATTTCCAGTGCTCAGAGGCCACACGTGGCGAGTGATGGTACTGGACAGCACGCGTCTAGACTTTCAGAACCAGGCAGTCCTGAACTCAAAGGCACAGGCACAGGAAGGAGTCTGGGGTCCAGAGCTGAACCGAGAAAGAGAATTTTGAATAAAAGCCTGCATTCCAGCTTCCTCTCACCCCAAAACCCCGCATACAAACAATTGATCTCCTCACTCTGACCCCCAGTTCACAGGATTGAGTCCTCTTAAGGCCTTGGAAGAAACAAATGCAATTTGGAGAGCAAAATAAAAACTTCAGAAATCGCAAACTTCAGAGAACTAGTAGAATACATTCCATCCATAAAACAATACTAGGATACTCTAAAAATAAATAACAAAGACATTCTGAAAATTAGAAAATATGATAGCTAAGTAAAAATGTCAATAGAGGGGTGGATGACACAGACAAAGTAATCCCTCAGGTAAGGATAAAGCTAAAGGTAGGAACAATAGAAAAGATATAGAATTGGAGGATCAATCCATGACACAAAGGAGTTTAAAAACAAATGAATAGAAAAGATTTTGACAGGAAATTCTATGAGAAAAATTTCCCATAAGGAAGGGGCTGCTCTTTTTGTTATAAGCCTTATAAGCCATTTGACTTTCAAAAGTATAAGCATATATTACTTTGATAGAAATTTAAAATTATGTTAAAAATAAAAACTGTGCTAGAAATGAAAAAAGCAATCAGGTTTTGCTTAAGTGTCTGAGGATGGGGTGACAGAATGATGAACGGTTCTTCATGGACACATGTCTGTTGCTAGTACCTGGTAAATATTAAATCATCAGAAGCAACAAAGCCATGAGAGAAATGGCCTCTCTCTCCCCCACCCCCACCCCTGGTTTGATGGTGTTGTTTTCATGCAATAACAAAAATCTCCAGGCTTCAAGTTGCTGAAAATCTTGTTTGGGCTTCACTGTACTTTGTTTAAATTCACAATCTGTGGTCTAGACATTACTGTGGCGCTTGGCATCAGCATCCCAGAGACATGAAACTCAAAGGAAAGGAAGGACAGGAAACGCTTCAGCAGAGTCCCCTGGAGGAGCCTCAGCAGCGCGTGCTCACACCTTGACGGGCAGGCCCGTCCTCAGCGCTGACTGGGCCAAGGCTGCCAAGAGTGAAAAGGGCAAAGTGGCAGCAGAGTTCCTGGGCTGTTCAAGCAGCTTCAGGATGCTCCTGGGGGAGGAGGAGAGGAGAGAGGGTCCACGGTGCCTTCACTGGGCCCCTGCCACCAAGAACCAGCCACAAAGAACGTGGGAGAAAGGGGTCAAAGTACAGATGCCCTGCCCTGCCCTACATTTTGAAAGGACACCAACCCTTGCCCTGCCCCCATTAATTCCCATGCACACCAACCCAAACCAGGGAAACATTGGGACCCATTTGAGTGCTTCTTAATTGGAATCACTGTAGAATTCTTTCCTAATATAGGTATCTAGGATTCACCCCTAAATGTGTTGACTCAACATCAATAAATGTGAGACCAGAGACTTTTTTTCTTTTTTAAATCATTTTTTTATGTTTCAATTGCAGTTGACATACAAATTATATTAGTTTCAGGTGTACATTCCAGTGATTAGACATTATATAACTTATTAAGTGATTATCCTGATAAATCTCGTACCCATCTGACACCAAACTTAGTTATTAGAATATTGTTGACTGTATTCCCTATACTGTATTTTACATCCCTATTACTATTCTGATTACTTCTTAACCCCTTCACCTTTTCACCAATCCCCTTTACCCCCGCCCCTTCCATCTGGCAATCGTCAAAATATTCTCTCTATCTATGAGTCTGATTACATTCTGCTGGTTCGTTTATTTTGTTTTTTTAGATTCAATTGTTGATAGATATGTATTTATTGCTAATTTAATGTTCTTTTTTTTCCTCCTTCTTTTTAAAGAAGACTCTTTAACATTTCACATAATACTGGTATAGTGGTGATGAACTCCTTTAGCTTTTTCTTGTCTGGGAAGCTCTTTATCTGTCCTTTGGTTCTAAATGATAGCCTTGCTGGGAAGAGTGATCTTGGTTGTAGGTCCGTACTTCTCATCACTTTGAATATTTCTTGCCACTCCCTCTGGCCTACAAAGTTTCTGTTGAGAAATCAACTGACAGTCTTATGGGAGCTCCCTTGTAGGTAACCAACTGCTTTTCTCTTGCTGCTTTTAAGATTCTCTCTTTGTCTTTAACCTTTGGCATTTTTTTAAATAAATTTTATTGATTTTTTACAGAGAGGAAGGGAGAGAAATAGAGAGTTAGAAACATCGATGAGAGAGAAACATCAATCAGCTGCCTCCTGCACACTCCCCACTGGGGATGTGCCTGCAACCAAGGTACATGTCCTTGCCCGGAATCGAACCTGGGACCCTTAAGTCTGCAGGCCGGTGCTCTATCCACTGAGCCAAACCGGTTAGGGCAACCTTTGGCATTTTAATTATGATGTGTATTGGTGTAGGCCTCTTTGGGTTCACCTTGTTTGGGACTCTCTGTGCTTCCTGGACTTGTATGTCTATTTCCTTCACTAGGTTAGGGAAGTTTTCTGTCATTTTTTCAAATACATTTTCAATTTCTTTTTCTTCTCTTTCCAGCACCTCCACGATATGAATGTTGGTATGCTTGACGTTGTCCCAGAGGCTCCTTACACTCTCTTCATTTTTATTAATTCTTTTTTCTTTTCGCTGTTCTAATTATGTGTGTTTTGCTTCCTTATATTCCAAATTGCTGACTTGATTTTTGGCTTCATTAACTCTATTGTTGATTCACTGTAAATTTTTCTTTGTTTCAGTTAGTGTATCCTTCATTTAGGACTGGTTCTTTTTATGGTTTCTATGTCCTTTTACATGCTGTTGAAGTTCTGCCTAAGTTCCTTCAGCATCCTTATAACCAGTGTTTTGAATTCTGCCATCTAGCAGATTACTTGTCTCTATTTTGTTTAGTTTTTTTTCTGAAGTTTTATTCTTTCTTTCATTTGGGACATGTTTCTTTGTCTCCTCATTATGGCAACCTCCCTGTGTTTATTTCTATGTATTAGGTAGAGCTGCCACTTATCTGAGGCTTGGTAAAGTGGCCTAATGTAGTAGGTGTCTTTAGGGTCCAGTGTCGCAACCTCTCCACCCAAGCTGGGCACTCTAGGTGAGCCCCTGTGTGAGCTGTGTGCACTGTCCTGTTGTAGTTGAGCCTTGATTGCTGTTGGCATCACTGGGAGGGATTGACCCCTGGGTATTACTTGTGGAGGTGGTAGGGTTGTAATTGGCATGGTCTGCAGCTGTCTACCAGGTTCACTGGCTCAGGAGCCTCCTGGGAAGTACAAGGTCAGTCACTGCCTCTGCCATTTCTGTGGCCACCAGGCACAAGCTACAGAGTGATCTGCAGATGAGCACTACTTGTGCTGGGCTTAGAGATGCCCAGAAGAGGCCAAGCTGTGAACCAAGGCTGGTTGCCACTAGTGCTGGACCTGGGGCTACTTAGCAATAGGCATGGGGTACACAGAGGGCAGATGTTGCTTGTTTGAGAGATCTTAGGAAAGTCTGAAGCATGAGTCAAGAGAGGCCATTTATGTGGAAAAGCCGCTGGAAATGGCTTAGATAGCACATGAGTTAAGTGGGGTGGGGCCTCAGGGAATCACCAGGGTGAGACAAAGAGTGTAAGCCAGGTTGTGGAGACTCAGATATGGTGCCCACCTGCCAGCTCTGTGAGGGGCTGGGGAGTACGGTGTGGGGGGCGGGGAGAGGGAGAAGGGAGGGGACTCAGAAAAGGAACACTGGCCTCTGCTGGCACTTTTGTCTGGGAGAAAGCTGCCCCCCGCCCCCAGCTCCCACCCTGCTGCCAGCAATTCAGTTCCTCCTCATATATTCCTGATTTGTTTTAAGCTGCTGCACCAGTGCTGGAGTTCAGAGGGAGTGAATTCAAGTAAGTCTGCACATGGGCCTTTTAAGAGGAACTGCCTGGGACTCCAGCAGCCTTCTATCTCACTCAGCCTCAACCCCTACTGGTTTTTACAGCCAGAAGTTACAGAGACTTCTCTTCCTGGCTCTGGAACTCTGGGCTGAGAGGCCTGGTGTGGATCTGGAACCCTTTACTCCTCAGGGGGGACCTCTACAGCCAAGATATCCCTCTCGATATTTATCTGCCATATGTGGGTATGGGACCAGCTCATTCCACATCTCCACCCCTCCTACCAGTCTTTATGTGGCTTCTTCTTTAATTTCCTGGTTGTAGGACTTCCATTCAGCCAGATTTCAGGCAGTTCTGAATGATGGTTGTTCTGGAACTTAGTTATAATTTTGATGTGGTTGTGAGAGGATGTGTGCACCAGGTTTACCTATGGTGCCATATTGGCTGGAAGCCATCAAGACATTTTTATTTGCCTCTGCATTTTTTAAAGAGTTCGGAAGGTGATTCTGATATACTCCTCTAGTTAAGAACCTTTGATCAATGGTTCTCAAACTTGTGTGTAGTTTAAAATCTCTAGGGTAGTGTTGTAGAAATGACATTTCCTAAGTTCTGCGCCCTCTAATTTGTGAGGTCTGGAATGAGGCCCAGGAATCAGTGTTTTGACTGACTCCCTAGTGAATGGATGCAGGTTGTCCTGAGAACTCACTCTGGGAAAACCCAGCTGCAGGCTCTGGAGCTTCTATTAAAGTCAAACCAGGTCTCCATGAGATCCCTGTCGTTACAACCACCTTACTTCATGGCTGGAAGAACTCTACATGGGAGTCTGGGTCCAAATATCCAGATACTTCCCAACCACACTTGTCAATTGCACCTACACTCATGAGTTTGAAAAAAGTAGAAACAGTTTGGAATAGGGTTTGTATTGGACTTAACTTTCAACCCAGGAACTTTTATCCCATTTCTTTCTTGTTGAATGACCTTGAGCATGTACTGCTGGGAGAGGAAGTATTTATTCTATCCATTTATTTAAACCATCTCTGCTGAAAAAAATAGAATCATCACACGCTTGGGACCTGCATGTTATGATGGTGGGTGGTATGGCCACATGTGTGAGTATCCGTGCATGTTATGCAAATGCTCTCACATACAGCACTCAGGAATTGGAGTTGAGCCAAGGGCAAATATTAATGAGACATTTGATTAAGATCAAGCCCTGCCCACTCATTTGAAGTGTGTGTTAACAAAGCGTCAAGAAAAGGGATCTGAGTGCCAGTTCTCCAGGAACATGTGGGGGGCAGGCCCAGTCTGTGTGTGTGCTGCCCGGGAGGCAAATATGCACATTTCCAGCTGCTGGGAACCAGATGAGAGAGTGGCCCGTGTCACACTACTCCTGTGGGAGAGGGAATGGGCCTCTGGAAGAAAACATTTCAGATAAGATCTATAGGCCAGAGCAATGCTCTGGGCAAGTCCAAAGGCCTGCAGAGAGAATGCAGCTCCCTCCAAAGGCAAGTGCCAGCCTTTGCTTCCCTGGGGACACTCTCCTTGAGACCTACAGCTCTGCGTGGAGAACCAAGACTGAGAGGAATTATAAAAATGACCAGAATGAGGCTGTCCACTGGTCTCCAAATGAGACAAAGCTGCCTGTGTCTAGAAACTCTGACTGCCCTCTTGGCTCCGGGAAGCAGGGTGCCCCACAGGCGTTCAAACTAGGTCCTTAATTAACCCTCCCGCATCTACAATGTTCTGAGTGTGAACAGCAGGCAAGGGTGCACACAGCAAAGCTCACCCTTAGAACTGGACTGGAATTATACTCAGGAATGCCTTATGCACTGAACGCAATCCAAGGCCATGTTAGGCCTGGATTGTTCATGACAATGATACCATCTCCATTTTCTGAGCAATAACTATGGGCCAACCTCTAAGTACTTTATGTATATGTGCCTCATTTATCTTTACAACAATCTTAGTATCTTCTCCATTTTTTCAATGATGAAACTGAGGGTCAGAGAAGTTTCGTTATCTGTCCAAGGCCACACAACTAAGAACTAGAACACGAGTCAGCCTCACACATGTACCCATGGTTTTCACTGCCATCCTATCCACATGATGAACTGTCTACTGTGTTTCAGTTGAGCTCCTTTTTGGAGAAAAGAATCAAAATGAAAAGGGTTGGGATCATTTTGAGGGAAATCTGGAGGAGTTTAAAACCTAAAAAATGCAGTGTAAGAACTCCTGATAATTGGTAAGGAGAAAGGATGACGGAGGAAAACCTACAGGCACGGATTTCTGGTAAAGCACAATATCGGGTCAGATTGCTCCAATGTCACTTTGTGATGCTGACCAACTGTCTTCATTGTGCAGATTATTCCCTATTTTCAAAAAATGTTGCATGGATTTTTTTAAAAAATTTTTTTATTGATTTCAGAGAGGAAGGGAGAGGGAAAGAGAGATAGAAACATCAATGATGAGAGAGAATCATTGATTGGCTGCCTCTTGCACGCCCCCCACTGGGGATTGAGCCTGCAATCTGGGCATGTGCCCTTGACTGGAATCAAACCCAGGACCCTTCAGTACCCAGGCTGATGAGCTATCTAATGAGCCAACCCAGCTAGGGCTGCATGGATTTATTTTTACATAACCTCCATTTATATGTTATAGAAGTGTTCATGGCCCATACTAAGGGAAAACTGACACACTGGTCTAGGAGCTGTGGGTGATAAATATGAGACAGCCTCTTCCTGCAGGGATCTCACTCCCATTTCTGAGACAGGATTGACTCTCATAGAACAACTAGAGGACAAAATATGGACCTCCTAGTCCATAAGGTGCTTTGTGAAAACTAAAAAGAAAAAAAAAAAAGAATGTATCTTACTTGGAGAGATTTACCTTACACGAGGGTATGCTGCTTGCAAGCAGAGAGCATGGACTAGATTTCTGCCCCATTTCACCTCCGTGGCCAGATGCCTTTGTGCATTGCACAACTTACACAAGCGTTTTGAAAGTAAGACCCAATAAAGTGAATTTAATCATATTTCAGACACCTTATTACCAATAAAAAGAAAACAACTGAGACTCTAACTATCAAAGAACATTACACACTTAAACCTCGAAATCCTCCAACCTCACTGCATCCATTCCTTATATCTGCCTTCTCTCTTTTTTCATTGTCTGGATCACCTGTGCTTCTATCTTGCAACCCATTCCCTCTCACTGACAGATGATCTCTTCTTTCTATTGACTCATTCTAACCAATAAACAAACGCTGTGCTATCTCTCAGCTTAAACAAACAAACAAACAAACTTTGATCTCATCCTTGGCTCAATTCTCTCTGCTCTCCTGCTCAGCAGACCTCCTCAAAAAAGTTATCAATATTCACTTCTCCATGCCTCCTCCTATCATCTGACTCTCTGCCCTCTTTGTAAGTCTGGCCCAGACCCTCCCGCCCCTCAGGGACCTGGAACTTACTGTGACATCTATCCTGAGCCTTTGAGCTTCACTCATAATAGAGACAGTCTCATTTTGTCATCCTGATATATGACTATGGAGAAGCACTAATTCTGGTAAGCAATTGGGCTCCCTGGGTTTTTTTCTCATTACCTTTAGGTCCTTATTCCTCCTTTTCTTCCTTTGTATTCAAATATTTGTCACCACCAGTCCTTCATTGTCTTAAATGCTTTTCAGCAACTTTTAAAGTAGAGAAGCCCATTTAGTCAGGCCTTGTGAACTCCAATACCTACAGAGCCCAGGCAGCTGGGAGTGAATGAATGACTCTCTAGGAAGAAGCAGGTCATAGATAAAGAGGAGTAGCACCTGGGCTTAGTGTTGGGAGTACAATAGGGTGTGGTAAAACTACAGACAACTGAGAATGGACACCTGTCCTGTCTGAAGGAGACAGCTGCTGCCTAGTTCAGGTCAATTACTGCTTAGCAGGAATATGTGCTAATGTTGTCCCAAATTCTGATTTTTTTAAGAGAAAGCAGAAATCCAGCTTTTTAACGTAAAATCTCCAAGTATTTAAATATTGGCTACTAATTCAGATTTTCTACCCAACACTGTGTGAACCAACAAGCCAGAAGCCAATCACAATACATAAAGGGACTAGAGCTGGCCTCCAGGCCTGCCATTTGCAACCTTGGTCTGATACTTTCATCTTGAGTTCAACCTCCCTTTGATTATGTCTCTCTAGTTCCCCACAATTTCGTTATTTCCTAATTCTCTCAAGCTCTGACTTGGTTCTTAGAAATTAGAACCAGGAGATGGATGGACAGAGAGTGTTTTTTCCCACACACTGAACTTAGAGCTTCATTACTGATTCACATTACAATTGTGAGTCAAGATTCCCTCCCCGCCAACCACCCCCTTCTTCTTTCCTTAGGTTGTTTCTGTTCTAAATCAGAGCACAAAGAATAAAGTTCCAGGGTGACCCACCAGATGACAGAAACACCCGATGGAAATTACTCCCATTGTTTGTGAACTGAAAAGCCCCAAGCATGGTCTGACCAGAAACTTAAATGGCAAATGAGACAAGCACTAGGGCCAAAAGGAACCAAGGCCTACCAGTTTTTCCTTATTTAACATGGGCATGGCCAGTGAAAATTCTCCCTGTTTATTTCTTCTAAGAGTGACGGCTGCTCAGGCAAGAGTTGAGCCTGGGGCCTTGTGTAGTGCTGAGCCCTCAGCAAGGCCATCCTGACATACATTCACCCAAAGTTTAGGGGCCTGGAGATGAGGAAGCCTCCACAGTCACCAGGCTGAAGCTAGCAAAAGACCTCTTTTAGGTTTAGAAGGTTAGCCTGGCTAAAATACCATATTCATTCCTGAGAAAAAGAACATGCCACTCATTTACCTTAGCATTATGTTGCCAACCGTTCCGGAAAGACTTTTTGCAGGGGAGAAGTTTCACCTGGCGTTGAGAGGGACATTTATTGCAGAACTTAAGGCATTGCAGAGTACATTAGTGCTCACCAATATCCATATTTCCCAGATCCCTTTGCAGTAAGTTGACCACATGACTAGTTTTGGCCAATGGAATGGCACTTGGTGTTAAAGTGGTTAAGTGTCTGGTGCTCCTTTTATCCCCTCTCTTCTGTCCACATTACTAGCAGCATTTGGCTAAGATGGCAAAGACGCACACAATGATCCTTGAGTCACTGCCTGGAGGAGAGCTGCCGTGGGAACCACCTAACTTCAGTGAACTTGGCGTGAATGAGAATTAAACTTGCATTTGGGGTTTTGGCAGTTCTATTGAGATATAGTTGACATATGAAATAAACTCATAGGAAGTCACTGAAATGTGGACAGCAGCTAGCATTAATGACTAGTACAAACGAGAAATTAGAAAGACTAGTAAAAATATACCCACAGACCTTCCCGTGGCCACTCGACTGAGCTCCAGGAAGGGGGCGTGATTTCTCTTCACCCACCACAGGAGAAAGAGCAACTACAAGGGTTAATCCCAGGTCCTGAGACAATGGCCACCTTTTCTCTGTGATGGTGTGGCCCAGATTCCCAGGTCTTTGGAACCCATCCAGAATGTGGCTCCCTCGACTGCAACACTCCCATGGTGACCAGCTGACATGGCTCAGTGGTTGAATGTCAACCTATGAACCAGGAGGTCACAGTTCGATTCTGAGTCAGGCTCGATCCCCAGTGTGGGATCCCACCAGGAGGTCACAGTTCGATTCTGAGTCAGGCTCGATACCCAGTGTGGGGTGTGCAGGAGGCATCCAGTCAGTGATTCTCTCTCATTACTGATGTTTCTATCTCTCCTTCTCCCTTCCTCTCTGAAATTAATGGGGGAAAAAAAAACCTCCCCTGGCCACCACAGTTTCTTCTCCTTGTTGGAGCTTGAGCAGGGAAGCCGTGAGCAGTTCTGCTGAGGAAAGTGCAGCTCCGTCAAGGTTGCCTGGAGCTTTAGCAATGAGACATAGTTTTGAAAGAATAAGTGTTTCTCCACAGACCAGGTGGAACAAAGAGAGATCCATGCTTGATTGTAAGAAAACCATGCTGTCTGCCCCAGGTAGACGGATGAGAGGAGCTAGGACTTTGGTCCTTCTGTCTATTGTATTAAACTGCCTTGACCAAGTTTTAGCAACTGCTTTGATTCTAGAGAAGTTACTCCAGAATGACAAATTTGGTTTTTCAGACTTCAATTATGAAAGCAGAAGCTCTGCTCATCCAGATGTAAAGAGAGGCCCTTAACTCCATTAAATGGAGGCAGTAACAGGTACAGATTGAACTGGCTGCAATCTAAAGGGGTCCATCTTTGCCCTAGCCAGTTTGGCTCGGTGGATAGAGCCTCGGCCTGCAGACTGAAAGGTCCCGGGTTCGATTCTGGTCAAGGGCACATGCCCAGGTTGCGGACCAATCCTGGTGTGGGGCATGCAGGAGACAGCCGATCAATGATTCTCTCTCTTCATTGATGTGTCTATCTCTCTCTCTCTCTCCCTTTCTCTCTGAAATCAATAAACATTTATTTTTTAAAAAGGAGGGGGGGGGTGTCCATCTTTGCTGATTAAAAGAAAGAAATAAAAAAGGAGAAGGAAGAAGAGCAGAGAGAAGCAGTGTGTGTGCATCTTTGCTTGATGCTAATGCAGCAGGACTCATGTGTGGCCGTGCTGGAGCCCAGTATTCCATTATTTAGGAAAAATTCACACTCTCCATCCATCCATCATTATTTTTGGATTAATTTGTTATTCTCGGCATGATACTAGACACCCCGTGGTTTGACACCCTCAGTTCACCAATCCAAGGCAAAAGCTCTGTTTCTTGCTCCTCTAGCACCAGGCGGTAGGAAACATTCACTTCAGTTTCGTTCGGGCCACCACTGCCCGGGCCAGGCGACCAGGAACCAGGCTGTCGGGTTGGGGACCAGGCCGGCACGTGTCAGCTCCGCACTGTGCTGCGGTTCCAGCTCCGATGCCTAAAAGAGAGAATCCTGTTGGCCCAGCTTGGAGAGCAAGCCCACTGCCTGGCTGGGGAGGTGCATCTTGATTGACAGCCTACTAAGCGGGTGAGCTAATTCCCTGGAATGCACAGAATGGGGATGAGGGCATTTCCTGGAAAGGAAATGGGGTGCTATTAGCATGAATGGGGAGCAGCAAAATCAACAAAAGTCCACTCCACCTCCTCCCTAAGTGAATATATTTGATTTTAGCCCAGGTCTTCTGGAAACGGAGCCAGGGAGAGGCAGACAAGGGTGCCTTGGCCTGACCGTAAAGGGGAGAGCACCATCCCATAAAACATCCCACACTGGAAACTTACAAGGTGCCTATATGCACATTTCCTCCTGGGAAAGTATTAGTCTTCTATTTCACAAATGAGGGAAGGCGGGCAGGGGAGAGAGACATGCTGTCCAAGATCATCAGCCGAGCCGAGAGCCCGCATGCGCCAGGACAGTCTGGTTCAAGGCTCCGACTCCTGGGCCCAAGCCTCTCTCTCAGGGAGCTTCCCTGCCGACAGGAGAATTCATGGGTGCCCCTGGGGAGCCCCCAACTACCACTGGAAAAACTTCTCAAAGCACACAGCTGGGGTTGGGAGGTGCCGCTGTGGGGCAGGCCTTGGCAGGGAGGGGGCGGGGAGGGACCCCTGGTGAAAATTTTCAAGCATGAAAATATCTTCCTGAAAATACGGGGTCTGTGTGCAGTAGTGTCGATATAACTGACCTCTGTCTTGAGTTGGAGCTGGGAATAGAATTTTCACAGGAAAAGGGAAATGCATGGGTGTGGGGCTGCCAGCAGCAAAGGAAGTTTCCAGGCGACTTGTCACGGCACGATTTATAGGCAGACGTCTCAGAGGGGCCGTACGGGCTGTGGAGAGCGTGTGATTTGCTGGTGGTGGAGCCTGGCACCTGGCACCCATCCACATGACCTAACTCGGCATGCACGTGCGGCGCCCGACGCAGCCCTATCTGGGCGGTTGGAACGAAAAGAACAGAGAGAAAACGCACTCGTCCGAAGGGGAAATAGAAATGGAACTCAGAAAGGAAAAAAAATTGACGTGGAGCTGGAGGAAATGTCTGGGGGGTGGGGGTAGGAGCCCCCCATGGCCTGTCCGACACCCGACAGCAACTAAACGTGCCCTTCCATCGGGACAGACACAGAGGACGGCGGCTGCCCAGGTCTTCTGAAGGGAAGGCAAGTCCCTCCCGGCGGCTGGGCTGGGCCCACTGGGGAATGGACAGTAAAGGACACCCTCGCCCTCCCAGGGCTTTCCCCAGAGGCAGCGGAGGCCAGAAAGAAGCAGCCTGCGGCTCCTCCGAGGGAGCCAATTAGTCTGCAAGGCATGACAGTGGCGCAGTCCTGGGGGAGAGGCCGCCGAGTCTGCAGAGCCCGCGGCCGGTGCCAGAGCTAACAATCCGCCGCACAGCCGTCTGGGCCAGCTCGGAAAAGCAAACTCCTTTCCTCCGGGTCTCCGTGGCTGCGGCTCAAAACCTTCTGCACAGCCGCCTTCGCTTCCCCCCCAGGCCCCTCCCAGAAGCCCACACATCTGTGTACACACTTGAAAGTAAACATGCATAAAAGCAGGATCCCAGGGCGGGTGGCAAGGGCCTCTGAGGTTCTTCTCGGGTGCACCCCACCCCGGGGAAGCCACCCTGGACAGGCCCTCCTTGTCGCCTTTCGAGGAGGGTGAGGACTCCTTAGGACATCATACTTGCTTTGCGGCTCTCCATTCAACACAAACAGCTTTGAGGTCTGCAGCACAAATTTTCTTTCCCCAAAGACATCTTACAAACTTCTGAAATCGGCTCCGAGGGTATAAAAGCCTGAGTTTCTTTTCAAGTTCCTTGGAAACCCTCCAACCCAAGACCCGTCCCCACCCCACCCCACCCCCAATTTTACCAAAGCTTTTCTTCCACTAAGACAGCAAAAGCCAAAGACTGCGTCTACTCCGTGTGAGCTTATTCACGTCCACTTTCCAGATCTGCTCTCATCGCATCGACCCCCCGGGTGGCAGGGACGGAGAATGCCAGCCTGCTTCCGGAAGGCACACTGTGGCTCCGAGACTGACATGGGGAGAGCGCAGAGAGTGGGTTTGAAGCCAGGCTAACTCAAGTGCCGCTGAACGGGGACCAAAGCGCTACGCTTTGGCCAACGGGCAGAGGGGGCAGAGTCGTCCTTAGCGCATCTGCCAGGGAGCCAGCTAGTGGCCGGGTTGCCTTGAGGCTACATTACTGACCCATCACTTAACTTTTTCTCTCGCTCGAATCTCCATAAAATGGCCCAGGTATTAGTTGCCACATCCAGGAGGCTCAAGGTTATGGTAATGGGCAAAGTAGTGAGAACGCCAGCAGCTGGCATTGTGCCCCTAAAACATCAGCCTCCTCGGGCTGGCAGCTGCCAAGGGCCCGCCTCTGGCTGGCAGACACCTTTGCCCATCTGTCAAGGTCCACCTCACACATCACCTCCTCCGTCAAACCCCGCCCCTCTGAGCAGACCCACTCGCCCTCCTCCAGCCCCTAGAGCCGTGGTCTCCAACGTTTTTGACTCGTGTGCTCCCTAAAACTGGCTTGAAAATCCATACGCCCTCTCGCACAGTTTTAAGATGACATAAAAAATCTTTTATTGTAAGTTTAAATAGCTGCAGAGGTTGGCATTTCCTTAGGACGTATTGTAAATGTTAGCATTTTAAAATAAAACTATTACGTCACTCTTTTAAATACTGACAACCGAATCTAAGTCTTGGAGTAATTCTATACCTACCATAAACAATTTTAAAAACATATGAAAAGCCTTCTTTATCAACTTATTGTTCCACAGTGTCCTTGAACTCATATTTCCATTCTATATACTCTTTGTACTTTTTAACAATTGTCGTATGCTTTTACGTTTAAAGTGTTTTTCATTCATGATCATTGTATCAATTCTTCCCTGCAACAACAAAAAAAATGTAAATACATTGAAATGTTAATTTTATTGTCACTGTAAGTCTGTGCGTTTTAAGCAGATTTTTCTAGACCAAGTTATAATTGCAATAATCATCAGACTATAATTAATCAATATAATATAAATATATCATAAATTTTCATAATTATTAAACATAAGAGTAAAGTTTATTAAAAATTCACCCCTTAAAGAATTGAAATGGGCACTTTTTTCAATTTGCTGATGGATCATGTATGAAAATTATGTGTTGCTAGAATGAGAGAGAATTCAGAATCAGTTCTCTTCCTAGGTTACATTTTTAATGAGAAAACTCTGAGGAACTTTTTCCCCCTCAAACAAGAGTGAATAAGAGGCGTTTTATGTCAGAAATCATATAACAATCTTTTATCAAAAATTAGTAATGGCCTAGCAGCTGACATATCAGTCTGGTCCTCCTTCAATTTTGTTGAAAGACAAGAATCAGAAACCCTGAGACCCCAAAACGTATTTGTTGCCCAGTCATTAGTCATTCACTTTCCTACCTCTGGGAAATATACTGAAAAGACGACACCAAAGCTTCTCAGATGACTGCCAATTATACCTGCTACTCATTTGCCTAGAGGCCCCTTGTTTAAACTGAAACGGTTGGGAAAATTAAAATACTTGTTATTTTAATACAACTTTGCCAATACATTATTTTTGCTTTTTAAATTGAAATATTTACATATCATAAAACTCACCCGTTTAAAGTGTACAATTTAGTGGTTTTTAGTCTTTTCACAAAATTATGCAACCATCACTATCTAAGTCCAGGACATTTTCATCACCCCAAATAAGAAATCCCATGTCCATTAGCAGTTATTTCTCATCCCCACCCCTGCCCTGCCCCAGCCAAAACAACTTTTAATAAAATTGTTTTATCTTATCAGATGCTTTTTGAAAATCCATCAAAAGGCTGGATTTTCAGATTTAGCTCATTTGCTTCATGGAAATGCCTGCTATGAACCTGTTTGGCAACCGTACACATTGTCAAGCCAAGCAGCCAAACCAGACTTCGTTTCCATTAGAAAAAAACTGACTTCAGTTCCAAACCAATGTGTTCCTATGCATCCCTCCCCAGCCATCTTCCTCCTGAATTCTAGTTCTGAGTCCAGAGATGGCCGTGTAGCAAAACAATGGGTCGGAGGCACAGCGCCATGCCATGAATTCACTGCCTCAGTACACTAGGCCTTTGTCATGGCTTCGCGGTGCCCTCTTCACTTCCTGTTTGTGGGATCTTTCTTTAGGGGGGTGTGTATTCTTTGATATTTTTTAGAGGATGGAAGAGGAGAGATTGTTGAAAAGAAATTCTCACCACTCATGCTGCCTCACTCTACAAAATATCTGAATTCAGGACACCCCAATGCAGGCCAAAATACCCCTTCTCGGAGCACTGCATTTCACCCTTCACCCCAATGCAGGCCAAAATACCCCTTCTCGGAGCACCACCTACAGCCCAGGGAAAGCGTGAAGACAGAGATGCGCCAGGGAGATCCCCTCCAAGGGCAATCCCAGCAGCAGGAGTGAGACCCGCAGACGTCCCCACTGCCAGCTCCTTCAGGCTCAGCTGTGGGAAGGCTGGTGGGCCTGCCTTTCCTGCCCTGGGAGCTCCCCTCAGGCGGGCAGTGTTTGCTCCAGAGCTCGCCAGGGTTGGCCAAGCCTTTGCCAGGCCTGCATCTTGCTTTGACTTCTGCCCAGTCCTGCTTCCTCCCCTGCCCCTTGGCATGTGTTGATCTCTACCATCTGGCGCCCCAAACACCGTCTCAGCTTCTGCTTGAGAACTCAGCCTGCGGGAAAGGGCCTTAGCTTCTCTGCAGGCCAGTGGTGTCCGGTTACAGAAAGCCTGTCCACACCGAGATGTTCAACTGTAACTTTATTGCCCCAAAGATCTTTACTCGTCACAGGACCCCATGGCCAGACTCAGTGAGGGGGAGGTCCACACCTTTCTCTGGCCAGTGAACGGGGAGTTGGGGAAGGTGATGGGCCAACCCCCAAAGCTGTTTTGCAGGCAGTGTGGAGTTTGAGCACCTGGCATTGATTCCCTTTAAACCACTCGGTGCACGTACCCCTGGGCAGTCTTCACCCTTCAGTCCAAACCCCCTGCCTACAGCAAGCTGCCTGTCCTAATAATCACACTGTGTTTTAATTGATCTATGTGAACACCTGCCTGCTCCATCCCTTGGCAGCTTCTCAAGAGAAGAGACTGAGTTTCATTTGCTCCTTCGCTCCTTCGGTTGGCAGGTCAGTCAGTGACTTTTATTTTAAACAGTCTGTCTTGAGTCCTCGCTGAGTGCTGAGGGCATGGAGATGAGCAGTCCCTGACCCGTGCCCTCCAGGAGCGCACACATTTGTCAGAGAGGCAGGGAAGAGGGAAGGGAGTGGAAAGAAGCGAAGTGGTCCGGCTTGACAATCCCACTTGGCCTGAGAACCAAGACAGACCAAGACTTAGCCACACTGACGAAGGAAAATGTCTACTTTTAATACTTTAACTCCTTTGTAATCTCAATATTCCTTTAGGCAGAGTAACAGTTGTCAGCTGGTTATCACATCGAATTTTTCAACTGAAGTAAATGATGGAGAAATACTAGAGCACCTAATATTTCCCCCACATCTTGGTAATTTCAAGTGCAGATGTTAGTAAATAGTTTATTTATATGAACATTCAAGAGCTTTGGTCTTTAAGAGTTAGTAAGGCCCTGGCCAGGTAGGTCAGCTGGTTAGAGTGTTGTCCTGATATACCAAGGTTGCTGGTTCAATTCCCCATCAGGGCACATACAAGAACCAAGCAATAAATACATAAATAATTAACAACCAAAACAATGTTTCTCTCTTTTCCTCTCTCTCTCTAAAAATCAATAAATTTTTTAAAAGAGTTAGTAAAATATGGCCTACTTTAAATTTGCCTCAAACTTCTAGTACTTTTCTCTTTTCTTTTTTTATCTATTTTTACCCCAAATTTCAAAGTACTCTTAAAGAAAGATACTATTAAACAACAACAATAATAACTAATGCTTATTGAGAGTTTATTATTATGTTCAGACACTCGTCTTGGTGCTTTCAACTTTCATTATTACTTACCCCTTGAAATAATCCTGTGACTCAGATACTGTTATTGTCTTGACTCTACTATTGAGGAGCTAAGCTTGGAGAGTTTAAGAAGCTACCCATGGGCGTTCTGCCGGCAGCTTAGGGGGGAGTGGAGAGTCAAGCCCCACCCGGCTTTGTGCCTCACCTGACCGTGCCCGCCATGCTCTGCGCAGGTCTCAGCACCCAGACTCCCGCTCGGGCTCAGCAAAGCACCACAGGATCATGCTGCTCCGACAGAACGGAAAGGCCCAGGCCAGTCGCCTGCGAAGTCCCCGGTGGAAAGGAGCCTCATCTACGGGCAGGTGACTGATTAGAAGTAACGTTTTCAGTGGCCACGTCAGCTGTAGCTCTCTCTACAGGTACCCGTTCCAGAAGAGCAGAAAGTGTCCCCTAAGGTCCCCTCTTCTCTTGACCACCCAATTCTGCTCTCAGTGAGGTCTTTGTGCTGAGGGCTCACACTGTCACGTCTCCAGCCAGGCCTCACCCCTAACCCCCAGTTGAGTGTTTCCACCTGCCCCTTGTTACGTCTGCACTTGGGTGTGTAGAAGGCTTCTCACACCTGACATGTCCAAAGGGGGTTCCTGAGCACCCCTCAGAGCTTGTCCTTCCCTGGCCCAGGTCACGGCAGCTTCACCTTCCTAACCTCTTAGAAGAGCTTAGGGGCACCTTGACTCTTGTCTTTCTCCCACACCCTCCACAAAACCCATCCAGAGGATCAGAATGCAACCCTGCTCCAGGCCTCCATCACCTCCCCTCTCCACGGTCATTGCAATGGCTCCCTACCCAGCTCGCTCTTCCTGTCCTTGCCTCTCTTCTGTCTTCCGTTCTCCTCAGCCAGTGTGAGCGCGTTAAGCCACGAGTCAGAAGATCCAACTGCTCAAACCTGTTTCGGCTCCCCTCTCGCTCAGAGGACAAGCCAGGCTCCTCGCCGTTGGCCAGTGGGCCCTGACCAGTGGGCATCACTGCCGCCCTCTGCCTCGTCCACCCTCACCCCGAGGTCCCAGCCATGTGACCCACTTGCATTTCCCTCTGCCTGGAATGTTCTCCGCCAGGTACCTGCCGGGCTCACTCCTCACTGTGTGGCCCGCTCTCAGCAACAACCTCTTTGGCCTGTGTCAGATCTGCAGCGCCTTGCTCTGTGTTTCTCCACAGCACGTGTCCCCATGTAACCGTCTACACTCCTACTTCACAGCCCTGGGCCCTCTGCCGTCCCGATGTAAACCCCTGGAGGACAGAAAGTTTCTGTCTTTCTAGTGCCGCACACAGAGGATGCTCAAAAGATCGGGCTGCGGGAACACGCAGTCAGGCCGCAGGAGAGCTGAAGGGCCCAGTGAGAAGGCCGTTTCCATGGCCCCTGCTTTGGGCTTGTTTCTTCCAGCCAGCACACCCTAGGTCGGAGCTGTGTGTTTGTCCAGTTTGCCTTTCCCATGTCAATACTTGGCCTTCAGGATGGGCCCCCTGGAGTCACAGCTAGCCGCCCCTTGAGATAAGACTTTCAAGTCACCCCGATTTCCGGCAAAGCTGTTGCAGGGCTCCATAAGCTCTGAGGGAGGTGAGAACTGATCCTGCCACAGGCTAGGTCAGTCCCTCGGCTAGAGACCCAGACCCTCTGCGGCCTCCCCGTCTCTGGGGAGAAGACAGAAAAGTGAAAAGCACCTGCTGGTCCACACAGGAGGCGTGTGGCACCAAACGGAATCAGGTCTACAACACGCCTGGGACTGTGCCCTCCGCTGCGGATCTGGTGGAAAGTGTGCTCGCTCCCTGTGCCTGCGGTGTGAGCGTTCACCTTTGAGTCCAGAGTAAATGTGTCCCTAACACCCACCAGGACTTCTCTCCCCCACCCCAGTGCGGTGCCATGAGTGAGGCAGGGGAAACCCTCCCCGTGTGTCTGTGTGCTCACTCGCTGAAGAGGATTCTAGGAACCTGCCTCCTCTCTCTCTCTCTCTCTCTCTCTCTCTCACACACACACACACACACACACACACACACACACACACAGAAAGCCAGGTAGAACTGTCATCCTGTTCTGGACGTCCCTCCTAACCACTCCTGCAGGAATGTTCTAGCGCATCAAGGGAAGCAGGTCCCAGGGAAGCCCCACCCACTCTCTCTCACGGTGGCCTTGGACGGAGCGGCACACACACACACACACACACACACACACACATACACACACACACAGAAAACCAGGTAGAATTGTCATCCTGTGTTCTGGACGTCCCTCCTGACAGTCTACCCTCCTAACCACTCCTGCAGGAATGTTCTAGCGCATCAAGGGAAGCAGGTCCCAGGGAAGCCCCACCCACTCTCTCTCACGGTGGCCTTGGACGGAGCGGCTAAGAGCTGGCCCTTCCGCGGTGGTTTCCCTTCCCCGGGACCCCGAGCCCCCTTCCGCACACAGCACAGCCCACTCCCCCACTCCGAGTCTGCCAACAGGAGAAATAGCAAACAGCCGAACAGAGCTGTTTATTTCAGACTCCAAACTGGGGAATGGAGGGGGGCCTCCAGTAATCAGCTCCATCCTGTCCTGGCCAGTCCCCGGCCGGGCTGTGGTGCAGGTCGTTTCCGCTTCCTGGCTGCAGTCCTCTCACCCAGCACCTTATTGTGGCCACAGCTTCGGGGCCCTCAACACTGAGCACAGCACTTTCACGTTTCTCTCTGTTTAAACATATCGCAATGCCAGGAGGTCTCTAATCCTTCTCGTTTAGGTTGGTGCTTTCGCGGTAGAAGGCTTTGGGTTTCTACATGAAAGGTATTTAGGTTGGCACGGTCACAGATGGCGCGCTGACAGTTTCTATTCTAAAGCCAAGTCTCCCATTTTGGGTGGATTCAGATCTGAGATGCTAGGTGCCTGCACAGCTCCTTTCCCAGGAAATCTGGAAGGGAGCAATAAGCCTGCCCTCCCCGTGGGGTCTCCTCCTGTGAAAACACTGACAGGCTGGGCAGAGGGAGGTGCAGGGCCTGGCCAATCAAGGAGGGAAGAGAAGAGACTTGGCAACAACCCAAGTCAGGACGTGACCCCTGAGGAGAAGTCTAGGTGCCTAAACCACCCCTGACCTGGTGGGGATTCCTTTTTTCCTCTTCCGAAACTCGGCCTCATAGCATCCAAGAGAAGCCACTCAAACTCAGTGCTTTGAGGAAGCCGAGAGGAGGAAAGGGTCCGGCTCAGCTGTGCCCAGAAGAGGGTCTGTCTTCAGGAATGGAGAGGTGGCTGCCAAGAGAGCAAAGGCAGCCCACCCGAGTGGGAGTGGGCAGCCCCACTGTGTGGACCTGAAAACCCAGCCGCCCAGCCTGGGCTCCAAGCTCAGACCTCGGGGCAGCCTGCTCTCTGGTTGCCTTGGAGTAGAATTAAAGCATGAAATAGCAGCCAAGTAAAATTTTTTTAAAAATTATCATTAAAAGACTTTCCAGGGCATAAATTAATGGGCCATAATACAAATGTATGGGGTGAAGGAAGTAGTCCAAGAGTGATCGTCAAATTAGCCAGTTAATATTGACAAAGGAAAGAAGGCGAAGGGAAGCCGGACAATGTAAGCATGGTCACGGGAGGCTTCCCGAAGCTTCGGCTTCACACAGCGCTATCTCTCCAAGGGCATTAAGACCCCTCCCTGCCCCCACCAGGCCCTGGATTGTTGGGGAAGAAGGGGAAGAAAGGCACATGCGCAGTAGATGTCGGGGAGATGCAGGGGAGGTGTTTGCCTGTCAGTCTAGCCTGGGGAACAAGGATAGGCTAGCAGGTGGACCCCATCAGAAGCTCACAAAATCTTGGGAAGTTAATCAGTTAAGTCTGCAGAAGCTCCTGGTTAAAATCCCTCGAGTTCCCTCTCTCTCGCTCTCTCTGATTCCATGACCCACACTCGCCCTGCATTGCCTTTTCTCTCTCCATGGCCATGTGGCCTTGGCATGCAGGATGCTGGACTGGACCTTAAAATGGAGCAGAGACTAGGGCAGTGGCCTTCACTCTGGGCCTGCTGAAGACACGGTTGGACTTTTTCCATGGCGAGCGGGAGGGAAACGGAACATTAGAAGCCCAAGGGTTTATTTCCACAGGAATAAATACTACTCATCCTCCCAAGCGAGTCTCAGGAAATTCGCAAGAACCCCACTTCCACCGATAACACAAGCAACTGCTGAGCATCGGTGCCTGCATGAGTCTGAGGGAGCCACCTCGCAGGTGAAACCTCGCAGGCCCTGGGCTCCAGTCAGCGTGGAGAAGGGGAGTGGAGTCTTGTCCACCTTTGCCAATGAATGATGGTCCGTTTATATATAACGTGAAGGTGCTGGCAGTGGTAAGATTCTGAAACTTGCAATCCCTTTGATCCTTTGATGCAGACCACGCATACGTACAGCGCAAGAAAGGACTGGGAAGCAGGAAGGCCACAGTCTTGGGGGAGGGAGAGACACTTATTATAAGGCAGGTCACACGTCTGAACTACAGCCCCAAACCCAAAGCAAGCAGTCACAGAGGGTGTGCCCACTGGTTGGGGGACTTTCTTCTCAGATGCATGTAAATGCTCGTGAAGGCATTTTGTGAGCTCAAATAACACCCTTTGAGATCTAATTGTTCTCCTTTGGGGGCTGCAAAAGGAAAAATCCTGAGCAAGCATGTCAAACTCTCGCCAGCGGGTCGCATGCCTCAGAGGTGTGACCTGCCTTATAATAAAAGCAGTCTGCGAGTTTGACATGCTTGCTCTGGAGGCTTAAACGCTGACATGAAACTTTGGACCCAGAGTCATCCATTTCAAAGGCGTCCATCTCCAATGAGCACAGTGCCAACTGCGTGTCACAGCCACTAGCTAAACAACTAGACACAGAGCCAGACCTTCCCCACCCACGTAGGTCCCCTTTTAGAAAGCCCTGGGCAACCTAGATAACTGACCACTTGAGTGACCCCATTTTCCCTTCCTGCACCCTAATTCCTGCTCTTGTGTTTTAAATTTGCCAATAAAGAGTGAACCTGGCAACCCCAGGCCCTCACCTCAATCCAGCAGAACCGCGGGTCCACACTCTCTCTTTCTTCACCCGGGCCTCTCTGTGTGGCCCTTGGGTGTGTCGTGTACTTTCCTGTGAGTCGTAAATCTTATTCTTCAAAGTCCCCTGATGGCTTTCTGCTGAGGTGAGTCATACAATCATAGTAAGAACCACAAGGGTGGGCACAACCACAGCATCACCTCGGGTTGGGAAATGTCTGTGGGGCTCACCATGGCCCAGGGGAGTGCCTTGGGCATCCCTTGCTCACAGGTAGCATCGCTATTTATAGGAAAGGCTGAGACCCACAGGGAACAACACTTCATGACATCCACTTGGAGCAAATCAAACCCGGTGTTCTCTGGTAGCATAAGAATCTGCTAGTATTTTAGGAACTTCTGCTTCCAAGTGTCCCCAGTTGATATGGAAAGAATAGCATGTACCCTGGTGCAACGTGCCCAAAGGAGGTTGGGGAGCCATGGTGTCTACTAAGTCCCCTCCACATTAACATTAAGAGCCAAAACGCATTTTCTAGAAGTCCATTCCAATTATTTTTTTAAATTGATTTTTTTCTTTTTCTTTTTTGTTTGTTTGTTTATAGAGAGAGAGAGATCTACATGAGATCGATCAGCTGCCTCCTGTATACTCCCTACCAGGGATTGAGCCCACACCTGGACATGTGCCCTGACTGGGAATCAAACCAGCAACCTTTCAGTGCACAGAACGATGCCCAACCCACTAAGCCACACTGGCCAGGGCCCATTCCAATTACTCCAAGATTGAGCTTTGTCCCGGGCACTAAGATGTCACTAGTTTGATTCCCAGTCAGGACACATGCCTGGTTTTTGGCTCTATCCCCAGTAGGGGACATGCAGTAGGCAGTCTAACAATGTTTCTCTATCATTAATGTTTCTTTCTCTCTCTCTCTCTCTCCCTTTTTTTCTCACTGAAATAAATTTTTTTAAAAATATTTTTTAAAATTTTCTTAACAAACAAACAAAAAACTCCAGCATGATTACTCTTGTGGAAATTAAGGATAAGGAGAAATTTTGAAGTGTATTCCTGCATATCCATTAAGAAGTACTTATTAACTTACTCATTTGCATTTCTGAAAACCTACAGAATCAGGAAACTTTACAAACAGCTTAAGAAATTAATGATGACATTATAAACTGATGAACAAAAATAGATACAGAGGCAGAGCAGCATTAAACAGACTGTCAAACTACTGCAGGAAGGTTGGGGAGGGTTGGGGAGGGGGTAAGAGATCAACCAAAGGACTTGTATGCATGCATATAAGCATAACCAATGGACACAAGACACTGGGAGGGTAGGGGAGGCTGGGGGAAGGTCAAGGGGAAAAAAAAGGAGATAACAATGGTGTCAGATGGGTACTAGACTTAATCAAGGGATCACTTCATATGTTATATAAGTTATATAAATGTCTAACCACTATGCTGTACACCTAAAATTAATACAAAGTAATACTCAATGTAAACTGTAACTGAAAAATAAAATTTTAAATAAATTTAAAAAAAATAAATTAATGATGACACTCTGTTGAACAGTCATCTCCCAAGCGTGTCAGTCTCTCACAGAAACACGCCCTTGGAGCGGGGCCTTCGGTGTGTCCTGCCAACAGCTGCTACCCCTTCTTCTGAGAGTGGCCGCCATCCCCATTTTCCTCAGGGTTATCTCCACAGCCTTCCCTGTGGTTCATTTTATCCTAGTTTCTGGGTCCAAGATCAGACACATGACCACAGAATAACCAACATATTACCAAAAGCCTGGCTGCCGGTGCCCCGAACCATGCCCATCCCTGGGAATGGGAAGATGATCTACTTAAACCATTCAAGTTATATATCTTTTAAATTTGTTTAACAATTTAAAGCATGTCCTTTTACTTGTCGGGTTTCTCAACTGGTAGAACACAAATCTAGATCTACCGGTGTCCTTTCCTAGGGTCACTGAATGAAGCGCGGAGGAAAGCAGACTGGGAGGTAGAGAAAGGAAAGACTGATTCCTCATGAACCCGTGTGAGCACCTGGACTAAGTCATGCCTAAACTCCTAGATTTTCTGCTCAGATCAGCCAATAAATCCCCTGTCTACTTGTGATTAGGTTTCTGACACTTGTGGCTGAGCTCTGACTAATGCTGTGCAGATGATATGACAATAGCAGCTACCATTGATTGAGCACCTAGTATGTATCAGGAAGATTAAATATGTATTATCTCTAAGTTTCTCAACCATAAATGAAAATTAGCCATTATACGACTAATTTTCTTGGTGAGGAAACAGACTCAGAGTGCTGAATGGTTTGTCAAAGGTCACATCATGAGCGAGTGGCAGAGTGGGATTTGAACTCAGGTCTTCCTACTTCCAGAATCCATATTCTTGTTCCTTCACCAGGCCGCCCCACCAAGAAAGGACATCTGCTACCTGTTGGCAGCGGGATTAAAGAATCTTCCCAGACATGACTAGCTTGTCATCAATTGTGTCAAAATAAAATGTAATTATTTCCTACTGACCCATCTCTTTGGCTTTCCACATCCTCCTCAAACTCACTAGCCATGTCCATTTATCACCAAATCCTTTGCTGCATTGTGTGACTTCAAGACACAACAAGGAAGTCTGGCCACTCGTGCGAGAAGTGAGGGAGGAAGGGTATGTGAGATCCAGGCAGCGACACCCTTGGTTAGGCTGCGGGGTTTGGATTCTTGGAATATGAGGACTGAAGCTCTATTACCAGGTCAAGGGAGAGGTGAGACTTGTACTCGGACACCAGGTCAACTCATCTACTCAGGATCCTGTCCAGACACTGGAGTCGGAACCGGAGGAAGACAGTTTGTGCTTCAGCAAACACTTGGCCGTCCAAGCCTTGGGGACATATGAGTCAATCCCATTAGGACTTTGACATCTTCAGTGCGGGGATTATTTGGGATTACCAGAGATTAAGGTGAAGGGGAAGGCAGTATCTGTTTAATCCTGTGGCTATTGAGTTGAAAGGGAATTTCCTATTAGAAAGAACCTGCCTGCTTCGCAGACCACACGTCTCCTGTTTCCCTGTGACCCAAGGCACAGCCAAACGTTCATGCGAGCTGTGGAAGCACCTGCAAAAGCCTGGCTGCCGGTGCCCCGAACCATGCCCACCCCGCCTCCCGAGTGCCCTTGCTTTACTCCCTAGGAAAACTCCCATGTGTCTGGGAAGAAAGGCTCCTTTAAGCCTCCACTGTTGACCCTTCCTGTAGCAAAACTGATGGATCAAAGACACTTAAAAGAGAGGAAATGAAAGGGGAAAGAAAAAACGAAGGAGAGGGGCCACCGCATGGAGGAAAGCCTGCCCCACCTTCCTGAGGCTGCTGCCTGACCCAAAGCGGAGGGAGGGCAATGGGAACTCGCAGAGCCTCCACCCACCTGTAGCAAAACTGATGGATCAAAGACACTTAAAAGAAAGGAAATGAAAGGGGAAAGAAAAAAACGAAGGAGAGGGGCCACCACCCATGGAGGAAAGCCTGCCCCACCTTCCTGAGATTGCTGCCTGACCCAAAGCGGAGGGAGGGTAATGGGAACTCGCAGAGCCTCCACCCGTTTTGCTTCAAACTCAAGGACTGAAGTTACAGAACTACAACACGAAGCCTCTGGACCTCGGTTACGGAGGGACGGTCAACGCTTACTTGTCAAAACAGCGCCCTTCGGGTGGTGCTCAAAGCAATGGGCTTTTTTAATTATCCTGTTTAATTGCAAAAATAATACATAAACCCACTTGCTTTTAAAAATTAACATTTGGATAAGGCTGAAGTCCTTCTTGCCCACCACCGTGACCCCACCCTCTGAGACAGGCAAAGCTAGGAGCCGCTTCTTGCAGATGCGTGCGTGCACAGGCATATGATGCAAGGCTGCGCTCATATATGCCCCCAGAAAGTTCATAGTATTTTTGTGTGAATGTGTCTTTACATAAATGGTATGCTATCCATCTATGATTAGTCTTTTTCCCTTAGAAAAGCATCTTGGGGAGCCATCCATCTTGAGAGCCACTTATATCTTCCACCTGGCCTTTTTGAGGGAGAGCCAAGTACAATGAAACTGAGCTGCATTAGCTCATCCACTCGCTCTGTTCCTGCCTTTCCTTCTCTGTCAGGCTGGGCAATAGTCCTTCATCAGCGTGGCTTCAGCCTTAAGGAGGTGCCACACTGAGTCCCAGTTGGGTGGAGGGAGAGGAACATGCTTGCGGTGGCCCCTGGGCATCCTCCAGCTCCTCCTGCCCTGCGCCAGGTGGCCAGGGGCGAAGGTCAGCTCAGAAAGACCACAGCCACTTCTTGGGAGTCTTCTCTCCTACGGGCTCGTTCTTAACGTAGAAGATTTCCAGGGGCTGGGCTGCCCAGAGCGGTGAAAGGGACATGTATTTGGACAGACTTTGGTTTGGATGCTTTCACCCAGACCAGTTACTTACTTTATGAATGTGTTCTTGGGCCCCGGACTGAACCCCTGTAAGCCTCAGTTTCCATGTCTGGAAAATTAGTTAGTTAATTAGCTAGTTAATTCTAGCTCCCTTACAGGATGCCTCCTAAGACCAAGAGCTGGAAAGGGTCGCTGCTCTTATGATGACATCATGGGCTGATGCAACCACAGGGAGGCTCAAGCTACTCAGTTTAGGGGTCATTCAAAGCAGTTTCAGACCCCGACAGGGGGAACTTTCCAGACACTCCAAGGTTATGGTAGCTGGAGAGTTCGCCTAATGGCACCAGAAAGGCCCAATGAACTCCCAGCTACCACCAGGGATCCCAGGCCTGTGAGCTATGCAGCCACACCACCTACAGCCTTCCCACCAGCCATGCCGTGGGCTAAGGGCTTTGCCACAAGTCTGGACACTTTTTCTAAAGGATCAGTGGCTCCCGTGGCTCAGGCTCTTTGCCTTTTGCTTCGAGGGTCCCATTGCCCCTCACCTTCTCCCTTCTTCCCCTGTCTCTGAGTATGTCATACTACTGTGCTTTGGGGAGCAGGAAACTTAAGAGGAAATAAAACATTTCTAGACTTGTCAGCTTAGAAAACACACCAAACTTGGGAAAATACAGAAGAAGAGGCTTCTCTTCTCAAATGTAGTTTTTTAAATTATTAGTAGGTTTGAGGTTCGGTGGAGGGGCACGTGATGCATCAGAGGGTAAGAAACTGGCTTTGGAGATGAAGCTGCAGGAGCTCAGACACGAGCTTGGGCAGATCACCCCCAAGCCCGGTTTCCTCGCACTCACACCTCCTCACACCAGGGCTGGGCTTGGCACATAGTAAGTGCTTGGTAAATAGGTGCTATTTCTGTATTATTTTTCTCAGCAACCCCTGGTCCTTCAGTAACATACACGCAGATGGCTGAATAACCAATTTCTTAAACCCCCTTTCAAATGCTTTGAGTCAAAGGAATAAAGAAAAAGAAATGATCAACAGCCATGAGTTTTTGCATTCCCAAATGAGGACTGCCTCAGAACCAAGATTTATTTCCATCAAAAATGATGTTCTGCAAATTGTGTAAGCATTTGGGTTGAACATGAATGCGTCTTTGCCGATGAAACACCTAGAATCAACATGAGCAGTAGCCTCGCTGTCCTAGTACTAGTACTTCTAATATCCTCTTATTCCCTAGGAATACTGGTAACAGCTCACTGTGGGACAAGCCCTCTGTACACACCTAACCCTCTGCACAAACCTATGAGATATGGACACTATGGTCTCCATTTAATGGATGGAGAATTGGGTGCTGTCTCGTGGTTGGCGCTCAAGCTCTCAGCCTGTATTGTAGGATCCCTTTCTTCACCTGGTTCCATCTCTGTCTTTCTCAGAGAGTGTGCACTCTCCTGCCTCAGAGCACAGAGACCCCGCCCTGGGATGGGAGGCAGAGGTGCACAGCTGTGGGAGGGAGCACACTAAGGACTTAGCAGCCAAAGGCCTGGCTCGGAGCCCATGTTCCACCCTTTGCACATGATAAGTTATCATCTCAGCCTCCATTTCTCAATCTGTAAAATAGGTGAAACCAGACTGCCTTGGTCCAAATAGCATAATGCACGCACATCACAAACAACTTTGCAATGTAGCACGGTGCGTGGAAGTTGTGAACAGTCCCCAGACATAAGAGTTGCCAAGTTTTTGACAAGAAGTGAGATGAACATTGGGCATCATGAAGTGTCTCATCAAACATTTGCTGAACCCACGCAAAGTCTCGTGCTCGAGACTGCTGCTTCCAGACTCGGGAGTGGGGAGCAGGCTAAATGCTGAGGGCAGGGCTGCGCACAGTGCGGGCTGCAGGCCGCAGGCCTCCTGGGTGCTTGTTAGAAATAGAAATTCCTGGGCCCTTCCACACCTGCTAAGTCAGAATGTCTTCAGGAATCTGCCCATGAACAAGACCTGCAAGTGACTCTATCGCGGGCTCAGGTGTGAGAAACACTGGCTCCCAGGCGGCACCACCTGGTCTACTATGAGCCAATCTCTGTCGTTAGCCCTGGTGCCAGCAAGTTGATTGTTAGCACACCTAATACGGATACAGAAACATTTTTAGGTTTAAACTTGGCTCACGGTGAGGATGAGCCTGTGACCAGGGCAGTGGGGGACCACGCCGCTGTGAGGTGAGCTCAGGGTTTGGCTTGAGGGAACAGTAGGGAGAAAATAGTGAAGGCAATGGTTGGGGAGGCACGGGCTGGTGGAGGAGGCATTGACTGGGACCTGGGGGGCAGATCTCCATCGCTCGGGCAACTGCAACTGACCCCCAGCTGATGACGTGTGGTTAAGCATTGTTTCGAGAATCAAGTGAGCACATGCAAGTGTGCAGCGAGCCGCTGTCATCCCCGCCCGGCTTCTCGCTGCGGCCTGCACACCTCCAGCCTGGGCGCTGTCCAGGCCTATCTCTGAGTCAACTGCTCCCCTTCCTGTGAACCCACGTGGAGAAAGAGGTCAGGAAAGGACATTTGCATGTTTTAAAACAGGCTCTTTGATCATTAGCAGAAGCGCCCATAGTCAATAGGAATCTCAGAGGGAAATTGGGGTCCTGTTTGTGCCCTCCAGGCCTCTGCTAACATTGACCCCGCCATCAAAGGGATCGTGGTAAACCAACTGCAGACCAGACGAAACTGGTTCCTAAGATGAGAAGTGATTCAGAGTGTGTAGCAGCTCATTAAAAAAATAACAAAAAAAGGCATTTGTTAATGAGTGCGGAAAATGCCAGTAAATGAGAGAGACCCACTCCATTATGATGCTTCCAGAGTTGCTCAAACCTAATTTTGCAACAGCAAGGAGAGAATAAAAACGTCTGGAGCCGGTTGTCCTCGCTCAGAGACAGGATAATCTTGGAGAAACATTTTACGGTGTATCGCTTGAAGAAAAGTGCATTAGTCCTTCCTGAAAAAACATTTGGTTGACCTTGAAAATAAAAGCATTCATGAGAAGTATGAGCAGAAGTTTTCATTATTCCTTAAGCCCTCGCTTCAGAGAGACAAAAAATTCCACCCTCCATTGCAGCGCCACAATGCCAAGTTGCCAAGCAACTGATCTTTTATGGTGGATCGCCACGGAGACGGATGTAAACAAAATCATAAATCCCATTACCCTGCTAAATACTGGGTCTGGGTTAAAAAGGGAGCAAAGTTGCTGCTTTTCAGGTTAAAAGAGATCATATGAAACGGTGAGCGGCAAGATTTTAGTCAGAGTAAATTGTCATGGGTGAGACTGTAATCAATGTAGCTCTTTTATTTCTTTCAATGGACAGCCGCCCCTGATTTTCCTGCATCAAGGAAAGCAGTCATCGTTGGAAGAGTTATTTCCAGATGAAAAATTAACTCCACCTCCCCCGGGGCCAGCCCAGCAGCCTCCCAGGGGACCTATACCATGCGGACCGGCTCCTGGTGGGAGCCTCTGGAGACAGTGCCACGCAGCCCCTATGCCTGTCACACACCGAGACAGACACAGGGCCCTGACGGAGTCGGACCCGCGGCAGACACTGGGCAGGTGGGTGATGCATGGCGTCTCATTTTCTGAAAAGCGAACCGTGCCATTCTTGTGGAACGGAAGGCTGGAGGCCCAGGGGTTGAGGGCCTTCACCCAAGGCCACGCGATTAGTGACCAGAGGAATGGCGATGCCAACTCTGAAGGTGAACTAAGCATTCAATGTGCTCCCACACCCAGTGTAGACCCGAGGCCCTCCGCATGCAGAGACCTCGGCCCCAGAGGGGTCAACCAATCCCGCGGGAGGGAGGGCAGTCCCTGCCGAGGGCACAGCTCTCCCCGTGGCTCCCATCGGACGGCAGGGGCTCTGCGCGGTGCCCTGGGACAGGCCCAACAGAAGGCTCTGTCGAGGGGGCAGCTCTGGCCGCCCTGGTGTGAGTGCTCCCAAGGGCTGTCAATTTCCAGCTGCCAGCAGAAGTGCCGGCCTCGGGGCCCTGGGCGGGGGACCGGCTGCAGCACACACCGGCACTCTTAAACCTATCAGTGCCCTGGCCAACCCAGACCAGTCAGACCAGAATTCCTGGTGGTGGGGCCCAAATCTTGATGTTTTTAAGAAGTAAAGTTAAAAAGTGATTGGAAACACTGGACTAGAAGCTTCCTAGTCAGGGGCCTGCTGGCCGTTTGGCCTTTCTCTCTTAGAAGGTGCTGGTTCCTGAGTGAACTTGGACCATTGGACCTGCGCTGGTAGGACTCCTCTCCCTCCCTGTCTGCCAGTCGCAGACAGCAGCCCAGGCTCGGCAGCAGTCTGTCCGCACCCCCTCGCTCCCTCGAGGTGACAGCCCCAGGTTCCAGGTCCCAGCACTTCTAGGACCGGACACAACCAATGCCTCGGGCAGTGATGGCAAACCTTTTGAGCTCAGCGTGTCAGCATTTTGAAAAACCCTAACTTAACTCTGGTGCCGTGTCACATATAGAAATTTTTTGATATTTGCAACCATAATAAAACAAAGAATATTTACTTTATATATTTAAATGCCATTTAACAAAGAAAAATTAACCAAAAAATGAGTTCGCGTGTCACCTCTGATACGTGTGTCATAGGTTCGCCATCACTGGCCTAGAGCGTCCTGTCAAGCGAAGCCGGTGGGTGCAGCTGGCCCAGACCGCGGCTGCTCAGCGAGGGAGGGTCGCTGGCAGGGGAGGGTGCTGACGGCACTGTCAGCCACATCTTCCCATTCTCCCTGACAAGACACAAATGTGCAATTTTATGTGACCTCTTCTGGCTTTGGCAACTAATTCAAGCCTGAAAAATCATAAGCCAAACAAGGTCCTCTTCTGTCCGTGGAGCCTTGGGTCCAGCCTCCTGCCCCTCTGGCCCCTGAAGGACCGGGGGTCCTGCTCGCTGTTGTCAGCAATGACCCACAGACCTGCAGGATGGCCACGGCCTGCGGGCCTGCTCCCACCGCAGAGACCTGACCCAGAGCAGCGGTGGGCGAGGAAGGGAGCCTGCTTGGGCCGAGGACTCAGCCCCAGCACTTAGCTGGGAGGCAGGTCCTGGAAACTCTGGTGTGGGGGTGGGAAGGCGGACGGGAAGCTGAAAGGGGTGTGTTTCCAAGCCAGGGACTCCGGGAGGCGATCCGTGGGGACACTGGAGACAGAGTGGGACACCCTGAGTCATCCCAACCAAGAGGCCGCTCCTCATGCTCAGAGCTGCCTCCAGGACATTCACCCCAGCTCCTGCTGGCTCAGGCCCAGCGCCTCCCCTGACAGGTGTCTGCAGGGAGCACCCTTTGGGCCTGTAGTTGGGAGTCCTCGAGCCAAAGAGCCTCAGGGCCCCTGGGTCCCTCAGGCCTCCCGGGCACCCCTGCCCCTGCATCCCGTGCAGAGCCCAGCAGAGGAGGCCCTGGCCCGCATGCTCCCGCTTCCTTCCGCAGAATGCTCAGGAACACTGGGAGGGCGCCCGGCCCAGGTGATTTTCACTCCGAGTTAAAGGGAAGAGAAAGGAATAATTGAGTGTATAAGTATGAACAATTATTCTCTACGTGGTGGGATAAGCAGTGATTTTTCCTTAACCTTTCCTATATGTGGTAATGCTCTTGTATTCATTACTTTAATTACTTTAATGACGGTGGTGGGCGGTAATGTCCCACGCACATCCCACTGATGAAGGCAGTACCTCCTCCCGCCTCTCCCACGCCCGCCCTCGGAACGCCTTAGAGCCTTTTTCTCCTCACCCTGACTCTGAGC